>NC_086179.1:14448396-14783845 GCF_023053635.1 Elgaria multicarinata webbii | reverse complement strand
CAAGTGTCTGAACTTGGAGTCGAAGTGAGAGCTCAAAATTGCTCCATATGAGACCAGGGAGAGGAGCTCGACCAGCTGCTGCGACTAATCCTCACCCACATCCTGGAGGACCACAGCATCCGCAGTAGTGGCTGTGGTGAAGTCAATGGCTGTCATGAGTTGAAGTGAGTGCTCACTTCTCAGGAGGAAACTTAAACTGTCCCTATGCACTAAGTGGCTGTGCTATGGGAGTTCGGTGGACTACTGGAGTACCAGCCGCAATTGGGGAAGTGAATGAGTTTCAGTGAAAGGTTGCTTCTCAAAATCAGCACACTGATCGGGTCACCCAGAGGTCCACAGCCTCTACGTAGTGGCTGTGCTGAAGTCAATGACTTCCATGAGTTTAAGTGAAAGGTTGCTTCTCAAAGGCGAGGACTTGCCTGTTTCATTTTCGCAGCGAGACAGGCAGCTGCAGTAACACTCACAACCACACACACAAGGACAGCTTTTGCACAGAGGCTCATGAGTTCAAGTGACAGCTTACTTCTCAAAACCATACTTCGGGATCAGGGAGTACGTCTTCCACTCCCAGGGCACTCCAAAGGGCGACCCGTGGACTGCTGGACTTTACCTCCCTCAGTTGGGGAAGTGAATGATGAGTTTAAGTGAAAGCTTGCTTCTCAAAGACGGGTTACAGCAGAAGGGGAAGAGGAAGAGGATGAGACTGAGGAGAGAGAGGTTGCATCGGAAGTCTATGGCTTTCATGAGTTTCATGAGTTGAAGTGAGTGCTCACTTCTCAGGAAAATTAAACTGTCCGTACACACTAAGTGGCTGTTCTATGGGCGATCGGTCGACTGCTGGAGTACCTCCCACACATAGGGGAAGTCCATGAGTCGAAGTGAAAGCTCACTTCTCAGATAACTTGAATTGCGAGACTGGGGAGAGACGCTCGGCCAGCTGCTGCAACTAATCCTCCTCACCCACATCCTGGTGGAACAAAGCATCCACCGAGAAGTGGCTGTGGTGAAGTCAATGGCTGTCATGAGTCGAAGTGAAAGCTCACTTCTCAGGAGGAAACTTAAACTGTCCCTATGCACTAAGTGGCTGTGATATGGGCGTTCGGTGGACTGTTGGAGTACCAGCCGCAATTGGGGAAGTCCATGAGTTGAAGTGAGTGCTCACTTCTCAGGAAAATTAAACTGTCCGTACACACAAAGTGGCTGTGGTATGGGCGATCGGTGGACACCTGGAGTACCACCCGCACATAGGGGAAGTCCATGAGTTGAAGTGACAGCTTGCTTCTCAGGAGGAAACTTAAACTGTCCCTACGCACTAAGTGGCTGTGCTATGGGCGATCGGTCGACTACTGGAGTACCACCCGCACATAGGGGAAGTCCATGAGTTGAAGTGACAGCTTGCTTCTCAAAGACAGGGTTACAGCGGAAGAGGGGTGGGACGAGACCGGGGAGAGAAGCTCGACCAGCGACTGTTACTTATCCCCACATCCTGGAGGACCACAGCATCCACAGTAGTGGCTGTGGTGAAGTCAATGGCTGTCATGAGTTGAAGTGAGTGCTCACTTCTCAGGAGGAAACTTAAACTGTCCCTGTGCAGTCAGTGGTTGGGGAGAGAGGCACGGCCAGCTGTGCCTCCACCGTAGGGGCTGTGCTCAAGTGTCTGAACTTGAAGTCGAAGTGAGAGCTCAAAATTGCTCCATATGAGACTGGGGAGAGAAGCTCGACCAGCGACTGCTACTTATCCCCACATCCTGGAGGACCACAGCATCCGCAGTAGTGGCTGTGGTGAAGTCAATGGCTGTCATGAGTTGAAGTGAGTGCTCACTTCTCAGGAGGAAACTTAAACTGTCCCTGTGCAGTCAGTGGTTGGGGAGAGAGGCACGGCCAGCTGTGCCTCCACCGTAGGGGCTGTGCTCAAGTGTCTGAACTTGAAGTCGAAGTGAGAGCTCAAAATTGCTCCATATGAGACTGGGGAGAGAAGCTCGACCAGCGACTGCTACTTATCCCCACATCCTGGAGGACCACAGCATCCGCAGTAGTGGCTGTGGTGAAGTCAATGGCTGTCATGAGTTGAAGTGAGTGCTCACTTCTCAGGAGGAAACTTAAACTGTCCCTATGCACTAAGTGGCTGTGCTATGGGCGTTCGGTGGACTGTTGGAGTACCAGCCGCAATTGGGGAAGTGAATGAGTTTCAGTGAAAGGTTGCTTCTCAAAATCAGCACACAGATCAAGGACTCCATTTGATCCCCGAGCTATCTAAAGGGCGACCCGTGGACTGCTGGAGTGTAACCTCCCTCACCCTCAATTGGGGAAGTGAATGAGTTTCAGTGAAAGGTTGCTTCTCAAAATCAGCACACTGATGGAGTCACCCAGAGGTCCACAGCCTCTATGTAGTGGCTGTGCTGAAGTCAATGACTTCCGTGAGTTCAAGTGAAAGGTTGCTTCTCAAAGGCGAGGACTCGCCTGTTTGCTTCTCAAAAAACCATACTTCTGGATCAGGGAGTACGTCTTCCACTCCCAGGGCACTCCAAAGGGCGACCCGTGGACTGCTGGAGAGAGGCAGCCTGGCTAGTGGTGGTGGTGGTGCCAGGCATTGCCTTGCCCCCTGCTTGCACCTCACCTAAACGTGCAGTCAATCATGGACAAACGGTTGTAAACCGCCCAGAGAGCTTTGGCTGTGGGGCGGTATATAAATGTAATTAATTAAATAAATAAATAAATAAATAAATAAATAAATGGAGTCTTTTGGAACTGGGTGGAAAACTATCCGGATGAGTTGACTAAGCTGTACCGGACGCCACAGAAATGAAATGAACTCAAGTGCGGTGCTTTGCCCTCACAGTCAGTCACACACACGCACGGTGACAAACTCTGCCTAGTGCCTACAGAGAAAAAACCAGCCTGCCTGAACTGTAGTGTGCCTGCCAACCCAAGGAGGGGTGGAATTAAAGGGAGCCTGCCTGTCACTCCCACGAGGGCTTGAGGGTGGGGTATCCCAGCAGGGGGAGATTGCCCTTCAGAAAGACCAGCTGCTCCACCAAGTCCGGCTCCAAGCGAGAGCGGTGAGGGGTCACTATGTCGCCCGCCATAGAGAACACCCTCTCGCTTGGAACACTGGTGGGTGGGCAGCTGAGTCGATCCATGGCCACCCGCGCCAGGTCCGGCCAAATCTGAAAACGGGATGACCAGTAGGCCAGGGGGTCCATGGAGGAGTCCTCGATGGGCTCTGACAGGTAACGCTGCACGGTGGTTGCAGCGTCATCCTGGCTGGTGGCTGGGGAGGGTCTCTGCCCAAACACGGTGTGCAGAGCCTCTTCCCAATACCCCTCGCCTGTGCTGCTGCTGGGAGGGATGCAGGTGAGGCTGCTGCTGGTGCTGCTGGTGCTGCTGCGGGGAGGGGTGGCCTGCTCCTCTGCCTCACTCTGCCCCACCCTCTTGGCCCATGCCGCCCGCACTTCGCCCACCAGCGTTTCCACCCAGTGCTGCCTGCTATTTGGCCCACAAAGCCCATCCTTCACACGAGGGTCGCACATGGCTGCCAACATGTGGACCCTGTCGGTTTGGATGGGCTCCAGCCTCCGCGTCACGCCGTCCCTCAGCCTAGTCACCGCTTCGCGGACCTCGGGCTCGAAGCGCCTGCCGGTGACGGGATCCCTGTACTCCAGAAAGTCGCCCATCTGTTTCTGGAGATGCCTGCATACAGGGATCACCTGGCTGAGGAGGGCAGAGCTTTTGCTCAGGGTCTCGGTGGCGTTCAGGAACGGCTTGAGGACCGCCACCAGCTGGGACATGGCGTCCCACTGCTGCTTGCCCAGGTGGTGGACGCCCATGTCCCTGACCCTGAACAAGTCGTGGATGGCACGCTGTTGCTCCACCATCCGCTCCAGCATCAGGTAGGTGGAGTTCCAGCGTGTCACCACATCCTGCACTAGCCTGTGCTGCGGGAGATTCAACTCCTCCTGCTTCTCCCGCAGCAAGCGACTGCCCTTGACGCTGTGGTGGAAATGGCCTGCCACCTTTCTGCAGCTCTCCAGGAGGTTACGGATCCCGGACAGGGGACCGAGGTTGGGCTTGCTGCTGCCCATCCCAAGGCCATCCCTCACCACCAGGTTCAAGACGTGCGCGATGCAGCGGACGCCCTCGAATCCGCCGTCGCGCACCGCCTTCACCATGTTGGCTCCCCCGTCCGTGACCATGTAACCGCGGGTGACCTTCTGCCCAGCTAGCCACCCATCCACCATGCGGTTCATGGCCTCCGTAATCTCCCCTGCCGTGTGGGACTGGTCCATCACTTGCGTGTGGAGGAGGGCCCAGCAGTAGCCCTCCTTGCCAGTCCCTGTAGTGCTGGATCCTTCCTGCCCCACGGCTGCCCACCAGTGTGCCGTCAGGGACAGGTAAGCGTGCACTCCGCCCTCGCTGGACCAAATGTCCGAGGTGAAGTGCACCATCCGTGCCTCTGCCTGGCACAGACGACCCAGCACTAACTCCCTGCAGGAACGGTACAGGGAAGGCACCACCCGCCTGCTCAGGGTGGTGCGACACGGCAGCTTGTAGTATGGCACCACAAGCGCCATCAGCCTCTTGAAGCCTGCGTTGTCGACGAGGCTGAATGGCTGGTCGTCCAACGCCACCATCTCACCGATTGACGTGGTGATCTGGGAGGGCGTTGGAAAACGCCATCTTGTGGTTCCATACTTCCCCCACCCCATTTCCGGCAGGGTTGCCTGCCTAACCCTTGTGGGGATGGGAGATGGAGAGCTGAGACTGGAAGTGCCAGCAGCAGCAGCAGCAGCAGCAGCAGCAGCAGCCGCCGCCTTCGGCTTTCCCCTGGAACCAGTCGCCTTGCCCGCCTCTTTCCCCAGCAAGACCGACTGGTGCTGCCTCTTAAGATGCATCTTCATGCTGCTGGTTCCATAATGCCCTGTCGATGAACCCCTGCTTAGGCTGAGTTTGCAGTGGCGACAGACAGCAAAGCGGGGATCCGCTCCCAACTCAAAGTGGTCCCACACGATGCTTGTCTTTCGTTTCCGTGGTGACACCACCAATTGCCCGCCTGAGCTCTCTGGTGTTGCCACAGAAACAGGGGTGTGGGATGAGACTGGGGAGAGAGCCTCGGCCTGCTGCTGCTCCTCCTCAGCCCCCACATCCTGGAGGCCCACCGCCTCCTCCTCCTCCTCCCCCCCCTCCACTGTGCTGAGGACCTCGTCTAGGTCCATCATCGGGCTCGTGGGCTGAAAGGAGAATGAAGGAGTTGGGGATACTCCTCCTCCTCTAATGGCACTGCTGCCACGTGCCTCTTGCAAACGGGCACTTTTCCCATTCCCACCCTCAAAAAGAGAACGCCGGGCACAAGTTGCAGAAGAGAGTGGCTCTGCCTGCTGCTTGTCCTGCTTCTGTTTTGGAGCAGTCAGCCAAGGAGTTGCCCGTTTGAGTTTCACAGGAGGAGAGGAAGCCTGCTTACTGCTGGCAGACTGAGCCTTGCTGCTTTCAGCACGCCTGCTTCCTCTTTTCATGATGACTAACAAAATATTAATACTACTAATACTATGTATAAGGTACTACTAAGAATATGTATAAGAAGATATAATATGTTTAAATGTAGGGAAATGGGACAAGAACAATAAAATATACTACTACTAATATGTATGAGAATATACTAATATATATATATATATCTACTACTAAGAATATCTACAAGAATATAATAATATGTTTAAGAATATTACTAATAAATGTAGGGAAATGGGACAAGAAATGGGACAACCACTACTATAACAAGAACAAAATATGAATACTACTACTACTAATATGTATGAGAATGTATACTAATAGACTACTAAGACTATGTCAAAGAATATAATATAATATGTTTAAGAATAGGGAAATGGTGTGCGTATGCTTTCCCCAAAATGCTCAATCTGTGGCTGCCTGTTGAACTTGACAAAAGCAGCCCACTCCGTCGAAGTTACACAGAGAAGAAAAAGAGAATCCAATTTTTTTGGTATATTTGGTATATAGAAGATAGAAGGAAACACAATCAGGATTTAAGAGAGGGGAGGGGGGAAAAGAACCAACCACTACTATAATATGTATGAGAATGTATACTAATAGACTACTAAGACTATGTCAAAGAATATAATAATAATATGTTTAAGAATAGGGAAATGGTGTGCGTATGCTTTCCCCAAAATGCTCAATCTGTGGCTGCCTGTTGAACTTGACAAAAGCAGCCCACTCCGTCGAAGTTACACAGAGAAGAAAAAGAGAATCCAATTTTTTTGGTATATTTGGTATAGAAGATAGAAGGAAACACAATCAGGATTTAAGAGAGGGGAGGGGGGAAAAGAACCAACCACTACTATAAGAAGAACAAAATATGAATACTAATATAATATGTATGAGAATATATACTAATGGACTATGTGAAAGAATATAATAAAATATGTTTAAGAATATAAATGTAGGGAAATGGGACAAAAACTGTGTGTATGCTTTCAAAAGAAAGCTTTCACAAAAGCAGAACAGTCAGGCTTTAATACAGGGAAGGGGGGGGGGCAACCAACCCAACCAACCCAAACACACACTCCAAAATTCAAAAATAAAGTTTATATTAAATCAAAGTAAGGGGAAAACACAGGGCAAACTAAGCTACAAGTCAGAAAGAAGCAAACAAACACACACACACGCCAAACTAAACCTATCCTAATCTATCTCCAAAGTCCAAAGCAGGAGCACTAACTAACTAAGTGTTCCCTCCACGAACGCCAACCCACAAAGAGACACAAAACAGAAAGTTCTCAGGGTGGGTCTGCCTTAGTCCCCCCTCCAACGCTGGGATTGGAGGAGGATGCTTTCTGAGGAGATCAATTCTCATCAGGATTGGGAGTTGAATGTGCCTGTCATCGCTTCCAAAAAAATAAAAATAAAAAAATAAAAAAAACCCAAACCCCGATTTTTAAAAAAATATTGCACGTGAACCACAGCACGCAGAAAGTTGAGAGTGGTCTCAAAATGACCCCCATCCACGACTCTCTGTGCACAAGAATTTTCAGAACGATAGCTTAAACCCCCCCCCCCAGTTATCCCCGATTCTTTCCCTCAATGCAATCCTATGGGCGAAAAGCCGAAACGGAGCCCCGCGGTTGACCCTATTTTTAAAAAACTTCTAGCCCGCGACCCGTACGATGCAGAAAGTTGAGAGTGGTCTCAAAATGACCCCCATCCACGACTCTCTGTGCACAAGAATTTTCAGAACGATAGCTTAAACCCCCCCCCAGTTATCCCCGATTCTTTCCCTCAATGCAATCCTATGGGCGAAAAGCCGAAACGGAGCCCCGCGGTTGACCCTATTTTTAAAAAACTTCTAGCCCGCGACCCGTACGATGCAGAAAGTTGAGAGTGGTCTCAAAATGACCCCCATCCACGACTCTCTGTGCACAAGAATTTTCAGAACGATAGCTTAAACCCCCCCCCAGTTATCCCCGATTCTTTCCCTCAATGCAATCCTATGGGCGAAAAGCCGAAACGCAGTTTGAGCCCCGCGGTTGCCCCGATTTTTAAAAAAATATTGCACGTGAACCACAGCACGCAGAGAGGTGAGAGTGGTCTCAAAATGACCCCCATCCACGACTCTCTGTGCACAAGAATTTCCAGAACGATAGCTTCAAAAACAACGTAGTTATGCGCGATTATTTGCCGCAATGCAATCCTATGGCGAAATGTTTTCAAGATGGCGACCGGAGCGCTCCGACTGAACTCGGAGCTCCGAAAAATGGTCGCTTCTCTTCGCCTTGCTTCTAGGGGGTCCGCGGTCCGCTCCTACTCCGCCTCTGGGTAAGGCGGAGCAGGCCAATCCGCTACTGCTTCTACGCTCCTAATCGGAGCGGAGCACATCCCTAATATAAACCCAGACAAGTATATATAGTTCCTTATGATATTTGAAAGTACTACTGAGTAGGGTGACCATATGGAAAGGAGGACAGGGCTCCTGTATCTTTAACAGTTGCATAGAAAAGGGAATTTCAGCAGGTGTCATTTGTATGCATGCAGCACCTGGTGAAATTTCCTCTTCATCACAACAGTTAAAGCTGCAGGAGCTATACTGCAGCTATACTGTGACCAGATTTAAAAGAGGGTAGGGCACCTGCAGCTTTAACTGTTGTGATGAAGAGGAAATTTCACCAGGTTCCCCATATATACAAATGACACCTGCTGAAATTCCCTTTTCAATACAACTGTTAAAGATACAGGAGCCCTGTCCTCCTTTTCATATGGTCACCCTACTACTGAGTGATTCAGTGCTACTTATTTATGAGTAGACATGCAGAGGCTTGTGAGCTGACATGTCATGCTTACATCTGAGTAGAAAGGTAGTTACTTGGTATTTGGGATGTCATTTGAAAGTCTGCTGAGTGATTCAGTCCTGCTTACGTCTGAGTAGACATGCAGAGGCCTATCATAGTGCCTTCTGAATAGGATTACAATTTTAGGGTGACTATATGAAAAGGAGGACAGGGCTTATGTATCTTTAACAGTTGTAGAGACAAGGGGATTTCAGTAGGTGTCCTTTGTCTGCATGCAGCACCTGGTGAAATTCCCTCTTCATCAAAACAGTTAAAGCTGCAGGAGCCCCACCCTCTTTTCTATCTGGTCAGACCTATCTGCCAGACCTTTCCTAGATTGGAATTCAGCCCTGCCTTATAGGCCTAAGTGTGTGGTGGGGAGCTGTCTAAGACTTACCTCCAAACAACTGTGAGTGATGATACCAAACTCATTTTGCTAGCTATAGCTTGTACTGGCTATGCAGCCTACATAAGTTGTAACTGATGTGTTTTTATGGAATGGCAAACTCTACATCAGAGGCAATACGTGAAACCCATTTCTAAGCATTATCATGCTAGTAAAATCCACTTTCCTTAAAAAGGTATAGAATTACCTTTCCAGACGGTAGGTTGTTCCTTTCATTATCTGACTCACTGTTTTACCTAAACGGAGGGGGCTTTCCACTCCCTTTAACAAGGAAGAAATAAATGCATCGGTAAGATGGACCATCTTGTTTTTGGAAGCCAGACTATTTTGAGGGCTTTTAGCACATTGCAGGTAATTTGTCAGAAAACGAAAGTATTTCTTGACGCAAAAGGGGGGGGGGGGGTTGAGATGCTGCCTTTCCAGCAACTCACTATTATATGACTTGAGATAACGAATTGAAGCTGCATTTCTTATCACTGCAATGAGCCCAAATAACCCCGCTGATCTCCAGAGAATGCTTCGGACCAGACTTCTGTGGTCTGATAACTGAATCAAGTGATTAATGTCCATGGATGGTTTGAAGTAATTGTTAGAAATTTGAATATATATTTTTTGTTTTAACTTGATGTGGAATGTTTACTTTGACCTTAGCTAGACCTAACTGTTAGTCCACGACGAAGGGGTGAAGATCACACAATGGTTTTATTGTGAGATCCCCCTCAGCTTACACATGGTGCGTGATGACCTCAGAGAGAGAGGCGTCGCGCCCGCCATTTTTTAAAAAAAATCTTAAAGGAGAAAATGCGCACAAGTGCTTGTGCGCAAAAGGTAACGATTTTTTTTTAAAAAAAATAATTTCCCCACTCCCCTCACACCACCCCCAATGGGCGCAGTGCTCCTGAGGAGCCTTGCGCCCGGGTCCCATGTCCTCACGAGGAACCACGAGGAGCCGAGACAAACCGTGGCACCCGGCCACACGTTCCACAGTCTCAGGCCCAGCCCAAGACTCCGGAAAAATGGGGCATAAAGGGTGAGATTCCGGGGCAAGGGAGGGATCATCCCTCCCTGTTCCTGGGATCCCCTGTGCTTCATGTGGATGCACAGGGACGATCCTGGGGATCACCCCGGGATTTCCCCGATTGAGCTATGGCTTTTGATAAGATTGAGGGAGTGATAATTTCACTTATGAATTCTCCATCAGTCTGAAAGCTTGGCTCTCACTAACAGTGGTCAAAAACCTTAACTGAAACTGATACATAGATGCAAAACTGCCTTTTTGAGCCCCTTGGTCCATGCAGCCCAGTAATGTCAACACCAATCTGCAGTGGCTCTCTGGGGTTTCAAAATAGGCATTTTCCAGTCCTACCATGCTGGGGATTGAACCTGTATCCTACTGCATGCAAAGCAGTTTTTTTATCACTGAGTCATAACTCACCCCAGCAGGAAAACCATGAGATTGTTGTTGTTTTAAACTCCTTTAAAAAATCAGTGTAGCAATACCCATTAACCTTTTGAAACAGACCCATTAGCAAGGGATGCTGAGTGAATCCACTACGTTTGATTCCCAGTACGGCTATTCCATTGGTACGAACAATGATCTCGAACCTTCCTTATGCCTGTGCCTATCCAATTTAATTCTTGTCAGAGGGGCAGAATAAAATCATCATCATCATCATCATCATCATCATCATCATCAATGCTGGATGTGAAAACTCAGGCATGAAAGAGAAGTGGGGCAGCGGGTGGGGACACTGAACGTAAATCCAATTGTACAGAGGGAACTGTCAACACTGCATGACCCTTGGTGGAACATACATGCTGCCGTGGATTTGAATTCACAACCACAACTTGTGATCTTGCATATACCATATTCAATCATCAAAAATCCTGCTGGTTGAATAGACCAGTATCCACGAAGAGCTGGGCATGGGGCACAGAGCTCCTCAGGTGCTCTGTGCCCATCGGGGTGGGGTAGGGGTTTATGGGATTTATTTTGGGATCCTTTCTTTTGGGATTTATGGATGAGCAGATGAAAAAGAATCATGGGACTATATTCTTATATATGACGACAGCTGCAAGATTACTATATGCACAAAGATGGAAGGGCAAAATAGTGCCCACAATAGAGGAATGGCTACTGAAGATGTTTGAGCTAGCGTAGATGGCAAAACTCACGACAATAATGAGAGAAAAATCAACTTTAAGATTTATAACGGAATGGGAACCTTTTGTAAATTTTATGAAGGGACGAGAAAAAGATGACTTGTATATCTGTGGATTCAACCAATAATGTAGGAAATGTTAAGAGAGAAATTAGAGATTTGGATTTGACAGTGATAGAGTAAGAAAATAATAACAACATTGTTATGTATTTTTGCTGGGAGAATATTGGAAGAACATTTTATTTTTGTGATTTTTGTTCGTCCGTTTTTGTTTTGTTTTTTGCTCTGTAATGTTTTTTATTTATTGGTGTTTGGAAATAATGAAAAAGATTAAACCCCGAGGGGGGGGGGGATTATTTTTTTTTTTAAAAAAAAACTTGCTGTTTTTTGCTCGAGCACTCATACTCTCCGTCTCCTTTAAGAAAAAAAAAAAGTGTGTGCGACGTCCTCTTCCTTATAGGACATCGTGCACCGCATGTAGACAGAGGGGGAGATCTCACGATAACCATATCGTGAGATCCTCCCTCCTCGGTCAGGCTAGACTAGGTAGGTCTAGCTATGCCGTTTCACACAACTATCACCAGCTCTTCAGAATAATATTTTTTTAAAATGATAATATTACCTCTCCCTGCTCCACTTTTTATTTTTGGTCATGTTCCAACATTTTAGTGGAAAGTAAATGTTAAGGGGTTGTAGCAGACCACTGTACCCACTAGAGAGAGTTGGGTGTTTGGGGGTAACCCCTCTTAAACCTCCTTATGCCTCCTTCACAGGCGCTACAGCCAAATATCTGACCCAGGTTGTCTACATGTAGTCCGGTTGCCAGCTGGCATTTTGGCATGGTCAAGAACCACACACACGGCAGACTACTGCCCTGCATGCACCAGCATCAGCCACGCATGAGTAGGGATGGATGGTCCATTCACACCTGTAATGTTGCACAAATGGCTCCTTTATGGCCACCATTTACACACCATTAGATTTCTGGAAATTCCGGAGCCTCTGTTTTTCACAAAATGGCCGTGCGCTATGTAGATGGGCAGCCGCTGGGCACTCGTGAACTGTGTGGTATATGGTGAGCAGGTACATGAGTGCCCCATGGCTCAGTGCGGGGGTCCAGGAGGTGAGGTGGGGTGACTCCATTGGACTCCATCCCCACCCACCACCCACCACAGATTCTTGTGACATTCCTATGTATGAGAGAATCCAAATTAGCATCCCTTTTCAGAAGCGTGTGCCTCCATTTTCTGATGTCTCCACATGAGAGGACTCTTCTTTCTTCAGGCTAGGTATGGCAGGCTCTTCCATGTTTTTGTTATCCTTTGCCTCTTGGCTGTCCTGTCTGAATCGCCTCACAATTAAAACACAGAGAAGGATATAGAGGAGGCAGCATCCAAATTTGAGCGAACAACTGAGTCCAAGGTAGACATTTCTAGGATAAAAGAGACCATGAGAACAGCTCAGGAGCAGTAGAATTTGAGAGATGGGTCTATTCAAATGTGCCCAAATAGGAAGTAGTAGAGTCCTTTCTGGATTATTCCATTTTGGACAGCAGGTAAGGCATTGTATGTTTGAGTATTCCCCCACATTGAAACTGCAAATGGAAGGTAGGACGAATTTTAGGATTCTGACAGACACGCTGCCTTTCCCCATAGAAGTAGTGGGTGGTGGGTTTTTTTACATGCACAAGAATTCTAATATGTGACTCCTCTCCTGTAGTCTAAAGTGGCATCATTCAGAAAGGACAGTACCATGTGTTATTTCTGTGTGTTTGATACAACTCTCTATGGCATTATTTTTGTTTATTTTGATTTTGTAAAATTTTACATGCTACCTTCCCAAAGATGTCCAAGGTGGCTAACAAAATGGAATACAGTGAATCAATCAAAGCAAGGTTAAAAACAAGATAAACTAGGGGCCAGATGAATGGCAGACAAAATCCCAGATAAAATTAAACAGATCCACTTAAAAATGGCCACCGGAATTAATGTGTATTTAAAGGGTAGTAAAAGAGAATTAAAAAGTATCCTAGAGAGTTCTCCCTGTGACAGGGAGCTCCACAACCTGGTTGCAGGAAAGGTAAAGCCCTCTCCCCTCCAGATGGGCCTCTGACCCAGGCAGTAGGATATAAAAGACAGCTAATTTTAAGGGATGGGAACCTCATAAGGATGGAGCAGGTCCCTTAGGTATTGTGGTCCCATGTTGTGAAGGGCTTTAAAAGTATGCCAAAAAACAGAAGAGAAAAATATTCATAGGTGCCTGAAAAAATATTTATTATCCTTAAAACTGTAAGAAAAAAGGCTAAGCATTTTCAAGCACCTTGGAATATTTTTGTTTCCATTTTGGAACACAAGTGCCTTCTCCTCTTGCTGTTTTCTTTAAGAGTACAATTGGAGCTTTGAATTGAGCCTAGAAACAGGTCAGTGCATAAAACCAGCCCAGGCATATAACCAGGCCATATAGCTTACTATTGTTAAGACTACTGCAGCCTTTGCTGCAAGTTACAGGAAGGGGGCAGTGGGGCAGTTAGCTAGTTAATGCATAGGAACTGGGGCATAGCTAGCCTTAGGATCTCTATAGCCTACAGTGTGGCTTCCTGCTCCTCTCTGTCTTCCTCCACTGCTAGGAGCACAAGTGCTTGCTACTGTCTGTGTAAAGGAAACACAAAATGGACTGGACAAATTCCATTTGCAACCCTACACTGTGCCTGCATTTGTATGTGCAAGAATACCTTTTCTTTCTTCACTCAAGAAAGGTGTGGTCTCGTTTTTAGCCTTTTTTGTGCATGTGGGATCGAACTCAGGCTGTGGGGAGAGTTTCAGCTGCAGTAACTGCTGCTTACCACTCTGCGCCACACGAGACTCATCGATAGGTGAGGGTTGCATATATGTACACACATTTGGACATGTATCATTCTTAACCACACACCCATTCCTGAAGGAATAGATCTTAGTTGCAGTAAAAGAATCTGTCCTAAATAGGAAAAAAGGGGGGGAGGGGACATTCTAAGAATTGGCTCCATTCTTCCTGCCATAGGAGCTTCATTCCTAGAGTGTCACCAGGGTGTGGGCTGAAATCTTCAAGTACTCCTGGGATGCTACAGGAAGGAAACTTCTATGGCAGAAACTATAGAGTTTGTTCCTAGAACAGTTCCCCCCCTTTCCCCCCCCTTTTTTCATTGGTAATAGATTCTGTGGTCTTGGGGCCGGCATACGTTTCATTACACAGCCATTAGATGGCACTGTGGTTATAGTGCAACTCCGTAATTACATGGAGAGATTGAAATCGCCATTTTAAAACACTGCATTTCCCCCCATTACAAATACAGCTGCAGAAATGGTCACAAAGCATGGGAGAGTTTGATGACATCATGTAAAGGACCCGCAAACTTCCATGCGTAACTAAGCTTGATCACAGGATAAAAGCCTTGTGTAGAGAAGCCCCCAGACCACAGTGATTTTTCTGTACCGATGCTCACCTGAATGCTTGTGTATCAAACACTCTGCAAGCTCCTGATCCACCACAGCTTTTCACACCCCATTTCAAGCAGGTCTTATCGATCAAAGCTCCAAAATAAATAGGCGCTGGGAATCCTCCTGCAGAAAAGACACAGCAGTTTTCCCTTATTACCCATGCTACATTGCAGGTTGCTGTGTAATCCAAACCTGGCCTGCAGCATGAATGTAGTATTGGTTGCAGAGTGGAAATGTGTTGTGCTCATGCCACACGTGCCAGTTTTGGATGGCATGGCAACCTGCAACAAGATGTGGGTAATTAGGGTAATATGCGGGGATGGGGAAATAACCATCCAATCGGAGAGGTGAGTAAGAAATTATTATTATTATTATTATTATTATTATTATTAATTATTATTATTATTATTATTATTATCCAATGCTGCATTGTTTCCCCTGCTGATCATCTATGTCTCAAAGGCCAGGCAATGTTACAGGGGTATAAAAATGTCCCATGCATTTCCAAAAGATCTACAGAACCAAGTCTTAGTGTGCAATCTTATGCATGTTTAGACAGAAAAGGTCCTACAAGTTGTCTGAAGAATGCTGGTAATTGTAGGACTTTTTTCTGTTTGAACATGAATAGAATTGTACCCTTAGGTACTCTGCATGTCAGTAGTTTGGCACAAATAATTGGATTTCATTGGTGAATATTTACCTCACCAGAGACATAAAAAATATCCTACAGCACACACACACCCCAAAAAAGTTTGTTCTTAGTAATAAATGTTTTACCTAAAATTTTACCTTGACAGTTTATGATACTTTATCTATATATTGTGAGTTTATATCTTTAGACATCACAGACACAGGTTCGTTCGTGAGGGCATTTTATCACCCCAGGATACATTGGCAAATGGCTTGGAGTAGTAAAATGCCCCAGAATAATGTTTGAGTATATATTTTCACAACTGCTGCTTGAGGCTTTAAAACCAAACCAAATACAAGATGGGAAACATTTACCAAATATCCTTCCACACAAAGTTTCAATGCCAACAGCAAAAGATTTTAAGTCGGGTGAAACTGATCTGAAAAACAGGAAGGAGATCACAAATCAGTTTGGCTGCAAAGGGTGCTGTATAGGGAAATCACACTGAAGAACATTGTATATCATAGTTGGTGTACAACCATCACCTTTCTATGCCTAAAGACCCATCTGAGAACCTGCCTCCTTTAAACTTCTTCACATTCTTCTTCTTCCATATTTTTGTTAGTGTTCTGCTCCAGGTGATACTAATTAGGGTATGAAAGATAGCTACCAGAATTATCTACATTGGCTGATGGGCGCCTGCTCTGACTTATCTTGTGACCTGGCAGAATGAGTAAGAGCATGGGAGTTGACCATAACACGAAGTGTGATGAAAGTCATTGGCATGGCACGTAGATTATGTAGCTCTTAGGTGTATAAGTCCTTACGACTCTGCCCAAGTTGAACCTCACCACAGACCTGGACAGAGTGGAGGTACTGTCTATTGGCTGCTGGCCAGAGGCCTTTCTCTTGTAGCCGAAGGGATTCCTGACAACTGAAAGGGGAAGTATGGATGCTGTGGGTGCCCAACCAGGTCCGGGGTGTCTGACGGACCCAGTTGGGTGCCCACAGCATGTTCGCGGACCCATGGGTAGAGCACCCGCATGACCCTATGAGTGCTCAGCAGCCATCAGCCCCCATCTGGAGCCTCCATTGTGCATGACGATTCCCCCCTGCTGCGTAAATGGCAGCCATAAAGACCCCATTTATGCAAAAGTAAAGGCGGGGATGGAGGATATGTGCCTTTATTCTTCGGTAAATGGGGCCTTTACGGGCGCCATTTATGCAATGGGGAAAATACACAATTTCTGGAGCCTCCATTGTCATGCTCACGAATGGGGGCAAATGGCAGGCATGTGAGTGGGGGCAAATGGCGGCGGCAGCAGGACGAGTGTCCCACGAGTTGGACCCGAGTGAGTTTGCCCATCCCTAAGAGGAAGTAGCCTTCATAATCTTGTTCTGCTTGTCTTTATGTTTGTACTCTATCTTATGTATTCTCTTGTATATGGTTCCTTTGTCAACCTTTTGTTCTTCTCTCATAAGCTAAGTACACTTTACCCATTGAATTGTTTATTCTTTCTGAATCCCTGGAGAGGAAAAACCTTCACCTCCTGGCAAGACAAATTGCACAGCAAGCAGGCTTGCACAGATGTTTTGCCAGGTTTTGGCAAGACAGGTGCCACCCAGAAACATTAAAGTGAATGGAATGTCATAACTGGCTCCAAAGGATATGGACTACACAATCTGCCAACCAGATGCTGAGATGCAACTGACTTGAATGACCAAGATTGAAAGCCAGGGGAACCCAGCTAAAAGGAAGCACTTTCTTACATCGCTCCCATTGGGCCAACCAATCAGTTGCAATTCAAAATGCTTAATTGAACATGAATGAATCATGTCGTACATCTGAATGCATGGATTTTAAATTTGAAATGTCATGCTTTTTATTTTGTAGAGGAATTTGGATTCGTGATTGTAAACTCCTCTGGGAAAGGCAGCAGCAATGGGTATATTTTGCCCACTGGGTTCTCATTCGCAAATATCTAGATCTTCAGCGATGCATCACCAGTCTTGGGGTCAACAAGACTAGGGAGATGTCTACACCTAAGGGTGTAGATGGAGGGAGGGGTAGGATCATGGACTTACCTGCTTCCTCGATCCTCCCCCGGCGTCTTTATGGCCACGCAACATCTTGGAAGGGAAGCGTGATGTTGTGGCCACCATTTTTTTAAAAAAAGAAGAGCTGGTTGAGCAGAAAAAGGTAAGGGGGAAAAAACCTGCACCCGGGGATGGCGAAATTTCTCCCCCCTTCCCGGGCATGGAGCCTCCTCATGCAGCTCTGTGTCTGGATCCGCTACTCACAGGGAAGAAGGGAAACCATAGCATGGCAGCAACACCAACACCTGCATTCCTCGGGATGGTCCCAGGACATGGAAATATTGGAAAATCTGTGGTCCCAGATATCCTGGGTCATCCCAGGTTGCCCCTGGGATCCCCTGTGCATCATATGGACACACAGGGATGACCTGGAGATGACCCCAGGATATCTGGCAGGTGTAGACATGCCCTGGGTGTATTTGGACATATGTGTGTTTTGAAACTCCGGGCAAAAACAGCAATTGAAATACAGGAGCTTAACGAATCTGGGTTTGCCCCAAACTTTATGGATAAGAACTGAAAAAAGTTAAAATAAAATGTGCTCACCTGAACATAAGCATGTACAATGGTGTTGCTCCCAAGCATAAAATAAATGCCATTATGGCTATCAAAGCTAAAAAATAAGGATATGTTTGAGTACAATCATCTCTTGGACATTGACCCAAAACTGCAGAAAAATTTCTAGGTACTGATACTCCCACACAACTGCAGTTGTGAAAAACCTGGAAGATAGAAGAAGATATGAATGATTGGGGGCGGCTTTCTTGCATTTTCACGTAGCTAGATGCCCATTTGCAAACAAACAGTATTGTTTAATGACCGCTAGGAAACTCTCATGATTGCCAAAAGAATCTCTGTGTTTAAAAGTGTCAACTTCTATTTTGGATACTCCCACAGAGTCCTAACAACGGGAACTGGAAGTGCCTTTTCCAGGGAATGGTACAAAAATTGTATGCTTTTCCTTCTGTCCTCCATGAGTCTTTGTGATGCCAGGTATTGGCAACATTGGGCACCTGCCAAGGTCCACAATCCAATAGGAGCCAACTAGGAAACAGTTCCTAATATTTGTGTTTTCTAAAGGAAGTGGGAAACCGCCAGCAGAAGAAAGTATGAGATTCTGGAATCAGGAATGAGATCCCGAGATGGGGGGTGCACTTCTATGTTAATTTTGATTATGTATTTAGATAAGATATTATGTATTCAACGTTTCCATGTTATGTAGTATGTTGTTGTTGTTTTCTTTATGAGAGGATGTAATGTGTATGTTTAAGTATTGTAGAAAAATAAAATTATTAAAAAAAAAAAAAAAGGAGCCAACTAGGGATGTGCTCCGCTTCTAATCGGACCGGCGAATTTAGGTTTTAAAAAAATCTTATCATCTAAACTATCTGGGCTGGAAATGGTGAAGAACGGTGAAGAATGTGTAGGAAGCTTTGAGCTGCAGAAGGGGATTTAAAGAATAAAGCATTTTGCTGTGTAACGAACAAGTATTCAGAGGCAAAGTAAGGGGGGCAAGCGGAGGAAAGTTCCTCTAAGAACTTCAAATAGCAGTTCCATAAGAAATCTCCCAGACGGAGTGCTTATCTCAAAGGGAATTTTAATGGTAGAAGCCAGCGTCGGGAGAGACTGATTGATAGCCACCCCTTCTTTAGCAAGCAGTAAATATTGTTAAACACGGCAATAAACCCCTCTGAGCTCGCTGACTGTCTGAGTCAAAAGCGAAACTAACTAACACCAGCCATATTTGTGGGACTATATGCCACCCAAGAAGCAGCCTTCGGTGAAACCGAAGTGGGTCTCGCACGCTTCAAACAACACGATCAAGAGATTACAAAGAGTAGCCGCATTAGAGCCAGAAGGGGAGGACAATCAAAAAGACAAACAAGAAGAACCCACAAAAGCAACAAAAGAGCTTAAGATGGCTGCCAAAGTTGGCTCAGAGCCAGCAGGGCAGGAAGTGATGATGGAACAAATCTCATTTCTGTTAAAGGGACTCAAAGATGAGATATTTATGAAAATTGAAACGGAAGTTGGCAAAACAAATAAGAGGGTGGATGATTTGTCTGCAGAAATGGCTATAAGAGACAAGCAATTAGGCTTTTTGAAGACAGAGGTGGACCAGATGAAAAATCAAGTTAAAGAAATTAAAAAGACCCAGAATGAGCAAGAGGTGAAATTTAATGATCATGATAAGAGGCTGATCTCCTTGGAGGACAATTCGAGAAGAGCAAACCTGCGCGTTCGTAATATGGGGGAAAAGAAAGGGGAGGACCTCAGGAAGAACATCCTAAGCTGGTTCAAAGAATTAGTCCCAACCCTGCAACTAAGTGAAGAAGATGTGGAGCGTGTTCACAGGGTTGGTGGCTTCAGAAGCGGCTCAACTCCCAGAGATGTTTTGGTGAAATTTTCAAACTATTACAAGAAAGAGCAACTGATGAGGGAGTTAAGAGCATTGGGAGAGCTGAAGTTCCAAGGAGCAACAGTGCAGGTCTTTAACGATCTGTGCCAACAAACTTTGGAATGGAGACGCAGTGTCAAGTCTATAACGGGGGAATTGAAGAAGAGGAAAATCCCCTATGCTTGGGGATATCCGATTTTTCTGCGTTTCTCGTATAAGGAGGAAAATCATAAGGTTTTCCCCTTTCAGCAAGGCATGGAGCTTCTTGAGAGCTTAGGTTTGGGTCCACAAGGAGAAGCTGGTGGTGACGCAAAGAGTGATGATGAAGAAGAAAGAGGTGCAGCAGGGGGAGGGGTGTAAAGTGGATAATATAGTGATGATAAGAAGCATAATCATATTAGATCCTGCTGGCTCTGGGTTCCTGGCTGCCTTCCCCCCCCCAGGGTTAAATTAATGGCCGGAGTGTTAGACTCCCGGGGATATAATGGGGGGAAAAGATTTGAGAGGGAAAGGGGAAGTGGGGTGGGAGGGAAGGGTATGTTTGGGTTGTTGTATTGTTATGTATGTAAGTTAGGTTTTCAACATGTACGGGATCGAAAAGAAGATCAAAAAACTGGATATGTATAAGAAGATAAGAATCTCAACGCTCAATGTTAAAGGTCTGGGGGCAGTCGTGAAAAGGAGAAGGATTGAGCAATTATTAAATAGGGATGGTTCTGACATAATTTTTCTGCAAGAAACTCATCAACCTAACGAAAAAACCAATGCTATTCGCTTGAGATAGCCTGTTTATTATGAAGTGTCATTGGGGACGTCAAAAAAAATGGAGTGGCCATTTTGATTTCAAAAAGAAGTGGGTTTATGTTGGAGAATATTAAAAAAGATGAGAATGGGAGATATCTCATGATTAAGGGTCAAATGGAAGGGAAAACGTATACTTTGATCAATATGTATGCACCAAATAATAAACAAAAAGAATTTTATGAAGAGGTATTAAGAGAGATAGAAGAATTCAAGGAGGGGTATGTCATTTTGGCTGGAGACTTTAATATGGTTATGGACAATGGAGTAGATAGGTCAAATCCCTCTGAGGTAGAAAAGAGAAACAACATCACTATTTTAAATAAATTAATTAAAGAAAAGGATTTTGTTGACTGTTGGAGAGTTCTTAGAGGGGCAGACCCAGGATTTACGTTTTATTCTCCAGTTCATCATACATATTCTAGGATTGATCATATTTTTGTATCTAGAGATTTTGTAACTAAGACATGTAGAATGGAACTAGGGGTAATCAAGGTAACGGATCATGCATTGGTAAGTTTAGAGTTTGCAGTTAGTAAGGATTACAAAGAAGCATTAAGGTGGAGATTGAATACTAAGATATTTAAGTACGATAAAGTAATTGAGAAAATGCAGAAGGAATTGTCAGAAACATGGGAAATAAACGAAATGGGGGGAATAAGAACTGCAGTGGTCTGGGATACCATGAAGGCTGTATTTAGGGGGAATTGTATTAGGGAAACGTGTAATCTAAAAAGACAACAGGAGGCAAGGCAAGTTACTTTAGAGAAAGAGATAATAAATTTGGAAAAAGAATATTGGCAAACGAAGAATAAATATAAATTAATAGAACTACAGGCAAAAAAAAGGGAATTAGAAAATATTAATTTAGAAGAGGTCCAGAGGAATTTAATTTATATGAAAAGGGAATACTTTCAAAATAGTAACAGGAACTCGAAGATGCTTGCCAAGCTCACACAAAAGGAAAAGGCTAAAAATGGGATAGGGCCAGTAAAAAATAAGCAGGGTAATTATTGTCACATGATGAAGGATAAACTAAAAAAATTTCAGGAATTTTTTGAAGATTTATATAAGGAAAGAGATACCCAAACGAAGAGGATGGAAGAGTATGTGGGTAAACTTTTGAAGAAAGGATTAGAAAAAGAGCATAAGGAAATAATGGACAATAATATACTGCAAAGTGAAATAGAGGAGGTCATAGACCAGCTTAAAGCAGGGAAATCACCGGGGGTAGATGGTCTAGGACCAGAGTTTTATAAAAAAATTAAAACATTAATAGTACCAAAATTGTTGAAATTATATAATGCAATAATGGAAGGGGAGAAGATTCCAGAGTCATGGGAGCATTCCATAATAATTTTAATTCCGAAACCGGATAAGGACTTGACTCTCCCTGATTCATATAGACCAATTTCGTTAATAAATCAAGATGCTAAAAAAATTTCAACTATTTTGGCTAAAAGGTTAAATAAATTTATAGCTAATTATGTAGGGGAAGACCAATGTGGTTTCATAGCAGGTAGACAGATGCACACATTAATAGGTAGAGTTCTGAATGTAATACAGGGGATAAAAAAGTCAAAGAATAAGGCGGGTATTTTAGCGTTAGATATTTTTAAGGCTTTTGATTGTGTGAGTTGGCAAACTTTAAAGTTGGTTTTAAATAAAATGGGATTTGGTATTAAATTTAGAGCAATAATAGAGCAGTTATATTCTAAAAACACAGCCGTAGTGGTAGTAAACGACGGAATAACGGATAAGATACGACTAGCCAGAGGGACGAGACAAGGATGCCCACTCTCGCCAGTCCTGTTTGTATTGGTGATGGAATTGTTGGCAAACGCAATAAGAGAAGATGGGGAGATAGAGGGGATAGGTAGCAGTAATAAAATAAAGTTGAATATGTTTGCAGATGACACATTGATGACTATTAGGGATCCTATAAAATGGGAAAGAATTAAACAACAGTTGAAAGAATTTGAAGAAGTTACGGGGTTAAGAATAAATTGGGCAAAATCGGAATTGAGGTTATTTAATTATACCAAAAAGGAAGAAAAGGAATGGGAAGGGAAGGCTTCAGTTTTGAAAAGTAAAGAAAGAATTAAATATTTGGGTATTAAGATTACTAAAAATTTAGAAGATTTGGAAAGTGAGAATTTAAGTGGACTGAAAAAAGAGATAGTAGAAAAGTTAAAGAAGTATAAGAAACTGAATCTTTCTTGGTTTGGAAGAATAGCTTTAATAAAGATGAAAATTTTACCTAGGATCATTTTTTTCTTTAGGATGTTACCAATAAGAATTTCAGATTTAGAGTTAAAAAGTTGGCAGAATCTTATAAATAACTACTGTAATGCTGAGAAGAAATCAAGGATTAATAAAAGTAAATGGTATTTAAGCCAAAAGAAGGGTGGATTGGGTCTCCCAAACCTTGAGTACTATTATATAGCAAACAGGTTAAGACATATTGTTGAAGCAATTTTAGGGGTAGGGGACTTAGAATGGATGGAGGAAAATACATTAGGTAATATTGAGTTAAAATTGCAGAATGTATTTTTTAAGGAGAAAGGGAAGGGTAAATGGCTTAATGATTTAGATAATCACTTTTTGAAGTTCCATTGGGAACTTTGGAATAAATATAAAAAGGAACTGCTTTCAAGTAATTCCTCCTTAACACCGGTGATAATGCTAAAGAAATTTCCTGAAAACTTAAAGAATAGATTAAGCAAAGTTTTAAAAGAAAAAAACAAATTGAAATTAAGAGAATGGTTAAGGGGGATGAATACAAGAGAGAGGTTGGAAGAAGTTTTAAAAGATTTGAAATTAACGTGGTTAAACTATGGGCAATTGGAACAATGGACTAAAAATTGGGTAAGAGAAAATGGAGAGTGTGGAGAGAGGACGAAATTTGAGGAATTAATTGGAAAAAAAAGAAATTGATAAGGGACAAAATATAGGGACAAAAGGGTTAATGAGTCAACTATATAATATATTAGCTGAGAAAGGAGTGTTGGATAGTGTCGGGAAAATGGTTTGGGAGACTGATTTGAAGATACAAATAGGACAGCAGAGATGGGAAGGACTATGGAGACAGAGAGTGTTGAGAAATATGTCAGTAAGAATAAAGGAGAATTACTATAAACTTGTATGGAGGTGGTATTTAACTCCGGTTAGATTAAATAAGTTTAATAATCAGCTTTCAGCAGATTGTTGGAGGGGTTGTGGTGAAAAAGGAACGTATTTACATATGTGGTGGGATTGTAAACACGTGCAAAAGTTGTGGAAGATGGTGTTCTTTGAGATTGAGCAGATTGTGGGATTTAAAGTAGAGGTTACACCAAGGATTGCATTACTCTCACTGCAAGAAGAACTTAAATGTAACAAAGAAACGAAAGAACTGATAACGAACCTGCTGACGGCTGCGAGGCTGATTGTAGCTAGGAACTGGAAGATCCAAAGAGACTATTGTATTGAAGAATGGTATAAAGAAGTGTGGGACATTGCTATAAATGATAAATTGACATGTAATATTAAAATGAAAAGAGGTATAGTAAAAACGAATGATTTTGAGGGTATATGGAAAAAGTTCCTAGAGTTTGTGTTCTCTAAAGGAAGTGGGAAACCACCAACAGATGAAACTATGAGTTTTTGGAAACAAGAATGAGATCCCGAGGTGGGGGGAGCACTGTTACGTTTAGTACAAATATGTTTAATAGGTTAAATTTGAATATTCGATATTAAGGCAATTTTATGTTTATGTATCAAGTGATTTTTATTTGCTGTTTTTGTTGTTGTTGTATATTGTTTAATAATAAAAAATTAAAAAAATTTTTAAAAAGAAGCGGAGCGGGGGGCTTCGCCTGCCCTTAAGGTGGAGGCGAAGAGGATTGGGGGGCCGGCGGAGCGTGGCGAAGAGGATCGAGGTGAAGGCGGATCCTTCGCCGCAATCCGGAGCTCCGCCGGAAAGGTAAGTGGGGTTTACCGGGCCCTGCTGCTGTTGCTGTCGCCCATGCAGCGACGGCGGCAGGGCCCGGTAACCCCCCCTCCTCTCTCTTACCTGACTCCGTCCGCGGTCTGTCAGCTTCTTCAATTGAGCCCGTGGTTCAACCAGGAAGTCTGGGCCGCTTGCGGCCCAGACTTCCTGGTTGAACCACGGGCTCAATTGAAGAAGCCGACGGACCGCGGACGGACGCAGGTAAGGCCCCCCTCCCCCTTGGTCCCTTACCAGGCTCTGCCGCCGTCGCCGTCGGCTTGTACCTTGGCGTGCATGTGTATCCTTGGATAAGCTATCATGGTGGCGAGTTTGAGGTTTCTAAAGTGCAAATTGACGGAGCTATCGAAAAGGGTGTGAATGGGGTGCCCGATTTTCATAAATTCCCCAAAAATCAGGGGATGATGGGACTGCCTTGAGTCTGGGTGTGCGTGTGTATACGTCCATGAGGTGTCAAGGTGCCAAACTTGAGGTTTCTAACTTTATCAGAAAAAAAGTTGTATACTTTTTTAGCTTAATGCAAGCCTGGTGTGGGGGGGAAACGGAGCTCCGATCTGGATCCGGAGCTCCGCAGCGGAGCAGAGCGGACATAGGTGGAGCGGGGGTGGGGCGGAGTGGCCCAATCCGCAAATCGCAGATCTGGAAGAGAAGCGGAGCGGGGGTCCGTGCACACCCCTAGAGCCAACTTACAATCCCTGTCCCCTTCTTGACCTTCTTGCTCCACAACCTTGCTATTGCTGCCCGTTCACCTGGCATCTACAATCAAGCAGTTGGGGGGGGGAGCAAAGAGAAGGAGCAGTAACCACAACACGTCTTGTCTTCTTCTTCTAGATGATAGTGCCAACTGGACCCACAGGGAGAGGCAAGTTAACATGCAGAAACAGCAGAGGCAAGGAGGAAGAAGAGGTGAGTGTAGACAGGGAGGGGGCTTCACTGTGATCCAGGCAAAGTACAAAGTGTTGGTTATTACCTTTAAAGCCTTACATGGTTTGGGTCCAGGCTACCTACGGGATCGCCTTCTCCTGTACAATCCGCCCCACACACTCAGGTCCTCTGGGAAGAATGTACTTCAACTAGCAAAAACTAGATTAACAACTGTTACCCAGAGGACTTTTTCTTCTGCTGCCCCCAGGTTGTGGAATGGCCTGCCAGAGGAGATTCATCAACTTGACAGTCTTTTAGAGTTTAAAAAAGCAATGAAGAAAGACTGATCTAATCTGGCAGGCCTATCCAGTGAAATTTTAGAATATTTTAAGGATGTTTTAAAGATGTTTTAATCATGTGTGGTATGTTTTTAATCACTTTTTAACGTGTATTTTATATCATGTTTTATACTGTTTGTTTTATTCTTTGAGTGGTTTTCGTTTTTGTGAACCGCCCAGAGAGCTTCAGCTATTGGGCGGTATAAAAATGCAATTAATAATAATAATATAATCTTGCCCAAGTCACCTCGAAGCCCCTCTCCCCAGAACTGACACTGGTACTGTTCTGAGCTATAGCTGAAGAATGAAAGAAAGAAAAATAAAAGGGGTAAAGGGATCAGCATCTGTGCATGCTGGGGAACACGAGTAGGAAGCTTCAATTGTATTCATGTCTTGGCAATTTCAATGGTGCCAACATGTTATTGCTTATTTGGGAATATTTATTCCCAGAAACATATCTCAAATGATCAAGCTCAATTTGAATAAGTTGATTAATGAGATGTCACAGGATTTAGAGAGATGGGCATCTTTAAAGTTGAGTAGGATAAGGTAAATACACTCAAGATAAATACTTTAGCTTGGATTGTTTATGTTATAAGTGGGATTCCTATGCAAATATTTTCAAAAACTCAGTGCTTTTTTTCATATATTTTTTGTGGGGGAGGGGGTTACTTCCTACCATGGATATCCTTGAAAATGATGCAAGTTCCAATTAAAGAAGGTAGGTTTGGTTTTCCTGATCTTGCTTTACATCATCAGATCTGTTTGTTGACCTGTGCTAAATGTTGGTCTTTTCCACATAGATCAGATTTTTCACTTTGATCAGTTTTAGAATCTTCTTGTATGGATCCTCTCTCTAAATGGATGGCATTAGGTTCTTGTTGCATTAAAATAGATAGGGTTCAGCGTGGGAGAGCCTCCAGTGTGGAAGAGCCCAGGACCTCCCTAGGTAGTTGGTTCCATTGCCATACTGCTCTAACAGTCAAGAAGTTTTTCCTGATGCCCAGCTGGAATCTGGCTTCCTGTAACTTGAGCCCATTATTCTGTGTCCTGCACTCTGGGATGATCAAGAAGAGATCCTGGAACTCTTCTGTGGGACAACCTTTCAGGTATTTGAAGAGTGCTATCCTGTCTCCCCTCAACCTTCTCTTCTCCAGGCTTAACATGCCCAGTTCACAGGGCAGTTTAAAAGCAGAAAATTGAGTAAATTCACATTAAATTGTGAACTAGATGAATTTCTACCCCATCCTTAGTTTGAGTATATTAAAAAGCAGAGCCCTGTCTGCATTTACCATATCCTTCCCATGTCCCACCGAAGCTGTGCAGCCAGCTAAGCAGGCGCTCATGTAGGTGATTCCGTCACTTCCACAAACAGGATCCCAATAGGTTTCTTCACAGCTGCAATGAGCATTGCAGGCAGACACTGCATTTTCTTGAAAGTATGATGGTTCTTTTATGCTAGAGAGAACAGAGATGGGGCCGTCAGGATTCAAAGGAAAGAACTCCTCTTGCGAAAATATATTCCGTAAGTACAGTAAGAGTAAACTCAGGCTAGTGGCTAATCTACACCTGCAGCCCTTTTGCAATGGAAGAAGCATGCTCCCCAAGGTTCCCCGCTTCTGCAATCACCCCTCATGGGGCACACACGAGATCTGGACCACAACAAGAAGAGTGCCATTGCAAGAGCACATGTGCCCTGTTATGGCGGTTCCACCTGTGGATCGGTAGAAGTGAGCAGGGCTAGGCACATAGGTAAGGGGCACAGGAATGTTTTTAATGTCTCCTGAGGGATGCACACCAGCGCAGATACACAGCAACACATGGGGAGATAGGAACTCTGACAAATATGCGCTCCTGCGCAGAGATGTTTTTTTAAAAAAACACTCGGTGGATAAAACATGCCGAAACCCATGCACACGCCCCTGACAGCTGATTGGCTGTTCACTGAGCCCAGAACTGACGGCAAACAGCAATGACCTCACAAAGGGGGGCACACCACAAACATTCTTCGCAATGGATGCGAGAGAGCCAGAAAAACCATGATAAAAGCAGTCAGAGATATTCTGGGAAAACTGAGAGGTGGAGATGAGATCACTGTGGGAGCAGGTGAACGTCGTGTGGGCCATTAGTGATGACTATAATACAATAGAAAGAGCAAGGGGACAGGAGCAGGCAGAAGAAACATCATGGCCTGCTCCTGTTGGACTCTTCCCCCACCCCCACAGGGCAAACTGTCATCTTGGCCCTGTGGGGAAGAAGAAAGAACAAGGGGACAGGAGCAGGCAGAAGAAACATCGGGGCCTGCTCCTGTTGGACTCTTCCCCCACCCCCACAGGGCAAACTGTCATCTTGGCCCTGTGGAGAAGAAGAAAGAGCCAGGGGACAGGAGCAGGCAGAAGAAACATCATGGCCTGCTCCTGTTGGACTCTTCCCCCACCCCCACAGGGCAAACTGTCATCTTGGCCCTGTGGAGAAGAAGAAAGAGCAAAGGAACAGGAGCAGGCAGAAGAAACATCGGGGCCGGCTCCTGTTGGACTCTTCCCCCACCCCCACAGGGCAAACTGTCATCTTCGCCCTGTGGGGAAGAAGAAAGAACAAGAGGACAGGAGCAGGCAGAAGAAACATCAGGGCCTGCTCCTGTTGGACTCTTCCCCCACCCCCACAGGGCAAACTGTCATCCTGGCCCTGTGGGGAAGAAGAAAGAACAAGAGGACAGGAGCAGGCAGAAGAAACATCGGGGCCTGCTCCTGTTGGACTCTTCCCCCACCCCCACAGGGCAAACTGTCATCTTGGCCCTGTGGGGAAGAAGAAAGAACAAGAGGACAGGAGCAGGCAGAAGAAACATCGGGGCCTGCTCCTGCTGGACTCTTCCCCCATCCCCACAGGGCAAACTGTCATCTTGGCCCTGTGGAGAAGAAGAAAGAGCAAGGGGACAGGAGCAGACAGAAGAAACATCATGGCCTGCTCCTGTTGTACACTTCCCCCACCCCCACAGGGCAAACTGTCATCTTGGCCCTGTGGAGAAGAAGAAAGAGCAAAGGAACAGGAGCAGGCAGAAGAAACATCGGGGCCGGCTCCTGTTGGACTCTTCACCCACCCCCACAGGGCAAACTGTCATCTTGGCCCTGTGAGGAAGAAGAAAGAACAAGAGGACAGGAGCAGGCAGAAGAAACATCATGGCCTGCTCCTGTTGGACTCTTCCCCCACCCCCACAGGGCAAACTGTCATCTTGGCCCTGTGGGGAAGAAGAAAGAGCAAGGGGACAGGAGCAGGCAGAAGAAACACCATGGCCTGCTCCTGTTGGACTCTTCCCCCACCCCCACAGGGCAAACTGTCATCTTTGCCCTGTGGGGAAGAAGAAAGAGCAAGGGGACAGGAGCAGGCAGAAGAAACATCGGGGCCTGCTCCTGTTGGACTCTTCCCCCACCCCCACAGGGCAAACTGTCATCTTGGCCCTGTGGAGAAGAAGAAAGAGCCAGGGGACAGGAGCAGGCAGAAGAAACATCATGGCCTGCTCCTGTTGGACTCTTCCCCCACCCCCACAGGGCAAACTGTCATCTTGGCCCTGTCGAGAAGAAGAAAGAGCAAGGGGACAGGAGCAGGCAGAAGAAACATCGGGGCCTGCTCCTGTTGGACTCTTCCCCCACCCCCACAGGGCAAACTGTCATCTTGGCCCTGTGGGGAAGAAGAAAGAACAAGAGGACAGGAGCAGGCAGAAGAAAAATCGGGGCCTGCTCCTGTTGGACTCTTCCCCCACCCCCACAGGGCAAACTGTCATCCTGGCCCTGTGGGGAAGAAGAAAGAACAAGAGGACAGGAGCAGGCAGAAGAAACATCGGGGCCTGCTCCTGCTGGACTCTTCCCCCACCCCCATAGGGCAAACTGTCATCTTGGCCCTGTGGGGAAGAAGAAAGAACAAGAGGACAGGAGCAGGCAGAAGAAACATCGGGGCCTGCTCCTGCTGGACTCTTCCCCCATCCCCACAGGGCAAACTGTCATCTTGGCCCTATGGAGAAGAAGAAAGAGCAAGGGGACAGGAGCAGACAGAAGAAAGATCATGGCCTGCTCCTGTTGTACACTTCCCCCACCCCCACAGGACAAACTGTCATCTTGGCCCTGTGGGGAAGAAGAAAGAGCAAGGGGACAGGAGCAGACAGAAGAAAGATCATGGCCTGCTCCGGTTGTACACTTCCCCCACCCCCACAGGGCAAACTGTCATCTTGGCCCTGTGGGGAAGAAGAAAGAGCAAGGGGACAGGAGCAGGCAGAAGAAACATCATGGCCTGCTCCTGTTGGACTCTTCCCCCATCCCCACAGGGCAAACTGTCATCTTGGCCCTGTGGGGAAGAAGAAAGAGCAAGGGGACAGGAGCAGGCAGAAGAAACATCATGGCCTGCTCCTGTTGTACACTTCCCCCACCCCCACAGGGCAAACTGTCATCTTGGCCCTGTGGAGAAGAAGAAAGAGCCAGGGGACAGGAGCAGGCAGAAGAAACATCATGGCCTGCTCCTGTTGGACTCTTCCCCCCACCCCCACAGGGCAAACTGTCATCTTGGCCCTGTAGGGAAGAAGAAAGAACAAGGGGACAGGAGCAGGCAGAAGAAACATCATGGCCTGCTCCTGTTGGACTCTTCCCCCATCCCCACAAGGCAAACTGTCATCTTGGCCCTGTGGGGAAGAAGAAAGAACAAGGGGACAGGAGCAGGCAGAAGAAACATCATGGACTGCTCCTGTTGGACTCTGCCTCTGTCTCTGTCTCTGTCTCTGTCTCTGTCTCTCTCTCTCTCTCTCTGTCTCTCTCTCTCCTCCCCCTCCCTCCCTCCTGAACTCCTGTTCCTTGTGTGTCATGTCTTTATTAGAATGTAAGCCTGAGGGCAGGGACTGTCTTTTTTGCTAAGTGTAAGCCGCTCTGAGAGCCTTTTTTGTCTGAGGAGCGGGGTATAAATATGATAAATAAATAAATGAATAATAAATAAATAAATAAATACAATCCTGCAAGAAACGGCTGGTGTAGATCTACACTACTGCATTATAGATCTACACTACTGTATTATAGCAGTATTGTAGTATTGTTTCCATTTGATTGTTCTGTTCATGGGATTTGATAGACATGGACACCCAAGGAAGAAATCCTTTGATTAGATAGGTTTGACTGTATTGGGATGACTATCCTTACTTTGTTGGGGGAACAACACTTCTGAATACAGTTAACGCATTTATAAAATGTGGAATCCAACCCCCCCTCCCCCCAGGTCCACAAAATGAACAAGACAACAAACCCAGAGTAGTTGACAGTCAAGCCAGCCACTTGAAGCACCTCACAGTTGGTCATAAAGTAAAGCAGGTTTAACAGGAAGGATGCCAGAAAGACGATGCACCCAAACTTTGCCATGGCCACTGTGTTCAACTTGAACTTCTTGATGAGATAACCTCCCAGGAACATCCCCACAATGGCGATGGGTAAAAAGATAATGCCTGCAAAGGAAAGGGTGCATTCACAATACACAACACAATTGTTTTCATAGCAGACAACAGACCAGGCATGGGGAACCTTTTTCCTTTCTGTCTGTCTGGGTAACCAGAGCCAAAAATTCTCTCTGGGCCTGTACAGACAACATGCTAAACCATGGTTAGGCCACTAACACTTTTGCAGCAAATGGTTAGTGGGTGTGTTTAAACCGTGGTTATGTAGCCATCATGGTTGGGAATGATTCACATGACATGCTAAATCATGATTCACATGATGCACTAAGCCATAAGGTTTAGCACAAAATGCTTAACTACTGTGGTTTAGCGTGTCGTCTGAAAAGTCTCTCTCTCTCTCTCTCTCTCTCTCCCTCCCTCCCTCCCTCCCTCTGTCTATTTCTGATGCCCCCTTGCCTCGCTCTGGGGCTGTATGGGAATTTTGTTTTTGCTCACAAAACAAGTGTGTGCACCCCATTCGAAGCTCCAAAAGCAAGCACAACTGTGAGCACGTGTCCACCAAAACTCTTTGTGAATTGTCAAACCCATGCTCCCAATTCCCAATTCAATTTGCACAAATTTCCTGATTGACACAGATTTCCTCAGTAGATTGAATCAGCCCCAATTTCATCTATGGAGGACCTTTGTACAAATTAGGAAATCTGTGCATTTTGGTGGATTTCTTAAAATCGACGATCCCATTTGATCATCCCGGGATCATCCCTGTGCATCCAAATGACACACAGGGGATCCCGGGAGCAGGCAGGGATGATCTCTCCATTTTCCTGGGATAACTTTTAGGTGTGGAAAGGGCCGAAGAGAAGTGCTTCACATACCAATAAGAAAAGTGGCTCTTGAAATAGATACGTTGAACTGCTGTTCCATAAACTTTGGCTCAAACATCTGAGAGCCAGCGAGCGCACTGAACTGTAGGGTACTGAAGAACAAATAGACCAGGAAGATAGAGTTTCCAAGTAGCTTCTTCAACACAGGAAAGAACTCTGGAATGGGGAAAAATGTACCTTTCATTGTCTCAAATAAAAACATAAGCAGGTACATTAGAAGAAGCTGGGAGGTTTCATTCTTCCTCTTGTGGTTTTACAATTAAGTATTGATTCCACCTAGACCAGAAACTTTATTTATTTATTACATTAATATCCCACCTTCCTTTCCTCCAAGGAACCCAAGGTGGCGTACATAGTCCTCCTCCTCTCCATTTTATCATCACAACAACCACCCTGTGAGGTAGGTTGGGCTGAAAGTCTGTGCCTGGCCCAAAGTCACCCAGTGAGCTTCCATGGCAGAGTGGGGCCGAGAACTGGGATCTCCCAATTCCCAGTCCAACACTCTAGCCACTGAACCACACTAGCTCTCTAATTTATATTGTCATCATTTGATTTTGTTGTTGTTGCTGTTGTTGACTTTTGTACATTACAGAAACCAAATTAAGAATCAGAGAGAAAGAGAGAGAGAGAGGCAAATTGATGCAAAATGGATTCGGCACTCACCTTTTGCAGCCTCCAAAACCTTCAGCTGTGGAGGTGGTGGTGGAGGTGGTGGTGGCTTCGGAGGTTCTACTTTACTAGGGCTATCTTTGGTGATTGTATAGACTTCACTTGATTTATTAATGCTCTTTCCTTTACCTTGTTTTGGCAAAGAGTAAGGCAGGAACCAGAAAGGTAAGGAGGCTATGAAGTTGATGACTCCACAGATGAGTACCCCAAGCCACCAGGCTCCAACCCAGCGCATATCCTTGGAATTGATTGTCAACGTCTCTGGGGAGAAGAACCAAGGTTGCACATAGTCTCTTAAAGCATTTTTCCAAGCACTTTGCTGTTCCTTACACACCTCATCAGTATGGCCCTAGTTCATCCTTATCCCTACCTGCTGCCCACATCCAGATGTGCTCTGCTGTCTGTGGGATTATGACAGTTTGCAGTCTAACACATCAGAAGGGCACCAGATTATGTAAGGCTGAACTAGTTGATAAAACTTTCGGTGTGAATCTGAAAGATCTGAATTGCAGTCCCACCTCAGGCATGGAAACCACTAGGTGGATTATTTCACATGCCGCTGTCCCAACACCTGATTTACCTAGCTGTAAAATGGAAGTTATAATGAGAGTTGTACTCCAAAAGCACAGTCTGGCACTTTGAGGAATCCAGCAGTTCTTCCTGGATGCCTATTGGAGACCATGTGACTTTGACCTCTTCATTAGGCATTCAGGAAGAACTCCTGGGCTACTGAAAGTACTGGTTTTTTTGTTTGTTTGTTGTTTAAATAAAAAATAGAAAGAAAACCCCTCAAAACTGCCTACACTTAAAAGCATATTTGGAAACCCTGTCCTCCTCCCCAAGGAGAAAATTCTCTGAAATTCTCACCTACCCCAACCTCTTTTGCCAGAGTTTTAATTCCCCCCCCCCACCTCCCATGAAATGTTGGAAATGGAATAATTGATTTTTTTGACACAGCACTACAGCGTGAATTTTTCAACTATCCCTGTATGGGAAATATGAAGGAATTTTAGCAGTTAGTACAGAAAGAGCAGGACAGACAAAGATGATGTAGAAAAAACACTGGAAATTATTATAGGCATTGTTCCTTACCAACATCTACCACTGCGATGTCAACCCACAGATTAGCACAGAAGGATCCAAGCATGTAGCCAAAAGTTGGTCCAAAGAGCCCAAATGTCCTTACCGTTCCTATAAAAGATGCCCAGACATTTCATTGATAACACATGCAGAACAAGAAGACATCACAGAAGATGGGAGGAGCATCTTTGGTCATTGTACTCTCTACCTAACAGTTAGGCAACCTGGTGTCTTCCAGATGTTTGGAGCTACATCTCCCATAAGCTAATACTAACCAGGGCTGATGGGAATAAAAGTCCAAAACATCTAGGGGCACCAGGTTTCCTGCCTGGGATTTACTGGGAGGGGGGGATTTTCAAAGATCCAGGTGATCTAGTAGGCATCTTGGTGAAGAACACAATGAGAAGCACCACTGCTGCATCTCCCCTCTTTGCCAGCATAGAGGCAAGCTGTGCTCCCAGCCTCGCCAGAGACTTACAGCACAATCCTGTACAAGTCTACTTAGAAATACAATCTATAGAGGTTGATGGGATATTCTCCCAGGTAAGTGTGCCTAGGATTGCAGCCTACAATGTTTGGGGGCATGTCTACACTAGTTGTTATCCCAGAGATCATCCAGAGATCATCCCTGTGCATCCACATGACACACAGGGGATCCCAGGAGCAAGGCGGGATGATCCCTCCATTTCCCCGGGATAAATGGGTTGGCTTTTAGCTTGATTCTTCCCATGGTCTTGGGATCGTCCCGAGTCCATGGGAGGTGTGGGTGTCCATCCTGGCTTTCTCCTGCCTCCTCGCGAGTAAACGAGAGGAGGCAGGAACTGGGCATGGAGCTCTTCAGGCGTTCTGTGCCCATCAGAGTGGGATAGGGTGTTGTTGTTGTTTTATAACTTACTTTTTCATTGGAGCGCACATGCACTCATCTGTCCGTAAAAAAAAAATGGCGGGCGTGACATCCCTCCTTCCTCCCGGGATGTCGCGCGTGCGTTTGGGCAAAGGGGAAGATCTTGCAATCAGAATATCATGAGATCCTCCTGTGGTGTTACACCCCACAAGTCAATTCCAAATGTATGTCTGCGGTTTGTAAATCTGTGGTTTTTAGAATGTTGGCCTGAGTGGGCGGAGTTAGAATGTCTTGGGAGGGGGGAGGAGTGATATATAAGGGAATGACTGGGGGGATTGAGAGATCTTGTTCTTTTCAGGAAATTCTTTTCAGGGAAACTTTTCAGGGAGACTTGTTAGGTACTCTTAGAGTCTGTAGTGCTCTCTGTATTTATGGTACTTAAGTTCTGGGAAATTTGAGAGTCAGTGTAGTGAGTGGTGTCTTTAGAGTGTGGTGTGCACGTAGTGGAAGCATATTAATCAATACTGATAATAAAGAAAGTTCAAGAGTGATTGTGTGAGAAAAAGGAAAGCGCGAATGTGAATGAGTGACCGGATTGTATGAAAGGTTTCAAAAAGGTTTTTAAATGTTGTTATTTGAAACAAAGCTTATGAACTTTTAAAAATAAATTTTGATTGTTTCGTTTTTAAACTACCACAAAAGTCCCACGTGTCTGTTTGGCATTTATCATCTTAAGTTTACACATATAACACCCACTCTGACAATCATTCACCTAAGCCGATATAACTCACAGCGCATTATTATATATATTAAAACCCTTCTCCATTTTAAACCCCTTTCTCCACATAGTTTGGAGGAAGGTGGGCTTTATCCCTTGCCTCAGGCGTATCAAGCGGTGGTGCTTGGCTTGAGCAGGGAGTAGCCTCGGCCGGGTCTGGTGTTCAGAGCCTGTGTCGCCCCATAAGAAGTGGTGGCGGACATGAGGTCTGGTGTTCAGAGCCTGTGTCGTGGCACCTCCCCCTCCTGGTCTAGACATGCCCTGGGAAATACCAGGGTGAGAGCTGAGAAAACAGAGTGCATCTCTTTAGAGTTATACAGCTCTTATTGAGTTTTGCTTATATGGCTTAGAGCAGTTGTCGATAGCACTTCCCAGTCTACTGTTGTGTTATGCGTAATAGACTGTGTAATGGGCTGCTGCTTTGTTATATTGTTCTTTTTCCTGTGATGTTATAATTACTTATTATTTTATATTATTTTATATTGTATACTACCTGTATTTTATTTATTTTTTGTTATATTTCTATCCCACCATTATCGCCAAGAAGCCCAAGGCAGTGTGCATGTTTTCCCCTCCTCTCCATTTTATCCTCACAACAACCGTGTGAGGTAGTTTAGGTTGAGAGTCAGTGACCAGCCCAAAGTCACCTACTGAGCTTCATGGCAAATGGGGATTTGAATCCGAGTCTCTCCAGCCATAGGACAGCACTCTAACCACTATAGCACTCCGGCTCTTTTAGTTTGAACCGTTGAGAGATTTTATAATATTATGCAGTACAGAAGTATAATAAGTAGATGAATGAATGTTAGGGTTCTCCGGGAGAAAAAATGGCAGCCACCAATGGAGGGGGAGGCCACTATTTCCCCCCCCCCAAAGAGTCCTCCCTCAGAACAATACTATGTCATGTCATAGCATTATTTCATGGGCATTCTGGAGAACACAAAATGGCGGCTGGCAGCTGCTAGACATTGTGAATAGTTCACGATTCTGCTACTACTATACCCTGATGATTCCCTCCAATCTCTTCCCCCAGAAAACCATCCCCTCAAAAGTTGACAAAATGTCCCCTCCTACATTTCCAACACCTGAGAATAGGGGTGAGGAAGTCTTGGAGGCAGGGTTTCATCTCAATAGTAATTTGCTGACTGCTTTTATCTTTTGAAGATGTCCTGGTGTGGTGTGGGGTGTGTGTGTGTGTGTGTGTTTATGGAATTCTTTTCGGTGACCATATGGAAAGGAGGACAGGGCTCTTGTATCTTTTAACAGTTGAATAGAAGAAGGAATTTCAGCAGGTGTCATTTCTATGCATGCAGCAGCTGGTGAAATTCCCTCTTCATCACAACAGTTAAAGCTGCAGGAGCCCTGCCCTCTTTTCTATCTGGTCACTCTACTGTATCTCCTACATCATTAACTGTCATGATGAAGAGGGAATTTCACCAGCTGCTGCATGCATAGAAATGACACCTGCTGAAATTCCTTCTTCTATTCAACTGTTAAAAGATACAGGAGCCCTGTCCTCCTTTCCATATGGTCACCCTAAATACTGAGACATCATCCTTGATATTGAGAAGTAGGACTAAAAAAAGAAGAAGTTTGAACAAACAAGTAAACCATCTCTCTGTTGTAACAGTGAAGAGCTGATAGTTAATGGCAGACCAGAAGACTACTCTCTTCCCAGTTCTAATGTTCAAACACTGACCAGATGGATGGATGGATGGACTCACTTCGTTTATTTTACCTATGTAAAAGGCGGAGTTTTCTTCAGTGGCAAAATCATCAATGTAAGACAAGCCCAGTGGCATGAGGGGTGCTTCCCCAATTCCACGTAGGAAGTTCCCAGCTACCACAAAGAGCCACAGGTAAGAACTGCTCGTTCTTTTACAACCTGCAGGTAAATAAGAGCTTCAGCTATTGGGCGGTATAGAAATGTAATAAATAAATAAATAAATAAACAGCTTGGTGAACAGGACTTCTGATGTTAACCTCCCCCCCCCCCCACTGTGGGGCTCATAGTTGCTTCAGGGGTTGGGGAGGGGGACAAATGGCACAGAGTAAAAGGTTAAAGCAGCCCAGCCCCACCCACCGGCCCCACTGCTCCAATCAAATTTGGAACACTCAGTTTCGCTTCTGTTTTTAAACAGCACTTTCGGCTAATTTTTTTAGAGCAGGGATTATTATTATTATTATTATTATTATTATTATTATTATTATATCATCCCACCTTTTCCCCAATACTGGGATTCAATAAAGATATACAAAAGTTAAAAATATAATTAAACATGCTGCAATATTAAAATAGTTAAAAACATTTAAAATACAAATAATAACTTACAAATGCATAAACAATGCATAAGCAGAGGTCCAGACTATTCCCCAAAGGCCTGCTAGAACAAAAAAGTTTTTGCTGGCCTCAGTAAGCATAACAAGGAAGGAGGCACTCTAGCTTCCCTGGGAAGGGAATTCCAGAGCCCTGGGGCAGCCACCGAGAAGGCCCTCTCCCACATTCCCACGAGGTGTGCCTGTGCTGTGGCAGGACTGAGAATGCAGTATTACATATGAAAGTGAAAGAAAATACTGTTCCACTTGTGTAATTGCACTATTTTGCTCTATTCCGGTTCGGGAGGCGAAAAAAGTAATAACTTTTAAACGCCTCCTAAAAACATATGTTTTTAAACAAGCCTTCCCTGGCCTGTAATTTATTCTGGTTTTATGTGATTTTAAAGTTTTAATCTGGATTTTATGGGTTTAGTTGTAAACTGCCCAGAGAACTTAGGCTGTTAGGCAGGATAAATATGTAATAAATAAATAAATAAATAAATAAATAAATAAATAAATACCACATTGGCACCTAAAGGTTAGATAGTGGAAACGCATGAAACTAAACACCCTTCATGTGCTATAGAGATCTCTATTCTGTGACAAAACTCAAAGTAGATATAGTAGATTAATAGCTTCATGTTGAAAACAGAGGAGGGCCAGGATCTCTTCTCGATCCTCCCAGAGTGCAGGGCATAGAATAATGGGCTCAAGTTAAAGGAAGCCAGATTCCAGAAAAACTTCCTGACTGTTAGAGCAGTATGACAATGGAATCAGTTGCCTGGTGAGGTTGTGGCCTCTCCCACACTAGAGGCCTTCAAGAGGCAGCTGGACAACCATCTGTCAGGGATGCTTTAGGGTGGAATTCCTGCATTGAGCAGGGGCTTGGATTCGCTGGCCTTGTAGGCCCCTTCCAGCTCTGCTATTCTATGATTCTATGATTCTATGAAAAGCTCCAAAAAGGGGGACATTTGGGGACAACACTGGATAGGGAGATAAATATGTCACCGAGTCCAGTAGCTTTAAGCCTGCTCTTACTTGCATAGACCCATCTTGATGTCTTTGGTCACACAAGAATAAAATAGAATTGAGTGGGATAGGCTGTTGTTGTTGTTTTATAACTTACTTTTTCATTGGAGTGCACACGCATTCATCTGTCCGTAAAAAATAAATGGCGGGCATGACATCCCTCCTTCCTCCCGGGATGTCGCACGTGCATTTGGGCAAAGGGGAAGATCTTGCAATCAGAATATCATGAGATCCTCCCCCTCCTGGTCTAGATATGCCCTGGGAAATACCAGGGCGAGAGCTGAGGAAACAGAGTGCATCTCTTTCAAGTTATACAGCCTGGCCACCGTGTCAATGTTTTGCTTACCAAGAGACGTTGCATTTCCAGAACTTTCCAAGTGAGGAGGGGAGGCAGAAGAGCAGGCTGACACACTTGCAGAAGAATTGGCCATAGAAACGGCAATGCTTTTGTAATCATAACTTTAAAAACAACAACAAAGGATGTGTGTTTGACATGGGGAAGTTTTAAAAAATATTTATTATTCATTGATTACTAATTTAAATATTATTAAACTATTAATAACTAATAATATTAACTTTAATAATACCAATGTTGCTAAAATTAATCAATTTGTTATTACTAATCTAATAGCAATAATAATAACAACAACAACAACAACAATGTTTTTTGAATTCTAACAGGACGGGGTAATAATGGTGAAAAAATGGTGACATTTCCTAAGTGCTCAAATCACACACTTACTTAATCATTCATTCATTCACACATTCATTCATTGATATATTTCTTATATATTTATATCAAGCTTTTCTGCATTCTTATATTTCTTGTATTTATATCATGCTTCTCCACTAAGGAGCTCAAAGCAGCATACATGGTCCATTCTCCCCCATGTAAGGAAGGCTGGGCTGAGTATTAATGAGTAGTTGCTGGGGAACATGGGTGGGGGAGTGTTGTTGCACCAAGTCTTGCTTGTGGGACCCTGGTCAACAGCTGGTCGGCCACTGTGTGAACAGAGTGCTGGGCTAGATGGACCCTTGGTCTGATCCAGCAGGGCTCTTCTTCTTATGTTCTTAATGAGAATAGTCCAAGATTATACCCTGTGAGCTTTTTTTCTTTTTTTCTTTTTTAATGACACAGTGAAATTCTGAACTTCGGTCAATGGAGGCTGGTGGCTTCAATTGCAGTGGGGCTGTAAATCCACTCTGTGCTTCAATCAGTACTCTATCCAAAGTGCTGATCCTAATCCCCAAAATGGGTTCAGCACTTTGGATAGTGGATTCACAGCTCAACTGAAATCCGAGACTCCACTGACTTCAGTCTCCCCAGTCCTAGTCCAACTTTCTATCCATTCATGACATGTCACATTTATTATCTGTTGTTTAGCCACCTATTAGGTCCTTCTTTTGCTATCACATTTATTATCTCAGCAATCCACATAGGGCCCTTGTAAATTAGGCCAATCTTATTATGTGCATATTGCAGATTAGGCGAGAGGTCCAAAAAATGGTGGTTTTCCTAAAACCATCCAGTGAATTCAAGGCTGAAATGTTGTCCCTGGATCACCTCTCTATATTCTTGTATATACATGAATAGCTGCCATTCACTCTTATGGAGAAAAATATAGTGTTGCATTTGTGATCTGTGTGTGTGTGTGTGTGGGTGGGTGGGTGTATGAGTGTTCCAGGAGCTGCAGATATCTGGTTACACCTAGGTTTCAGGGACCAAGAAAGGATGGCTGCCCCCACCACCCATTTTTGAACAATTAAAGCATGGCAGTTTCTCAGATCTGTCTGTAGCCTTAAGAAAAACACACGGGTTCCTTGTCGGTCAGAGGGCCAAAGTAAAAGTGGAAGTTCATTTGCCATAACTGTGGTTATACTCACCGCCCCATGATGAAGTGAGACAGCACTGATACGAATGATCCAAAGGACATGACGAGGCACCCCACAGCAATTACCTTTGGACGATGAACTTTTGCTCCAAGGTAACTCACCAGCACCATCACTAATAGGTTTCCTGCATCGCAAGAAGAGATGTGAGCAATCCTGGAGAAAGGCTTTCAGAACTTTTCCGTTCTAAAACTCTAGTACACTCTGTTGCCACCTAGCGTATTTTGTAGATAGGCAGGGTATAAATTGAATACATCATCATCATCATCATCATCATCATCATCATCATCATCATCCGTTCCATCCAGTTTGCCCCGGGAAATGGGCATACCTATCTCAAAGCTTCCTTCGGTCAGGCCAACCACGGAGGATGAGAGTTCAAATCTCCTCTCGATCTGCGTAATGCTACTCTTCATGTAGCTTCCTGAAAGCCCTCTGGCGAAAAAGGCAAATGCCAGGGCTGCAAGAAATATCTAGGATGAAAACAAACAGAGGGAAATAGCCAATTGGCAAAAGAGCCACTGTCATTAACAGATTGATAGAAATGTCTCTGAATCATGTCTCTGAATCTGAATTTACTGTTTTACTCTGTACAGCACCATGTACATTGATGGTGCTATATAAATAAATAAATAAATAAATAAATAATAATAATAATAATAATAACCAAAATGCAGGCGATGCGATGCTCATGGTGCAGCACTCCCAAAACAAATGCCCCAATAGCAGCACATCCTTTGTATAAACGTTTGTAGATTATGATTATGATTATTAAATAGAATTGTAATTTTTTTAAAATATTAAAATATTTCTGCTGTCATGCATTAGAAAGGCCTTGACTAAGTTAATTATTATTGTTGGGTTGGAGCCACACTTGGTCTTATTTAGAGTAGACCCATTGAAATCAAGGTCCCATTCATTTCAGTGGTTCTTTGTTTGGGTCTATGACTATTTTTGGATCCAGACAATTGTTATTAATATTTATTGTTAATATTCATCATCATCATCATCATCACTTTTATTAATTATTAATTATTATCATTTAGAAAATGTATACCCCACCATTAAAATGCATTTGACAGCAATTCACAACAATGGCAAGCAAAAACAGTACCAATGAAGGAAACAAAACAGCTGAATAAATATGGAAAGAGCCTCAGCAGGTAAGAACATTAAAAATGGAGGGTGTTTCTCCTAAAAATCACCTGCCTACCCTACCAAGACAAACGCTTGCTAAAACAAAAAAAGTTTTTAATCTGTTGGCGAAATAATGGTAAGAAAGAGGCCTAAGAAATTTCATGGCCCTGATCACGAAGAACTCCTCTTTCTCAACAGAGGTAATTGTGCCTGAGACAGAGGCAGTATTTGGAAAAGGCCATATGGATCTTAAGGACTAGGTGGGGTGGTACAGGAAGAGATGGTCCCCAAGGTATCCTGGACCCAAGTCATTCACAGCTTGAAAAGTAATCACCGAAATATTGTTTTCTGCCCAGAAACAAATACACAATATTTATGTCCCTATCCCACCCATGTTCCATCTACATTGCACAAAAGGTAGAAACATTCAGAAATGGTGTGTCAATATAATTTATTTATTTATTTATTTATTGTGGCACCCCAGTTGTGGAGTGAGCTCCCCAGAGAGGTCCGCCTGGCGCCTACACTGTACTCTTTTCGTCGCCAACTGATGACCTTTTTATTCTCTCAGTATTTTAACACTTAATTTTAACTTAAATTTAAATTTTACTGTTCTAATTCTGTATTTTAATCTTATATCAATTTTTGCTGTGTGGTTTTATCCTGGTTGTGCTTTTCATACTGTATTTTGTATTTGTGCTTTTAACCTGTTGATTGTTTTATTATGGTTTTAATTTTTGTGAACCGCCCAGAGCGCTTCGGCTATTGGGCGGTATAAAAATGTAATAAATAAATAAATAAATTATACATGTATATCCCACCCTATATCACAAGGATCTCAGGGCAGTGTACAGACAAAATCATACATATAAAATAGAACAATATATATACAATTCTAAAACAAATTAAACCATTAATATGTTAAAACCAATATGAAATTTTAAAACGAGTACAAGCCAATTAAAACAAGACAGTGTGCAGGCTGGTGGATTTAGCCATCAAAGGCTTTGTTAAAAAGCCATGTCTTAACCATGTCTGGCCAGTGAGACCACATCACGCCAGTCCTTCTACAACTTCATTGACTGCCAGTCCAGGTCCGGGCCCAATTCAAAGTGCTGGTACTAATGTCGAGGAAATGTGTGAATGGGCTGTTTTGTCTGTGCCCACCCTGTTTTGATGTAAGCCCTTTCTATTAGAAATTAAGTTCTATAGCAAATTGACCCAGGCCATAGCTAGACCTAAGGTTTATCCCTGGATCGTCCAGGGGTCAAACCTGTTCACCTAGGTGACACACAGGGGATCCAGTGCTCAGGCAGGGGCAAACCCTGGATGATCCCAGGATAAACCTTAGGTCTAGCTGTGGCCCCAAACTGTAGCTGAAAATATATTAAGCAATACTTGCTCAACCAACAACAACTGTTGACATATTAGTCAGAGTGTGAACCTCCCAGTGAGGACAGGAAGAGTAGTAACCCACAAAGGAACAGATGTTCCAGGATTGCAATACCCATCTACGTGTTGTTTTTCTAGTCTAAGAATTATCTGCACTCTGCACATGCATAAATGCCTTGTTTATCATTGGTTACTGTATTGCAAAACTGTATTATGATTGGTTTATTATATGAGGAAGTTCTGTTGTTGCTTCTGAGGATGTTACCCTATAGGGGTGTGATCCGCTCCGATTAGGAGCGTAGAAGCAGTAGCGGATTGGCCTGCTCCGCCTTACCCAGAGGCGGAGTAGGAGCGGACCGCGGACCCCTAGAAGCAAGGCGAAGAGAAGCGGCCATTTTTCGGAGCTCCTAGTTCAGGCGGAGCGCTCCGGTCGCCATCTTGAAAACATCAACCGCGCGGCTCAAACGGCGTTTTCGGCTTTTCGCCCATAGGATTGCATTGAGGGAAAGAATCGGGGATAACTGGGGGGGGTTTAAGCTATCGTTCTGAAAATTCTTGTACACAGAGAGTCGTGGATGGGGGTCATTTTGAGACTACTCTCAACTTTCTGCGTCCTGTGGTTCTTGTGCAATATTTTTAAAAAAATCGGGGTTTGGGGTTTTTTGGGGTTTTTTGGAAGCGATGACAGGCACATTCAACTCCCAATCCTGATGAGAATTGATCTCCTCAGAAAGCATCATCCTCCAATCCCAGCGTTGGAGGGGGGACTAAGGCAGACCCACCCTGAGAACTTTCTGTTTTGTGTCTCTTTGTGGGTTGGCGTTCGTGGAGGGAACACTTAGTTAGTTAGTGCTCCTGCTTTGGACTTTGGAGATAGATTAGGATAGATTTAGTTTGGCGCGTGTGTGTGTGTTTGTTTGCTTCTTTCTGACTTATAGCTTAGTTTGCCCTGTGTTTTTCCCTTACTTTGATTTAATATAAACTTTATTTTTAAATTTTGGAGTGTGTGTTTGGTGGGTTGGGTTGGTTGCCCCCCCCTTGACTGTTCTGCTTTTGTGAAAGCTTTCTTTTGAAAGCATACACACACTTCTTGTCCCATTTCCCTACATTTATTAGTAATATTCTTAAACATATTTTATTATATTTTTACATAGTCTTAGTAGTATATTAGTATCTCATACATATTATTAGTAGTATTCATATTTTATTCTTCTTATACATATTAGTAGTAGTGTTTGGTTGGTTCTTTCCCCCCCTCCCCTCTCTTAAATCCTGATTGTGTTTCCTTCTATCTTCTATATACCAAAAAATACCAAAAAATACCAAAAAAAAAATTATTCTCTTTTTCTTCTCTGTGTAACTTGGACTGAGTGGGCTGCTTTTGTGAAGTGCAACAGGCAGCCACAGATTGAGCATTTTGGGGAAAGCATACACACACTTCTTGTCCCATTTCCCTACATTTATTAGTAATATTCTTAAACATATTATTAGATATTCTTAGTAGTATATATATTAGTATATTCTTAGTAGTATAATATTTTATTCTTTTTATACAGCATACACACTTCTTGTCCCATTTCCCTACATTTATTAGTAATATTCTTAAACATATTATTAGATATTCTTAGTAGTATATATATTAGCATATTCTTAGTAGTATAATATTTTATTCTTTTTATACAGCATACACACTTCTTGTCCCATTTCCCTACATTTAAACATATATTCTTCTTATACATATTCTTAGTAGTACCTTATACATATTATTAGTAGTATTAATATTTTATTAGTCATCATGAAAAGAGGGAGCAGGCGTGCTGAAAGCAGCAAGGCTCAGGCTGGCAGCAGTAAGCAGGCTGCCTCTCCTCCTGTGAAAATCAAACGGGCAACTCCTTGGCTGACTGCTCCAAAACAGAAGCAGGACAAGCAGCAGGCAGAGCCACTCTCTTCTGCAACTTGTGCCCGGCGTTCTCTTTTTGAGGGTGGGAATGGGAAAAGTGCCCCTTTACAAGAGGCAGGTGGCATTAGAGGAGGAGGAGTATCCCTAACACCTTCATTATCCTTTCAGCCCACGAGCCCGCTGATGGACCTAGACGAGGTCCTCAGCACAGTGGAGGGGGAGGAGGAGGAGGCGGTGGGCCTCCAGGATGTGGGGGCTGAGGAGGAGGAGCAGCAGCAGCAGGCCGAGGCTCTCTCCCCAGTCTCATCCCACACCCCTGTTTCTGTGGCAACACCAGAGAGCTCAGGCGGGCAATTGGTGGTGTCACCACGGAAACGAAAGACAAGCATCGTGTGGGACCACTTTGAGTTGGGAGCGGATCCCCGCTTTGCTGTCTGTCGCCACTGCAAACTCAGCCTAAGCAGGGGTTCATCGACAGGGCATTATGGAACCAGCAGCATGAAGATGCATCTTCATAGGCAGCACCAGTCGGGCAAGGCGACTGGTTCCAGGGGAAAGCCGAAGGCTGCTGCTGCTGCTGCTGGCACTTCCACTCTCAGCTCTCCATCTCCCATCCCCACAAGGGTTAGGCAGGCAACCCTGCCGGAAATGGGGTGGGGGAAGTATGGAACCACAAGATGGCGTTTTCCAACGCCCTCCCAGATCACCACGTCAATCGGTGAGATGGTGGCATTGGACGACCAGCCATTCAGCCTCGTCGACAACGCAGGCTTCAAGAGGCTGATGGCGCTTGTGGTGCCATACTATAAGCTGCCGTGTCGCACCACCCTGAGCAGGCGGGTGGTGCCTTCCCTGTACCGTTCCTGCAGGGAGTTAGTGCTGGGTCGTCTGTGCCAGGCAGAGGCACGGATGGTGCACTTCACCTCGGACATTTGGTCCAGCGAGGGCGGAGTGCACGCTTACCTGTCCCTGATGGCACACTGGTGGGCAGCCGTGGGGCAGGAAGGATCCAGCACTACAGGGACTGGCAAGGAGGGCTACTGCTGGGCCCTCCTCCACACGCAAGTGATGGACCAGTCCCACACGGCAGCGGAGATTACGGAGGCCATGAACCGCATGGTGGATGGGTGGCTAGCTGGGCAGAAGGTCACCCGCGGTTACATGGTCACGGACGGGGGAGCCAACATGGTGAAGGCGGTGCGCGACGGCAGATTCGAGGGCGTCCGCTGCATTGCGCACGTCTTGAACCTGGTGGTGAGGGATGGCCTTGGGATGGGCAGCAGCAAGCCCAACCTCGGTCCCCTGTCCGGGATCCGTAACCTCCTGGAGAGCTGCAGAAAGGTGGCAGGCCATTTCCACCACAGCGTCAAGGGCAGTCGCTTGCTGCGGGAGAAGCAGGAGGAGTTGAATCTCCCACAGCACAGGCTAGTGCAGGATGTGGTGACACGCTGGAACTCCACCTACCTGATGCTGGAGCGGATGGTGGAGCAACAGCGTGCCATCCACGACTTGTTCAGGGTCAGGGACATGGGCGTCCACCACATGGGCAAGCAGCAGTGGGACGCCATGTCCCAGCTGGTGGCGGTCCTCAAGCCGTTCCTGAACGCCACCGTGACCCTGAGCAAAAGCTCTGCCCTCCTCAGCCAGGTGATCCCTGTATGCAGGCATCTCCAGAAACAGATGGGCGACTTTCTGGAGTACAGGGATCCCGTCACCGGCAGGCGCTTCGAGCCCGAGGTCCGCGAAGCGGTGACTAGGCTGAGGGACGGCGTGACGCGGAGGCTGGAGCCCATCCAAACCGACAGGGTCCACATGTTGGCAGCCATGTGCGACCCTCGTGTGAAGGATGGGCTTTGTGGGCCAAATAGCAGGCAGCACTGGGTGGAAACGCTGGTGGGCGAAGTGCGGGCGGCATGGGCCAAGAGGGTGGGGCAGAGTGAGGCAGAGGAGCAGGCCACCCCTCCCTGCAGCAGCACCAGCAGCACCAGCAGCAGCCTCACCTGCATCCCTCCCAGCAGCAGCACAGGCGAGGGGTATTGGGAAGAGGCTCTGCACACCGTGTTTGGGCAGAGACCCTCCCCAGCCACCAGCCAGGATGACGCTGCAACCACCGTGCAGCGTTACCTGTCAGAGCCCATCGAGGACTCCTCCATGGACCCCCTGGCCTACTGGTCATCCCGTTTTCAGATTTGGCCGGACCTGGCGCGGGTGGCCATGGATCGACTCAGCTGCCCACCCACCAGTGTTCCAAGCGAGAGGGTGTTCTCTATGGCGGGCGACATAGTGACCCCTCACCGCTCTCGCTTGGAGCCGGACTTGGTGGAGCAGCTGGTCTTTCTGAAGGGCAATCTCCCCCTGCTGGGATACCCCACCCTCAAGCCCTCGTGGGAGTGACAGGCAGGCTCCCCTCCCTTTAATTCCACCCCTCCTTGGGTTGGCAGGCACACTACAGTTCAGGCAGGCTGGTTTTTTCTTTTTATTATTATTTTTATTATATTTTTCTTCTTCTTCTTCTTCTTCTTCTTCTTCTTATTATTATTATTATTATTATTATTATTATTATTATTATTATTATTTAGTGGCTGTGTTACAGTTCACAACATCAACTCTGAATCATTACATTCGTCTCTGTAGGCACTAGGCAGAGTTTGTCACCGTGCGTGTGTGTGACTGACTGTGAGGGTAAAGCACCGCACTTGAGTTAATTTCATTTCTGTGGCGTCCGGTACAGCTTAGTCAACTCATCCGGATAGTTTTCCACCCAGTTCCAAAAGACTCCATGATTGACTGCACGTGTTTAGGTGAGGTGCAAGCAGGGGGCAAGGCAATGCCTGGCACCACCACCACTAGCCAGGCTGCCTCTCTCCAGCAGTCCACGGGTCGCCCTTTGGAGTGCCCTGGGAGTGGAAGACGTACTCCCTGATCCAGAAGTATGGTTTTGAGAAGTAAGCTGTCACTTGAACTCATGAGCCTCTGTGCAAAAGCTGTCATTGTGTGTGTGGTTGTGAGTGTTACTGCAGCTGCCTGTCTCGCTGCGAAAATGAAACAGGCAAGTCCTCGCCTTTGAGAAGCAACCTTTCACTTGAACTCATGGAAGTCATTGACTTCAGCACAGCCACTACATAGAGGCTGTGGTCCTCTGGGTGACTCGATCAGTGTGCTGATTTTGAGAAGCAACCTTTCACTGAAACTCATTCACTTCCCCAATTGAGGGTGAGGGAGGTTAAACTCCAGCAGTCCACGGGTCGCCCTTTGGAAAGCTCAGGGATCAAGTGGACTACTCGACCAGTCTGCTGATTTTGAGAGGCAACTTTTCACTTCAACTCATGGACTTCCCCTATGTGCGGGAGGTACTCCAGCAGTCCACCGATCGCCCGTAGCACAGCCACTAGCAAAGCCACTACAGTGGATGCTCTCTTCTCTCTCTCTCCTCAGTCTCATCCAACCCCTCTTCCTCTTCCCCTTCTGCTGTAACCCCTCTTTGAGAAGCAAGCTTTCACTTAAACTCATCATTCACTTCCCCAACTGAGGGAGGTAAAGGCCAGCAGTCCAAGGGTCGCCCTTTGGAGGGCTCAGCAGCAACATTAATCCTCCAAGCATGCACACAAATCTTCCATACTCAAAGTAACTGCTTCAATAACTAGTAGCTCCTTTTTGCCCGCCTGCCTGCCTGCCTGCCTGCCCATGCCCGCCTGCCCGTCACTCCCCAATTGAGGGAGGTTAACTCCAGCAGTCCACGGGTCGCCCTTTGGAGAGCTCAGGGATCAGATGCACTATTCGTGATCCAGTCTGGTGATTTTTTGAGAAGCAAGCTGTCACTTCAACTCATGGACTTCCCCAATTGCGGCTGGTACTCCAGCAGTCCACCGAATTCCCATAGCACAGCCACTTAGTGCATAGGGACAGTTTAAGTTTCCTGAGAAGTGAGCTCTCACTTCGACTCATGACAGCCATTGACTTCACCACAGCCACTTTGTGTTGGATGCTGTGTTCCTCCAGGATGTGGGTGAGGAGGATTAGTCACAGCAGCTGGTCGAGCTTCTCTCCCCAGTCTCATATGGAGCAATTAAAGGTATCTGAGAAGTAAGCTCTCACTTCAACTTCAAGTTCAGACACTTGAGCACAGCCCCTACGGTGGAGGCACAGCTGGCCGTGCCTCTCTCCCCAACCACTGACTGCATAGGGACAGTTTAAGTTTCCTCCTGAGAAGTGAGCTTTCACTTCGACTCATGACAGCCATTGACTTCACCACAGCCACTTCTCGTTTTGTAGTGCGCCGAGTTGAGCACATCCACTCCGGTGGATGCTCTGGTCCTCCAGGATGTGGGTGAGGAGGATTAGTCGCAGCAGCTGGTCGAGCTTCTCTCCCCAGTCTCATATGGAGCAAAGTTTTCTGAGAAGTGAGCTCTCACTTCAACTCATGAGAGTCATTGACTTCACCACAGCCACTCCTGTGGATGCTCTGGTTTGCCAGGATGTGTAGCAGCAGCTGGTCGAGCTCCTCTCCCCTATGTGCACGAGCCAAGCTCCAGCAGTCGACCGATCGCCCATAGCACAGCCACTTAGTGTGTACAGACAGTTTAATTTTTCTGAGAAGTGAGCACTCACTTCAACTCATGACAGCCATTGACTTCACCACAGCCACTTTGTGTGGGATGCTGTGGTCCTTCAGGATGTGGGTGAGGATTAGTAGCAGAAGCTGGTCCAGCTTCTCTCCCCGGTCTCGTCCCACCCCTCTTCCGCTGTAACCCTGTCTTTGAGAAGCAAGCTGTCACTTCAACTCATGGACTTCCCCTATGTGCGCGAGCCAAGCTCCAGTAGTCGACCGATCGCCCATAGCACAGCCACTTAGTGTGTACGGACAGTTTAATTTTTCTGAGAAGTGAGCACTCACTTCAACTCATGACAGCCATTGACTTCACCACAGCCACTTTGTGTGGGATGCTGTGGTCCTCCAGGATGTGGGTGAGGATTAGTAGCAGAAGCTGGTCCAGCTTCTCTCCCCGGTCTCGTCCCACCCCTCTTCCGCTGTAACCCTGTCTTTGAGAAGCAAGCTGTCACTTCAACTCATGGACTTCCCCTCAGAGAAAAAGCTAAGCTCCAGCTGTCGACCGATCTCCCGTAGCACAGCCACTACGTTTCCTGAGAAGTGAGCTCTCACTTCAACTCGTCTTGTAGTGCGCCCGCCGAGTTGAGCACAGCCACTACAGTGGAGGCGCCTGCCCGCCTGCCTGGGAGCCGTCCTTGTGAGGTAGCTGGATCTGCTGGGACTGACTCCCCTGCAGATCTATGGCTTACTTGTGCAAGGTACCAGCTTTTCTGGGCCCGCCAACCCATGCCTGCCTGCCTGTCTGCCCGCCTCCCCCGGGGTGCTGCTGTGGTGGGGCATCTGCCAGGACTGACTCCTCGCCTACTCTGCCTGCCTCTCTGCCCGCCTGGTGCCTGGTTTGCTCCCAATCGTCCTCCTCTGTGCCCCTCAAGGCGTAACTGCTGGCTTAGAAAGAAAGAACCAGCCATCTTTGCCTCACTTGCTCCTTGCGCCCGCTTACGGGTTGGTTTGCTATGCGTTAGTGCTCAAGCCATCCTTGCGGCACTACAATGCATGCTGCCTGCCTGCCTGCCTGCCTTCCCTCCCTTCTCCCCTTCCCGCCTTGCAACGATGGTGTATGTGTCTTGCTTTAACTCAGGGGAGAAGTCCTTCCTGCGCTCACTTAGACTTTATCAAGTTCAATAATCCCTTTTTCAAATGTGCCAGAAGATTTAGGGTTATCTCGTGGCATGTTGGGATTTCCTTGGAACTGGCCCCATTGAGCTGTCTGCATTGCAACTTTAAATCCCTGACATACTGGAGTGCCCGATTTTCAAACGTTCCCCTAACATCAGGGGATGATGGGATTGCCTTGAAACTTGGTGTCCATGGGGACACATGGGTAAGCTGTCATGGGACCAAAGGATGGGTTTCTGACGTGCAAATTGACGTAGTTGTAGAATGGGACTTGATTTGGGGTGAGTTAAAAAGTTTAAGCCGCGCCAAAAATCAGGGGATGATGGGATTGCCTTGAGTCTGGGCGTCCATGTGGACACATGGATAAGCTATCATGGTGCCAAGTTTGAGGTTTCTAACATGCAAATTGACGGAGCTATCCCAAGGGGTGTGAATGGGGTGCCCGATTTTCATAAATTCCCCCAAAATCAGGGGATGATGGGATTGCCTTGAAACTTGGCATCCATGTGGACACGTGGATAAGCTATCATGGTGCCGAGTTTGAGGTTTCTAACATGCAAATTGACGTAGTTGTAGAATGGGACAATTTGGGGTGAGTTAAGCCGCGCCAAAAATCAGGGGATGATGGGATTGCCTTGAGTCTGGGCATCCATGTGGACACATGGAGAAGCTTTCATGGTGCTGAGTTTGAGGTTTCTAACATGCAAATTGACGGAGCTATCCCAAGGGGTGTGAATGAGGTGCCCGATTTTCAAAAAATCCCCAAAAATCAGGGGATGATGGGATTTGCTTGAAACTTGGCGTCCATGTGGACACGTGGATAAGCTATCATGGTGCCGAGTTTGAGGTTTCTAACGTGCAAATTGACGGAGCTATCGAAAGGGGTGTGAATTAGGGTTATGGGTGGTGCGTTAGAGGTTAGAGCCGCGCCAAAAATCAGGGGATGATGGGATTGCTTTGAGTCTGGGCGTCCATGTGGACACATGGATAAGCTTTCATGGTGCCGAGTTTGAGGTTTCTAACATGCAAATTGACGGAGCTATCCCAAGGGGTCTGAATGGGGTGCCCGATTTTCAAAAATTCCCCAAAAATCAGGGGATGATGGGATTGCTTTGAAACTTGGCGTGCGTGTGTATACCCCCATGAGGTGTCATGGTGCCAAATGTGAGGTTTCTAACTTGAACAGAAAAAAAGTTGTATACTTTTTTAGCTTTCAATGCAACCCTATGGGGGGCAAAAACGGAGCTCCGGATCCGGATCCGGAGCTCCGAGCGGAGCGGAGCGGAAGTGGGCGGAGCGGGGGCGGGGCGGAGCGGCCCGATCCGAAAAATGGCGGATCTGCAAGTGAAGCGGAGCGGGGGGTCCGTGCACACCCCTATTACCCTATAGTGTTGCCTACAACTAGTGGGCAGTCCTTCAGATCCTCTAGGGCAGTGGTTCTCAACCTTCCTAATGCCGCGACCCTTTAATACAGTTCCTCATGTTGTGGTGACCCCCAACCATAAAATTATTTTCATTCTTCTCTACACGATCCATTGTCATGGGATGGTTTGCTAATGAAAATAATACATAACAATAGCTTTAATAATACAAAAGATGATGCATGACATAGTTCAGTCAATACAGTTTCCTAAGACCATCGGAAATATGTGTTTTCCGATGGTCTTAGGCGACCCCTGTGAAAGGGTCATTCGACCCCCAAAGGGGTCCCGACCCACAGGTTGAGAACCGCTGCTCTAGGGTTTGCCACCTTGCAGCACTGCAGGCTGCTCGTAATAAAACTTTTCCAAGATGAGAGAAATTGTGTCTTGAGAGTCTTTGACTGCCACTCAGCGAACCAAGGGAACCTGCCCTTTCGGGTTCCTCTACACTAACATTCAAAGCCCTAAACAGCTTGGGGCCAGGCTATCTGAAGGAACACCTCCTCCCATATATACCCGCCCAGACCTTAAGATCATCCACAGGGGTCCTTCTCCATGAGCCCCTGCCAAAGGAAGTGAGGCAGGTGGCTACTAGGAGGAGGGCCTTCTCTGCTGTGGCACCCTGGCTGTGGAACGAGCTCCCCAGAGAGGTTCGCCTACACTGTACTCTTTCCGTCACCAGCTGAAGACCTTTTTCTTTTCTCAGTATTTTAACACCTCATTTAACTTAAATTTTAATCTTGTTTTAATTCCGTGTTTTAACCTATATCAATTTCTGCTGTGTGGTTTTATCCTGGTTGTGCTTTTCATATTGTATTTTGTAATTGTGTTTTTAGATTGTTGGTTGTTTTATTATGCTCTTCGTGGTTTTAACTTTTGTGAACCGCCCAGAGAGCTTCGGCTATTGGGCGGTATAAAAATGTAATTAATTAATTAACCTGGCGCCGAAATGAAGCCAGTGCCGGCGCCAGTCGGGCCTCCATGGAAGGGCATTGCATAGCCGGGGTGAGACAACAGTGAAAGCCCTCTCCCACGTCCCACCATATGGGTGGGGCACAGAGAAGGGCCCCTCTGACAGATCTCAGGCAGGCAAATACCCCAATGTTCTATAAGATTCCCAGTGGTTTTCAATCCAGGTGCACACCCACTTTGCTTCGGAAACTTTGTAACATTTCATCATCACCTTGTCCTACTTTATCTTGGTTTAAATGGTTACATGCCGATTCTTGCCTCCCCTGTATCATTGTCATCATTGCTACAAGTACACCTTAGACTGGGGATGGATGAGTTTTTCAATTACTATTTCTCATAGTTTCTCATTATTCCAGTCTGTAGTACACTTTCTCCACAAATTTGAGAATTATATTTAAAAGCTCCCATGAAAATTCATCTGCATTTTTGTATTTATTTATTTATTTATTTATTTATTCATCATACTTATACCCCGCTCCTCAGCCAAAAAACGCTCTCGGAGCGGCTTACACTTAGCAAAAAAGACAGTCCCTGCCATCAGGCTTACAATCTAATAAAGACATGACACACAAGGAAAAGGAGTCAAGGAGGGAGGGAGGGAGGGAGGAGAGAGAAAGAAGAGAGAGAGAGAGAGAGAGAGAGAGAGAGAGAGAGAGAGAGAGAGAGAGAGAGAGTCCAGTAGGAGCAGGCCCCGATGTTACTTCTGCCTGCTCCTGTCCCCTCGGTCTTTCTTCTTCCCCACAGGGCCAAGATGGCAGTTTGCCCTGTGGGGGGGGGGGGGAAGAGTCCAGCAGGAGCAGGCCCCGATGTTACTTCTGCCTGCTCCTGTCCCCTCGGTCCTTCTGCTTCCCCACAGGGCCAAGATGGCAGTTTGCCCTGGGGGGGGGGAAGAGTCCAGCAGGAGCAGGCCCCGATGTTACTTCTGCCTGCTCCTGTCCCCTCGGTCTTTTTGCATTACTCCTATTTCATCCATTTTTGTCTGCATTTTTGCCTATTTTTGTGTACATCAGACAAAACCATTTTCCTAACAGAATGGATGTTTGAACGTTATTTTCATGGATAGATGCATCTTTGTGTGTGCTTTCCCCCATTTGTGTGTACATTATTTTGGATTGCAAAACTTCAGTGTGAAATTTTGAGAAGTGCAAATTTTGAAGGGTCACTGAAGCCATGGCTAGACCAGGCCTATATCCTGGGATTGTCCCGGGATCATCCCTGTGCATCCAAATGACACACAGGGGATCCCGGGAGCAGGCAGGGATGACCCCTCCATTTGCCTGGGATATTCCTTAGGTCTAGCTAAGGCCTGAGTTTCAAAAGTGAAAAATGAAGCAAGCTCACATTAAAATGCAAACTGAACCAATTTCTCCCCCACCCCTACCTCAGACAAAATGCTGCAGCATGGATTACTTTTGTTCAGGCTTGCACCCTTACCAGGTTATCTTCTTGTGGAGTCTTCCAGGTTTATGATGGGCACAAAATCCCCCCCTTTGGGGGGGGGCAGTTTCCCTGGTGCAGAAGTTCAATATGTTCCATTTATACAGCCAGCCAATAGCACTGTAACATTACAGCAATATTTCGCTATCCCATTTATTACTGCATTTTGGATGAGTTAAATCACGGCAAAATAAAACTAAAAAATGGCAGGAGAGGCACCGGAGGATAAGGATGTCATGAAAAGGACCTATACACTTCAGTGAGTAAAAAATCTTGATTACACTACATAAGCTTTGTGTGAAGGCACCCACAGTCAGCTTATCAGAAATGATGGAAATTATTCATGTACAGTATGCAGCACCATTAGTGTTAAAGATCCATAGATATAACGTAGATATGTCTCCAAGGAGATTGCAATCTAAAATGAGGGGGGGGGGAAATAAAGGAGGAGGGAAAAGGGGAGCAAAGGCAGAGAATGTGGTTTTGAACAATGGTGGCTGCTGTCTCTGATTTTGGTGGGGCTATGAATCCATTCTGGGGTTAAATTGGAACAACACAGAACTCTAAAGGACCAATCCAAGGTGCTCCATCATAGGTTCAGCACCTTAGAGAGTTTCTTTAGAATTCTGGCTGATTCACAGCCCCACTGAAATGAGAGCCACGAATTGACACTGGTTTTTGAACATGAGTCATCAGATTTTGGGGGTGCAATTTATGGTGGAGGGAATGGTGGTGGGTGACCAGAGATATTTCTACCTTTAGCTTTGAAATTGGGAGAGATCTTCTCTTCACAGGAGATGACTCAGGACTTTTATCCGAGAATGTTGGGCTGTGTTGAGCACCTTGTGGATCCATTTCCCCAGCCATGGCATTGATCTTTGAGGTTTGGAAGATAGAACTTTCTGTCTGGGGGGAAATAAGAATATTATTGTTTTCTTAGTGGATGTTGGTCCATGCATTCTCTGATCCAGCATGGCTCTTCTTAGAATCTTCTTCTTTTGTCATGTCCATAGCTGAAAGGACTTGACCTCACAATTCAGTGCCCTGAACTGCTAGCCATGCCAGGATTTACAAACAATTAACAAGTCTACAATTAAACTGCGTAAGTGTGCAAAGAGGTACAAGGTAAGTGTGTACAACGTAAGGAATGTTCCAGTCCTGGAAAATATTTCAGCCAAAATGTGGAGAGTTTGAACTTTGTGTTCCACTGATGATTAACCTGCCATAGTATCTGGCCTTTTAAAATTAAGACAAAAATGTCCAGGTGTTTTGGTCAGGCCTGTTTCTTTCCAAATGTTCATTACCACACAGACATTCCATACATCTTGTGGTATGTTACTGCCCCCTCCTCCCGCCCAGCTCAAGTCACTAGTCCCCTTACCTGGCATTAAAAATACATTCACAATAAATAAATAACACTCCATTTCAAAACACTCAGAATCAGTTGCCTGAGGGAGCCACTTCACTCTACCTAATGGTAGAGCCGTCCCTAGCTGGATGCACTGCGAGCTTTCTGCTGGCTTGAAGTGACGGGGAATGCCCTTGCACCTATGTGTGCATGCATGTATGTGTGGATGCACATCCACTTTGGCTTGGATCTAGTGGTGCCATTCCACCAGCAGAATGGAAATTGTGGATGGCATGGATCTCCCCCCCCCACTCCAAATCTCCTCCAGTGGGCTCGGGGACCTTCGAGAGCAGGTTTTGGGGTGTAAGGGGAACTGCAAAGGGGAGGAGAGGATGGGGGAGTCCCATTGCAGGAGCAGAAGTCCCATTGCATGAGTTGGATCCAACCCATATTCTGGAATCCCTACAATGTCAAGGCTTGGCTGGATAGAATGCCATAAATGGCACACCACCACCAAGAAGGCTTCTTTTCTCTAGCTGCCACCTGCTTTATCTTAAATGCTGGGGGTGTGGGAGAAGGCAGGCATAGAAGAGAGCCTCCAAAGATGATCAGAACACACATTGATATGGGGAGCAGATTGATATGGGGAGCAAGTGTTCTTTCAGGTACGCTGGCCCCAAGCCATATAGGTAAGCATCAGCATTTTGATTTGTCCTCAGAATGTCATGGGCTACAAGACCTATTCCCACTTTATGGCTTCGATCTAGACTTAGCTATACTGGGTTAGTTATGACTAACTTAGCTAGCCAGTCAACAAACAGCTGCTAAGAGACTTCACAATTAACATGTTGCAATTCATTAATGTCCTTAAAATAACATTAAAAAAATCAAAAAGATCATATTACTTGCCTTACAGTGCTACCCTATGCACATCTTCTGGAGTTCAATTGGACTTTTACCTGGGAGTGTGTATTAGATTTCAGCCTCCACATCCAAATGAATTAAACCCAGCTTATTTTGAACCTTGATGCTTGCAGATGTAAAAGAGACTTTCCTCCAAGCATTAAATCGCTCCTGACCTCCCCAGAGAGAGCATAAAGAGACTGAGATCAGCAGAGGCAAAGAGGCAGAGGGAGAAACAGAGGACTTACTTACTCATGCCGCTCACCCGTTAGGCAATGTAGTCTTGCTAACTACTGAGGCACAGAGCCAAACCAAACTCACTTTCAGGGATCAGCCTCCCTTGAAGGGTGGAGTTCACCCCACTGCACTGAAAACATTTGCTCCCTTTGTTTTAGTTGCTTCCAAACAACAACATCAGTCTGCAGTTAAGGAAGTAATTGTATTTATATTCAATTATCACAAAACCCGTCGCTGCCCGTTTAAAAGACCAGAAGATAAGGCTTTCTCGCCTTGGTCCAAACTCCGCAAAGCTAGGAAATTGGAAGCTAAGGCTGATGCCTTATCTGACGAGACGTGTGATCAGTCACGATATTGTACAGTGTCACAAATTCTGCTTGCTTACAACTTATCCTCCATGCATCCACACTTTCAGTCCCAAATCCAGACGGGGAGGATGGAGTGCCTGGGACCAGTGTCACTACAAGATTTTATTCTGAATGAAACAAACAAAACATCGTTCAACACCACACCAAGATTTCCATAAGCAGGCATGTTGCATACTGTAGGAGCAACACATGGTTACTTTGTATTTTGAGATGCTTGGTGAAGATAAAACAGTTTCGGTGATATGGTGTTGTAATTTGAAAGAACTGGTAGGCGGAAGGCTGAAACACTCTCTTCCAGCACACTTCTTTGTTTCAAATAGCATATTCCAAACCTAGAATCATAGAATAGCACAGTTGGAAGGGGCCTATAAGGCCATCAAGTCCAACCCCCTGCTCATCACTTCACCCCAGAAAAATGTGTGGGTTCAGATTTGTGAGCTCAATGGTCTAACTTTATATTCCATATAAGTCTCTGTGAGCACCTTTTAGATGAAAAAGGCATTGTTTTACAAAAATAATAATAAAGAAAATACTTCAATTTAATAAATTTAGCAATCGATTTCTGCTCAAAACCATTATGTTACCCACCCCCTACACTACTAAATTGCATTTTTTTTCTTGGTGCTTCTGAATAATCTTTGAAACAGCCCCCACACACACATCCCCTTCCACATGTTTTCACAGTTCTCAATATTACTGGTGGCAGCATCAGTCATAATGTTGCTAGGAAATAGAAAATACATGTACCACACAGTGTTATTAGCAGCAGTACCACTCTCAGCCTGGCTACGTTAAAGATGACACCCATGTCTCACTATCAACTCACGCAATAAAGGCATGGGTCAACTCCCAGAATAAAGGTGTGGATCACCTCACAGGTGATTACTCTAGCAATACAGTAACACCCAGATATTTCGTAAGGCATTGTTGTTGTTGTTTACATTTATATACCACCCCATAGCAGAATCTCTCTACAAGACAAGTACAACGTAGACCAACTTTGCTGGTCCCAGGCACTCCATCCACCCCATCTGGATTTTAGACAAAGTGTGGGTGCATGGAGGGTAAGTTGAAAGCAAGCACAATTTGTGACATTGCACAAATCATGACTGATTATGGGACTTCCAATTTCCTGGCTTTATGGAGTTTGGACCAAGGTGAGAAAGCCGTATCTTCTGGTCTTTTCAACCAGCAGTTTTTTGATGATTGAATTTCCTTGGTTTTTGAAAAGCAACATACCTGCTTTTAGATTTGCCACTCTCAGCACTCTGTGCATCCCATATATGCCTTCTCCATCTATCCCTATAGTTCCCCAGGAGGCTCAGTCAGGGTCAATAAATGAAACCCAGGAGTAACGGGTGGGATTACATCAAGTTCAGCTGAGAGCATTTGCTGTAGAACTCATTGAGAGTTCTGGCTGCTTCCAACTGAAACCCAGAATGGATTCACAACCCCACCAAAATAGTAACAACCAGCCTCTACTATATATAGACATAAATCTATCTACTATGCTATTTTCTGCTTGCAGTTGGTATCAAAGCCTAGCTCTTCCAACCAATGTCATGTTGGAGGAGGAAGAGGAAGAGGTGCTTCCCTCTTATCAGGGAGCAATGATTTGTGTGTATGCACATGCCAGCAGCCAAGGGAGGAAAGGCTGGTGAGGAGCTTCTGCACAGCCACAATATTGGCCCCTTCCCAGGGAGAGGACTGCTGAGCCTATTGATGCTCCAATGGGCTTCATGAGGGTGGGGTCAATGGGGTGGACCCACTGGAGTGAGACCTCTCTCCTTTGTTCTCACTTTGTTCTGTGGAATGAGCTCCCTAAGGAGGTTCGCTTGGCACCTACATTATATGCTTTTAGACACCAGGTGAAGACCTTTTTATTCTCCCAGCATTTTAACAGTCTATAAATAAATTTTAACTCGGTGTTTTAAATTTGTAATTTTGCATTGCTGCTGTTTTTATCTGGTTGAGCTTTTAAATTGTATTTTATATTATGGTTTTATACCGTTGCTTTATACTTTGAATGTTTTTAATTTTTGTGAACCGCCCAGAGAGCTCCGGCTATTGGGCTGTATAGAAATGTAATTAATTAATAAATAAATAATGTTCATGTTTTAATCTTTGTAAACTGCCCAGAGAGCTACAGTTATGGGGCGGTATATAAATGTAATAAATAAATGAAATAATAAATCATGCCTGAATTCCTATGAGAGAGCCTTTTTCTTTAAGAATGCTTAATATTATTTCTATGTATTAAGTATCAATTGTCTGCACCAGGTGATATCAGTTACCGAATAAAGGGTAGCCACCAGAGTTATGTGTGCTGGCTGATAGCCACCAGCTCAGGCTGATGCAACACAGAATGGTATGACCTTGGAGTCTGGCAAAGGCCCTTATCTATCAAGGGTGGACAACTGATACTAATAATTCTCCTGTGAAAATATTCATAAGCATAAGGATCAGGTCCAGGAGCCTCCCACCACCAACAGGTATGTTTAATTAAGCTATCACAAACCTTGAGAAGGGTGTCAGCCAACAATTAAACCAGCAGTGCTAGCCTGCAGGTAGGCCCAGGGGCTCTCAGATATAAATAAGACCCTCTGAGCTTCGACACAGAACTGGACTGCCAAAGGTGCTATGTGCTTGATTGGGATCTCTCTGTGAGCATTCCTGGGGATCCCAACAACAGAAAGGAGATGCAAGATCATCTCTGTTCAAAAACTTCTTGTACCCTTTTGTCCTTCTGCTGTCTAATAAAAGATTTAAATCTGCCCTACTTGTGGGATTTTTGCTTCTGTATCCTATGAACCTCTTGCCTTTGGCAAGACAACAGGAGAAGGAGAAGATGATGGCGAAGGAGAAGAAGACAAAGATGAAGGAGAAGGAGAAGACAGAGAAGAAGACAAAGATGAAGGAGAAGGAGATGAAGGAGAAGAAGACAAATGTCTTTAGCCCTGAAGTTTTGACTATCAGGTGGGGATTGCTGACTGAATGGTGAAATGGTTCCCTCTGCAAAGAGAGGTGACCACATTATGAAATTCATGGCAACTAGGTTTATTGAATATCTGCTAGAAACCTGAGCAGCAGCAGAAAGAAAGAAAAAGAGACAGAACCTTAGCTTGCACTTATTGCAAAAGACTTGGCCCTTTTGAAAGATATAATCATCCTAACCTCACATTATAAGCAAGTAAATTAATCATGAGCTATACAGAGATAGGCGTGTGCCCTTGGAAGGCCATCTGACTAACTCGTAGAAGCACGCTTGTGGGTGGGTTCATGAAATAACATCTTGAAGAAAGAGTCGCTAGGAATGGCGGAATCAGCCAGCTTCGATTCCACTCATTTTCTCATTTTAACTACATTAAATTTCTTCTGTCCCCTTTCTGCATCAGTTCACAGATTTGTTTCTTAATCCACATGAAAATTTGTCTGTGTTTTTGAGTGCATTTATCTAAACGGATGCATTTTTGCATGCACTTTTCCAAATGTGAAATTTGGAATATTTCACATTTGTGAAATATTGTGAACCGCCCAGAGAGCTCCGGCTATTGGGTGGTATAGAACTGTAAATAATAATAATAATAATAAAAAAAATGTGTGCATTTTTGTACACACGTTAATTAATATGGGCAATGGTTGCAAGCATATTTCCCATGATATAATATGGTTTTGTGTGCACTTCCCCCTAATAAAGCATGATTGTGTGCATTTTTGCCTATTGTTTACCATTTTTGTTTGCCCCCTGTCGTAGGCATTTTTGTGGATGTATTTTTATTTGCAAACTGCATGGCAGCATTAGGAGAAGTTTGAATATTGCCGTGTTACCGCATTCAATTTGTGCACCGCTGGCTTAAAGGGTTGGCATGGTTGGGCACCTGCGAAAGGTCCACATAACCACTCCTGAGAGATGCTCTTCCTCTTAAGAACTGCCCTGCTGGATCAGACCAAAGGCCCATCTAGTCCAGCATTACGTTCACACGCCCCTTCATCCCATGTACACTTTTGTTCTGGTTTACCCTCGAATTATCCCATTTCGGTTATATAGTGCTTATATAGCATATAAAAATGTGTAAATTTACACCTCTGCTGTAGCGCGTTGGGGAGCTCCGTTGAGGTTCACTCACACATGGTGTTATCCCCACCCACCCAGTCCTTCTTTGTACCTCCTCCTCCCATTTATTGGTTGTTTGAAGTGGGGACAACTCCCCCTTGGACAACAGGGATTGGGATTTGCTTCTCTTGCTACTGAACACCAAAGTAGAACGTTACGTAAGATTGCAGTCAACTCTTTTGCATGCTTACTCAGTAAATAACTCCCATTGAGTTCAATGGAATGCATTTCCAAATTAGAGCCCCTCGGATTGCAGTCTTAATTTTTGCAACTTTAAAAATGAAAAAAATGGGGGGGGTGGCTGGGATGGGGGAGCGAAGCGAGGTAGGAAGTGGCCATCTCAACTCTGTGTACGGAGGAGGAGACTTCAAATGCAGCACCAGGACCGCCAAAGACAGAGAAAGTGAGAGGGAAATCACAGTTAATGAGAAGATTAAGCCATCCTTTCCCATGTGGGGGAAAACTGGATCCCCATTGTTAAAAGAAAAGAAAAAGGTGGGGGGGCGCAGGATCCTCCCCCCCAAGGAGAATGTTTCCATCTCTGCTTCCCCCTGTTTGTGTCTTCTGACATCCCCCACTCAGCTTCACATTTTCAAAGAAATGGAAGTACAATCTGTGTCCTTCCCCCACCAACTCCCGTTCAAATAAGCACAAGAGCAACACATGTTTTTAGGGAGAGGAATCAATAAGGGAAGAGACACACAGCCTGTGTCTGTGATTTTGGGAGGAGCCCCACCCCCATGGAGAGCAAGGAGGGGGTAGGGGAATGGGGCAAAGTAGGATGGAAAAGGACACACACACACACTGATTCAGAAGCAGCCAAAGGACTTCGCTTGAAACTGACAAGACATTTGGGTGAAACTGATCAGCCTTTGAAAAGTGCTCTAATGGACCTAAGGAGGAACAAGGTGTTCCTTTGCAATGGATAACCTCTGGTTTGGATTACTGCAATGCGTTATACATGGGGCTGCCTTTGAAAACGGTCTGGAAACCTCAACTGGTACAAAACAGGGCAGCACATTTACTAACAGGGACTGGCCGACGAGACCACATTACGCCATTCCTTTTCCAGCTTCATTGGCTGCCAGTCCAGGTCCGGGCCCGATTCAAAGTGCTGGTATTAACATTTAAAGCCCTAAACGGCTTGGGGCCAGGTTATCTGAAGGAACGCCTCCTCCCATATGTACCTGCCCAGACCCTAAGGTCATCCTCAGGGGTCCTTCTCCACAAGCTCCTGCCAAAGGAAGTGAGGCAGGTGGCTACCAGGAGGAGGGCCTTCTCTGTTGTGGCACCCCGGCTGTGGAATGAGCTCCCTAAGGAGGTTCGCTTGGCACCTACATTATATGCTTTTAGACACCAGGTGAAGACCTTTTTATTCTCCCAGCATTTTAACAGTCTATAAATGAATTTTAACTTGGTGTTTTAAATTTGTAATTTTGCATTGCTGCTGTTTTTATCTGGTTGAGCTTTTATATTGTATTTTATATTATTGTTTAAACTGTTGTTTTATACTTTGAATGTTTTTAATTTTTGTGAACCGCCCAGAGAGCTCCGGCTATTGGGCTGTATAGAAATGTAATAAATTAAAATTTTAAAAAAATTAAAAAATGGAAAATGGTTAAAAACACATAGAGATCTAAAGAGTCTCTCCCCCACACCTCCCTTTCCTCCCTCACTGTCTTGTCTGCTTGATTTGTATATACGTGAGTTTGGGTTGCTGCTACTGGTTTTTGCTTGTTCAACTGGGGGATTTAGCCACTCCTGTTTCCCTGTCAGGAGGGAGCTGGGGAGTTCAGAAGCAGGAGGAGGAAAGGATTTGAATTTGCACACCCCTCTCCTTCATCAGGAATACCACCCCTTGAAAATACACCCGCAGTACAGCGCATTGAAAATGATGGATGAAAACACATGTTGAAATTTGAGCGATATGTTTTCGCATGCCCGGAAGAACCAGACTTTCCCTGCACCAAAATATTTCACTTCTTTTTGGCTAAGAAGCGCAATTAAAGCAGGATGCCTGGGAGTGCTTCACAGTAAAAGCAGATTATAAGCTGGAAAACTTCGGAGTCCTTTGCACGCAATTTGCAGTGATTGCACAATATAATGCTGTTATGATGAAGTTCACAGTGGACAACCAGCTGTCGACTGGAAACTCACAAGCAGGACATGGTGCATCAGTACCCTCCCACCCATGTTCCTCTTCACCATTGCAACCTGCATGTTCATTAGCCTTGCACTCTAGCCCAGACAATGGTGGTGGTGGGAAACAGGAGCAGTAGATGCTCTCCACCTGTCAAGCAAGCAAACGGGAGCAGTGCTGAGAAAGAGAATGAGAAGCAACAGCAGCTGGTGACAATGGCAGTGAAGGTAGACTCATTGAGGCAGGGGACCCATGGGGTGACTTTCCCAAGCACCCTCCAAAACCTGGAGTAGGCACTGGGTTCATGTGCTTGTACAGGGATTGAGAATATGATAAGCTCACATGAAAATGCAGACCCAACACATTTCACAGTTTCATTTGTTGAGCATAGGTTATAGCAAAAGTGAAAGATATGACATGATCTCTCTCTCTCTCTCTCTCTCTCACACACACACACACACACACACACACACACACCCCCCTTACAGATATGCCCTTACATCCCAAGCAACAGCATCCTATCTAAAGGACAAATGTGGTGTGTGTTCATCAAGTGATGTATACCACTTAGAATCTGGGACAGTGGCTTGCCCATGGCAACTTGGGATAGATCGACACTGGGTATTGAAGTGCACTGATAACCGTTGGGGCACATTGCACATTCCATACACCACTTTCATCGTGTTATTTCCTGCTTTTGATTCCACATGATCCAAAATACCGCAACAAATGTCATTGTGCGGCCTATGAGGTATAAATGCGCAAGAGGGATGTGTCATTACTGTGATGGGTTTGTAACGATTTGACACAAAGTGTAGATCCGGCCTTGGTGACATATAAGATTCGCCTTGTTAGGTTAGTTCAGGGTCCATCTAGTCCAGTATTCCCAATGAAGGAGTTCAATTCAGGTGAGTTGGTTCAGGGACCTAGGGGACAGCCTGTGTGGCATACACAGCTCTGTCCTTCAACACTTCACACCCATTCACCACCCCTCAGCATCTGCCAATGGAAGTAGATGCTTTGTTTTATGGAAGAGCTGGCCCTTAAGGTAAGTCAGGTAATTTGTCAGGTTAGCCTCGCCTTCAATCCCTTCTTATCCACAGTGGATCTGCCAGTTATGACCAATAAACAATGCAGATGAGACCAAATTCATAAGCCTCGCCTTGGCAGGGGTGTGGAGTAGGCAAAACAATCCATGCTTCATCCCATTGTAGGCAACACTCAAAAACAACACATTAAAATATAATTCAGCCTGTCGTTTCCAGAACCACATCCGTTAGATGCCATTTGAAACAGGAGAGTCTTAAAAGCCTCTTTAAGCACTGCAATTGAGAGGGCCAACCTGGGATGGAATAGGGGCCATTAATGTGAAGGCTATTTCACCCAAACTGAACTGATCTTAAAGGGAGGCCAGTTTATGGTCCCACCAAACCTAATCTTAAAGCATTGGCAGGTTGATTAACAGGAGCACCACCACTCACTTCAACTCACCTGGCCCCCAAGTGTTTAGGGCTTTAAAGGTAGGGTGACCATATGAAAAGGAGGACAGGGCTCCTATACCTTTAAAAGTTGTACAGAAAAGGGAATTTCATCAGGTGTCATTTGCATGCATGCAGCACCTGGTGAAATTCCCTCTTCGTTACAACAGTTAAAGCTTCAGGAGCCCTGCCATCATGAGCAATTACAAAAGAGGGCAGGGCTCCTGCAGCTTTAACTGTTGTAATGAAGAGGGAATTTCACCAGGTGCTGCATGCATGCAAATAACACCTGATGAAATTCCCTTTTCTATTCAACTATTAAAGACACTGGAGCCCTGTCCTCCTTTCCATATGGTCACCCTATTTAAAGGTCAAAGCCAGCACCTTGAATTGGGTCCTGAAATTCATCAGTAACCAGCCCTGCCCTCTTTTGAGACTGGTCACTTTTGCTAAAGAGGGAAGGGCTCCTGCACCTTTAACTGTTGCAATGAAGAGGAAATTACACCTGGTGCTGCATGCATACAAATGAATGGCACCTGCTGAAATTCCCATTTTTTATACAAGTGTTAAAGGTACAGGTGCCACAACACAGGCTCTGAACAACAGACCCGGCCGTGGCTTCTCCCTGCTCAAGCCAAGCACCACCACTTGATACGCCTGAGGAGAGGGATAAACACCGCCTTCCTCCAAACTATGTGGAGAAAGGGGTTAAATGGAGAAGGATTTCAATATATAAACTAATACACTGTGAGTTATGTGTGCTGAGGTGAATTATTGTCAGAGTGGGTGCTAAATGTATAAACTTCAGATGATAAATGCCAAACAGACACTTGGGATTTTTGTGGTAGTTAAAACAAAATAATTAAAATTTATTTTAAAAGTTCACAAGCTTTGTTTCAAAATAAAACATTTAAAAACCTTTTGGAAACCTTTCATCCAATCCTTCCACCCATTCACATACGTGCTTTCCTTTCTCACACACAATCACTCTTGAGCTTTCTTTATTAGCAGTATTGTTTAAAATACATCAACTATGTGTACACCACACTCCAAAGACACCACTCTCTACACTGAACCTCAAATTCTCCAGAACTTAAGTACTCTAAACACAGAGCTAACACACAGAGAGCGCTAAAGACTCAAAGAGTACCTAAAAAGTCTCCCTCAATCCCCTCAGTCATTCCCTTCTATATCACTTCTCCCCCTCCCAAGACATTCTAACTCCACCCACTCAGGCCAACATTCTAAAAAAACCACAGATGTACAAACTTCATACATACATTTGGGAACTGCCTTGTGGGGTGTAACGCCACAACAGGAGCCCTGGCCTCTTCTTCAGATGGTCACCCTAGTTGATCCACCTTAAAACTGGATCCATCCCCTGATAAGGAGCTTACAGTCTTCTGTTTACCAGTCGTTTAAGCGACAGGACATGGGTGTTTCTTTGGATTCGGCAGTAAGCCTTCTGTTATGTCAGTGGTTTAAACAAGTTAATAAGGTAACTTTTTTTCTGAGCGGAGGCCAGCAGAGCTATGTCAAATACAGAACAGGCCCACTTGCCTAGTGTCACAAAAGGTGTCATCTATTTCTGAAGAAAATGCTGAAGTGCTTCTTCCTTAGATCTCCAGAGTAAATTTTCAATCATTTCATAAGGCAGAGGTGTCTCTTTTCACCTCACCAGCCAACTTGGTCTCAGTATTATTATTATTTTTTCCTCAAAGGCAGGTTTCTCCAAATGAGAATTTAGATCCAGGTTTTACATCAGGAAGAGCCTCGTGTGGCACAGAGTGGTAAGCGGCAGTTACTGCAGCCGAAACTCTCCCCACGGCCTGAGTTCGATCCCAGCGGAAGCTGGTTCTCAGGCATCCGGCTCAGGTCGACTCAGCCTTCCATCCTTCCGAGGTCGGTACAATGAGTACCCAGCTAGCTGGGGGAAAGGTAATCGCGACTGGGGAAGGCAATGGCAAACCACCCAGCTACAAAGTCTGCCAAGAAAACGTCAGCGAAAGCAGGCGTCCCTCTAGGAGTCAGCAATGACTCAAGTGCTTTGCACGAGAAGTTCCTTTCCTTTTTTTCCTTTACATCAGGAGTGGACAACTTGTGGCCCTCTGGATGTTTTAGCTAACAATTTCCATGATCCGTCACCATTAGCTATATAGGAATGGCAGTGTGTCCCTGCCACCACCACCTGTTGCCCATCACCATGCACAAATGTCTCCTCCTCCTCCTTCCAGGTCCCAGGAGGAGGAGAAAGAGCTATTTGCACTCAAGAGAGGGTTGAAAGTGTGGTTCTGCTCCTACACTAGTACATACAAGTACTGTGTTTATAGGGCTACTGTAACCATAGAACCCTGCTGTCGTGTTTCCCAAGACTTCTATCTTTCTTGGGAGCCCTTTCCCAAAACGCTTTAACTTCAGAGAGACTGGTTGTGATACAGCTTCTGATGAGATGTCAGCTGGGCCGACTTCCTCTCACCTTCCTTTAGCTCCGCCCATTTTAGTCTGCGGCGTACTCTAGGATCGGCTAACCTCTCTGTGCCCTCCCCTTCGGAGGAATACTGGCTTCCCACTGACTGTGTTGTTTACCCTTGAGGAGATAAGCTCTGGAGGAGGTTCATTCCCAGCTGGTGAAGAGCTTGTGAGAGCTGCCTCCTCCACTGTATGTATCTCTACCTGCCACTTCTTGGAAACCAGAATAACCAGAAGTCTTTGATAATTCCGCAGCAATTATTGTAATTGAACTGTGCAATTGTTGTTGTTGTTGTTTTATGGTATTGTAGTTTCGTTTCGTTTATTCCTCCCCTGCCTGCAATTGCTGAAGCCATTCTGAGCTTTTGGGAAAGGGGGCTAGATATGAAATTGAACTAACTATCCCCCCTCCCCCCAAAAAAGTTTTGTTTTAGGAGGGAAAGATCACGTTTAAAGTGTGAAGCCAAAATCCAGGTTATAAGATCTTATTTTTTTAAGTTTAAAAACAACTGCCTAGTCTTTAAGGAGGGCCAGCCCTACAATTAAGCAACAGGAAGTGAGTGCAGCAGGCGGCACAAGCTGAAAGGACTGGCAAATTGTTGCCCTCCCCACCCAAAGGGCAACAATCTCCCTCCCACTACCGCCTCCCTCCCTAGCTTCCTGCTTGCTTGGCTATCTGGCCAACAGCTTGCAGCCATCCTGAAGTTGCTCACCCTCTCTTGCCTAGCTAGCAGTTCCCACCTTCTGCTCCAGCCATGACACTCCTGGCTGAGATACTAGACCAAAGTATCATGAGGCCTCTTGCATTAGTTCAGCAGAGTTTCCCAGCCAGCTGATGAAGGGAGGAGGAGCCACCGCCCTGCGGGAGCAGGAGGCTGTGAGTCCCACCACGATGTGAGAGGGGAGAAGGGGGGAACCAGGACTTGGGAGCCACCAGTGTGCGAAAGCTGGGAGGGCTGATTTGCAGGGAGAAGAAGCAGGGTGTGGGCAACTGGGGCAGCTCACTTAAGGTGGCAATCAAAGCAAGCCTGGGCCTGCTTTGAGATACCTGTCAGGAACAGGCTCTGCAAACTCATCATATTAAGACAAGTGTTAGCCATTAACAGTAACGGGCATCTGGCAACCACCATACTCTTTCACCCATTTATCCATTTTTCTAGAAAACTAACCCAGGACAATCCATGCATGCAAAAGTCCATCGCAAACCTGTTTGCTTTTCCTTCTTTATTCGACATGACGGAGTGTGTGGCATTCAGCTCCATTTGGACCCAGTTAAAGTATAGCTTCGAAACATTGGAACAGGGCAGTGATTAACCCTTGTATAAAATAGTCATTTTGCTCAGATGTATGTCTCTTTCTATTGTCCTCTATTGACTCCACAATCAGCCTCTTGCCAGCTAGTTCCTGCATGTGTTGTTTTCTGATTCACTTGTCAAGATGTTCCTCATGCCTGACCTGAAAACTAAAAAAACCAAACTACTTCCTCTTTGTGTCTTTTTCTTTGCACAGTGTCACACGGCTGAAAAGCACCTGCCACCAGCTCAGCATGGAAATGAAATCCTTGCCAGACATTTGGGGTTCCTAGGCATGTGTAGGACAAATGAAGGCAGCATAACGGGGGCAGACTATTAGAGTTGGAAAACACGCCGAAAAGGGCAACCGAAATGAGCAAAGGGCCCCTATGAAGAAAGATGATCATGTATGGGGCTTTCTCATTTACAACAGGGGTCCCCAAACCTTTTGCGTTGGTCAGCGCATTTGGAATTTTGACAGAGTGCCACGGCTGCTGTCACAAAATGAATGACATGGCAGAGCATTGCCCATTCATAAAATGGTTGCTGTGGTAGTCATGGCTGGTAACAGAACACTCATTTCCCAAAAGGCAAACTGGTAAGACTAAGGCCTAATCTACACCAAGAAGGATACTGCACTATGAAAGCAGTATATATTGACCATGGTATCCTTCTGGATCGCCTGAGGGGATTGGGAATTGGGGGCACTGTCCTTCGGTGGTTCCGGTCCTACCTCTCGGGCAGGTTCCAGATGGTGATGCTTGGGGATAGCTGCTCCTCAAAAAAGGAGCTGCTTTGCGGCGTACCACAAGGTGCCATCCTTTCCCCGATGCTATTTAATATTTACATGAAACCGCTGGGAGAGATCATCTGGAGGCATGGGGCGGGGTGCTATCAGTATGCTGATGACACCCAAATATATTTGTCTATGCCTTCGACAACAGTGTCAGCTAAGGATAGTGTGTCTCCTCTGAATGAATGCTTTGAGGCGGCAATGGGCTGGATGAGGAAAAACAAACTGAAGCTGAATCCAGACAAGACGGAGGTGCTCGCTGTCAAAGGCCACAACCTGGGTTTGGAGGTCTGTCAACCGGTTCTGGATGGGGCTACACTCCCCCTGAAAGACTTGGGGGTGCTCCTGGATCCGTCGCTCCAAATGACAGCCCAGATAGATGCGACGGCCAGGAGTGCCAACTATCAGCTTCAGCTGATACGCCAGCTGCATCCCTTCCTAGAGTTGGAAGACCTAAAGACAGTAGTGCACGCACTGGTAACTTCAAGGCTTGACTTCTGTAATGCACTCTACATGGGGCTACCTCTGTGCCTAGTCCGGAAACTTCAATTAGTCCAAATTATCGCGGTCAGGCTGGTCACTGGTACACCTAGGGGTGACCACATTACACCAGTTTTAAAATCTCTTCACTGGCTGCCGATTAGTTTCCACGCAAAGTACAAAGTGTTGGTTATTACCTTTAAAGCCCTACATGGTTTGGGTCCAGGCTACCTGCAGGATCGCCTTCTCCCGTACAATCCACCACGCACACTCAGGTCCTCTGGGAAGAATCCACTTCAGCTAGCAAAAACTAGATTAACAACTGTTACCCAGAGGACTTTTTCTTCTGCTGTTCCCAGACTGTGGAATGGCCTGCCACAGGAGATTCGTCGACTTGACAGTCTTTTAGAATTTAAAAAAGCAATAAAGACTGATCTATTAGATTGTAAGCCTATGCGGCAGAGTCTTGCTATTTACTGTTTTACTCTGTACAGCACCATGTACATTGATGGTGCTATATAAATAAATAATAATAATAATAATAATAATAATATTCCAGCAGGCCTATCCAGTGAAATTTTAGAATGTTTTCAGGATGTTTTAATCATGTATGTATGGTATGTTTTAATTCATTTTAATGTGTATTTTATATCATGTTTTTATACTGTTTGTTTTACACTTTGAATTGTTTTAGTTTTTGTTTTAGTTTTTGCGAACCGCCCAGGGAGCTTCAGCTATTGGGCGGTACAAAAATGCAAATAATAATAATAATAATAATAACACAGGAGCCACGCTATTGCTTTATAGCAGTATTGAAGTGCACTGAGAACAGTTGGGGCTCGTAAGACACATACCATACTGCTTCCATACTGCTATATTGTAGGGCCTACAGGCCTACAAACCATGGCTACCTGCAAAGGTTTATGGTTTATGGGTGAATGGCTGCTTCTGCTTCTAAGCTAGCAAGCTGTTATTTTTTGTATCAGTCTGCAACATTCCTCTGTCCATGAGAAGATGAGTCAAAGCACGGTTCTCATGGAAGTACCAGAGGCCTTATCTACGAGGCCTGGTACTGTATCTGGAGGCTCTAATGAGCTGACATTCCAGTGGTGCCCTATCGAGGGGCCGTGTCATAACACCCCATCCATCCAATTAGTAACTGCTCCTGTGCAAAAGAGATGCGCTTATGTGTGCAAAAGAGATGCCAAGAAGTGCCTTGTTTATCACTTGATGTATGAGAAGAACTGCTTTGCTATTAATCACAGTAATCAATGCACAGGGACAACCTTGATCTGACCCCAGGATAACTGGCAGGTGTAGATTAAGTCCAGATCTCTCTCTCTCTCTCTCTCTTTCTCTCTCTCTCTCGGGTGTGTCTTTTAGAGACTTGTGGAACAACTTGCAAGTATTAGTAATAAGACAGTCCTTGCCTTTAGGTTTTTCATCTAAAAGACATGACATAAAAGGAAAGGGGATTGGGAAGGAGGAGGAAAACTAAATATTCTACTCTGCACTCACACTGCATCTGCAACAATGCTACAACATAAAGCAATGCAGTTCCATACATGATCTGGCCATCTGGTAGCACCTTGAAGCAGCCAGGAAATGTTCTGTTGTTGTTGTTTTCAAAAAAGATGTGTAATTTAAACAGATACTGCTGCCCCCACCTGCACTGATCAGCTTGCCCCACCTCTAAATGTTTCTACGCTGTAGTTATTTTATTTATTTACAAAAGTTGTATACCACTACATATTTAAAACAGATTCCAGAGTGGTGAACATAAGAAGTAAAACTGAAAAAGAAAAAAAAAGATCAACCCCCCCATATTAAAATTATACTTGTTTAAAATAGAAAGCCAATAAAAATGGTAGCTGTTAGTTAAGGGATGCTTCCTGGAACAGAGCTGTTTTCAGGAGGCACCAGAAACAATACAGTGCTGGTGCCTGCCTGCCTGCCTGCCTGACCTCCAGGAGCAGGGCGTTCTAAAGAAAGGGGGCCACCACACTGAAGGCTCTTCTCCAGGTGGACTCAAGTCAGGACATTAAGTCCATGTAGAACTACTAGGAACCTCTGATGATCTCAGTGACCGGGCAGGTTGTTAAGGCAGGAGGCACTCTCTCAGGTATCTCTTCCAAAGGAGAATTTTTGTCCTTCTATGATTGCCCATCCCATCTCTTCCCCACCCAACCGACTCCCAGAAAAAAGTTGTTTTAGAGGGGTTCTGGGGGGTGGGGAACAGCATGAGTGCATTTGTGCCCATTTTCAGGGCGTTCCTAGACGAGGCCTTAGCGCGCCTTGAGAGCCGGTTTCCCTGCTGTGCTTCCACATGATGCTGGGGAACGTCTAGCTACTTCCATGGCTTTTTGCGGCTACTCGCTTACTCGATGAGCGCTGTGCCCATCGGCCGGGGGAGATCCCGGTAGGGAGAAGGAGAGACGACACAGCACAGACACACACACATGGAGGGAGAAGGAGAGACGACACAGCACAGACACACACACACGGAGGGAGAAGGAGAGACGACACAGCACAGACACACACACACGGAGGGAGAAGGAGAGATGACACAGGAGCGGATGGGGGGGTTAACTAAAAAAAACCCTTACCTTCTCCGCAGTCTTCGGGCCGCAGGTGGCCCCTTTAAACTTAAAAAAAAATGGCAGAGGCTGCAGGGATCCGACGTCCCTGCACGTCCCGCGTCTGGAAGCCCAGGCGGCGCGCGCTAACATCAGCACACTGTCGCCCCACCTCCCTGTCGGCTTATCCCGGCAGGTCTAGCAAAGCCCCCAGTTACATTTAAACATGTGGTTTCTCCAGTAATGTCTGTGAATAGCTCTCACTTCTGTCCCTGGGGCTATTTTAAATACCTTCTCAGGATGAACCAGTAAATGACCCATCCAGACAATGAGAGGGTTCTGTCTATACTTTTTATTTCTGTGGCTCTTTCTTTCTTGACCAGTCACACCATCCCCTTACCCTCTCACATCCTTGCTCTCTCTCTTAGTCGATGTTCCGTGCTACTGAGTTATCATTGGGGTTATTTTGGGATCAGCTCCTCCCCCTGTAAGCCCTGTTTAGGTTTCCGCCCCAAGTAAGATTTTTCATACCTTTGCAACCTTGGGGCTAACACGGAAATATTGATACCTCCTTCTTGCGTGTGGGTGGTGCAGTTTTGGCTCTCTTTGCATGAGTTTGGGGAAATGTGACTTGGGATTAGAAGGTGTAATGATGACAAGGCAAAAACAAACAAACCTTACACCACAGACTACCTCATCTGTAAGTTTAGAGAGACTTGGAAGTTGAGACTACCGAAAGAGAGGACAAGGAAAGGATTAAGAAACCAGAAGTAATGGCAAGCCGTAACCGTATTCATAGAAGGGCATTTTCAACTGTGATATCAACATGCCACGTATCAGCTATTCTCCACCACGAACTGGATTGATAGATTCACTCAAGCCCTGTAAACCCTTGGCAACGTTAAGAAAAGGAGTAGTCCACTGATTAAGTAACAAAGATTTGTTGTTTCTCTGCACTGTGGGACACTGAAGACAGCGTATCCTTTCCAGTTTCCCGGGTTACCTTGGCACAAGAAGGGTAGTCAGAGAGGAAAAACACTGAAGTGGTTTTTAACCCTTGCTTATGAATAGGGTGACCATACGGCAAGGAGAACAGGGCCCCTGTATCTTCAATAGCTGTTTAGAAAAGGGAATTTCAGCAGGTGTCCTTTGCATACATACATACAGAAAGAGCCAGGGGACAGGAGCAGGCAGAAGAAACATCATGGCCTGCTCTTGTTGGACTCTTCTCCCACCCCCACAGGGCAAACTGTCATCTTGGCCCTGTGGGGAAGAAGAAAGAACAAGAGGACAGGAGCAGGCAGAAGAAACATCATGGCCTGCTCCTGTTGGACTCTTCCCCCACCCCCACAGGGCAAACTGTCATCTTGGCCCTGTGGGGAAGAAGAAAGAGCAAGGGGACAGGAGCAGGCAGAAGAAACATCATGGCCTGCTCCTGTTGGACTCTTCCCCCACCCCCACAGGGCAAACTGTCATCTTGGCCCTGTGGGGAAGAAGAAAGAGCAAGGGGACAGGAGCAGGCAGAAGAAACATCATGGCCTGCTCCTGTTGGACTCTTCCCCCACCCCCACAGGGCAAACTGTCATCTTGGCCCTGTGGGGAAGAAGAAAGAACAAGAGGACAGGAGCAGGCAGAAGAAACATCGGGGCCTGCTCCTGTTGGACTCTTCCCCCACCCCCACAGGGCAAACTGTCATCTTGGCCCTGTGGGGAAGAAGAACGAACAAGGGGACAGGAGCAGGCAGAAGAAACATCATGGCCTGCTCCTGTTGGACTCTTCCCCCACCCCCCACAGGGCAAACTGCCATCTTGGCCCTGTGGAGAAGAAGAAAGAACAAGGGGACAGGAGCAGGCAGAAGAAACATCATGGCCTGCTCCTGTTGGACTCACTCTCTCTCTCTCTCTCTCTCTCTCTCTCTTCCCCCCCTCCCTCCCTCCTGAACTCCTGTTCCTTGTGTGTCATGTTTTTATTAGACTGTAAGCCTGAGGGCAGGGACTGTCTTTTTTGCTAAGTGTAAGCCGCTCCGAGAGCCTTTTTTGGCTGAGGTGCGGGGTATAAATATGATAAATAAATAAACAAATAAATAAATAAATCCCTCTTCATCACAACAGTTGAAAGCTATAGGAGCCCTGCCCTCTTTAGCTAAAGTGACTAGATACAGGGCTCCTTCAGCTTTAACTGTTGTGATGAAGAGGGAATTTCTGGACACCCAAAGTGGGTTGGCCATTGCGGGTTCCCAGGTGCCCACCAAGCAGCTGCTGGGCACAAGGCCAACCGGGAATCCTTTGGACTGCTCCCCCCTCCCAGCTCACCCCCCGCAACCCAGAGCCGTTGCCCCTGGAAATGACCCTTTACAGGCACTAAAGTTTGAGACCTTAGACTTAAGAAACCACAGAGCCCCCATCTTCACTGAAAATAGAGGCTCTCCTTGAGGACAGGTGGCTGCCAGGTGGCACAGGTAAAACCCGTGGGTGGGGTAGTGGATTCAGACTGCCTTGGCATGATCTGGATTTGGGGTTCGGGCCTGAAGCAATACAGAGCCCTAGTTTTAAAGATCATCAGTAACAGGGTGGCCATATGGAGAGGAGGACAGGGCTCCTGTATCTTTTAACAGTTGCATAGAAAAGAGAATTTCAGCAGATGCCATTTGTATATATGGAGAACCTGGTGACATTCCCTCTTCAGCACAATAGTTAAAGCTGCAGGAGCTACACTAGAGTGACCAGATTTAAAAGAGGGCAGGGCACCTGTAGTTTTAACTGTTGTGATGAAGAGGGAATTTCACCAGGTTCCCCATATATACAAATGACGCCTGCTGAAATTTCCTTTTCAATACCATGGTTAAAGATACAGGAGCCCTGTCCTCCTTTTCATATGGTCACCCTAACCAGTAATGGTGGACAAACGTCCCTGACACTTGTAACCTGTGACTACAAATCTTTCTTTGCAGTACGCAGATGTCGGAGTGTTGCAGGGTATGTGCTAAGTCACCCTCTCTGAAGCCTACATTTCACGGAGGTGGTCTCTTGAGGCCTACGTTTCACTGAGGTGGTTGACTCGTTTTAGACTGCAGGTGAGGGGTTTAGATGACTGAATGCTTCACCATACCACTCCCCTGCACCAATAAAGTTCGCGTACGCAGAAAACTGCCATATCAATAATGGTTAAACCTTGTCTTCTCCATATCTATTTCGTATCACATTTATATCCCGCTTTTTTTCCTCCAAGGAACCCAAGACGGCATACATAATCCTCCTCCTCCTCTCCATTTTATCCTCACAACAACCCTGTGAGGCTAAGAGTCTGTGACTGGCTCAAAATCACCCAGTGAAAAGCTTCTGAAAAGCTGTTGACGTTTTGTTTGAAGGCTGACTACATCATTGAGGAAGTTGCAAGTTTCTGTCTTATTTTAATGCAAATGAGGGGGGAAACTTATGTTGGTCCCATTTTAAAATGCATTGTTTTAATCCGATTACTCTCAATCAGCTGTATCTTTCTTTTGTATAAAAACCTGCATTGGTCTGTAACTGTAATAAACAATCCATTTATTCATTCATTCTTATCATGTTGCTGCTTGTGGCAAAGAACAGGATGGCGTCCGCTCCCTATTCCATTGTAAAGCGAACTGGGCTAACTTTTGAATCTTACTTCAACACCAGTTGTAGCTCCAGTTTTCGTGGGGCTTTGAACTCATTCTGGGTTTCAGAAAGAACCAGCCAGAACTCCAAAGGAGCTATCCCAAAACTGGATAGCTCCTTTAGAGTTCTGGCTGGTTCTGACTGAAACCCAGGATGGATTCAAAGCCCCATCAAAATCAGAGCCACCAGCCTCCACTGCCATCTACTGCACCTCAGGGAAGCAGAGTAATTTAGGGAGAACAGGGTCGGCTGTGGCCTCTAACACCTCAGCACTACTGCCCACCCCTCTACGATGATTTTCAGACGGGTGAGGAATCGCGTTGCCTTATCATTGCTCCGCTTCTTGGTTCTCTTCTGCAATAGGGATGAACAGAGTCACATGGGGAAGAAAGCAACAGCCATGTGGTCGTTCACTTTAGTGAGACAGCACCCTCTAGTGGATGTTTTATAGCACAACTTCTGCACATGGCAGAAAATGTCCACAAATATCGCTATAGCTCTGAAAAGTCAGGTTTTCGGGGTCTTATTTTTTGGGGGGGGGGAAGAGCAGAAGGAGCGGAAGATGCACAGGAGGATCACCGTGTCATGAAAATGGCCCACGAACATCTGTGAGTGGCCAGTCAAGAGTGTGCTATAAAACGTTCGTCTGAAGAAACGATCCAGTCGCCGCCTGAGGTGGCTGCCACACTCTGCCTAAGGGCAAGGCCGGCCCCAGAGCAGTCAGTCCCAGCTGCTCTTGACTTGATGCAGTGACCTTCCTGAAGCCAATTGGGTCTGGGTCCTAATCAGTGCCTGGGTGGGAGACCTCCTGGCAAGGCAATATATGGTAAAACAGTAGTAAAAACTAGCACAGCCACTTGTATCCCTTCCATTCTTTTGTAGAGCTCTTGAAATGACTACATACACATATATACACACACACACGGCCATCTTCTGGACATCACAGTAAAACCCACATGTTATTCACAGCTTTACAAATGGAGAAGTAGCAGTGTTAGTCACCCACCACTGCCTGTGGTATGAAATGTATATATTCGCAAAGGATTTCTATAGGTGATGTACATTAGTTCTAATGGCCAACACTTCCTTCACTTGGGACAGTCTTTTGTGAAGGTCACAGTCACACCATCCATTTTCTCGGGTTGCACGTTTGTAGAATTCTGAGCTTCGGATAAGTCCTTCGGTTCCACTGGTCCATTTTCCTCTTCTTTGGCTTCCATCTCTATGCCCTCACTTGTCAGATTCTGTGATTCTTTCCTTAAAATGAGGAGTACAAACACGCAAGGGATGTACGACAGGGCACGGAGGACTGACGGTAAGCCGAGGTACAAATATCTGGAATACAATTCAAATGGCTTTCATGAGGAGCAGCTACAAATCACCGTACGCCGAAGCTCCAGCATACAAGCACAGGGTCCGCTGCACACATGGAGCTTCTTTTTCAATAGCACCCCTGTGGGATTTATTTATATATTTTGTATTATGTAGTACCAGCCACCAGCAGAGGCTGGTGGTTCCAATGCCAGTGAATCCTTGGATAGCTCCACACCTTGGAAAGCTCCTTTTAGAGTGCTGACAGAAACCCAGAACAGATTCACCTCCCCACTGACATCGGAGCCACCAGCCTCAGGTGAAGCCCCTAATGCATCTGTGAAAGGGCAGCTGGATTGCATGGGCAAGGTCCACCCCTGGCAATGTGGCGCACAGCAACTACACCCCCTGCTGGTCACATTCAGCAACTGTAAGAAGGGGTTCTTCCCGCACGGGGGGAGCTCTGTACACATACAGTGGTGCGTGGGTAGGACCCCTTATTGTTGCCAAACGTTCTGCCGGGGGGAGGGGCATGGTTGACAAGCACAGTGGGGGGGGTTATGTGGCTGACCCACATGCCCCCCACCTCACGTTTGCTTTTAATGGGCAGAGGGGATTCATCTGTACCCTCCCTCCAGACTAGAGACCCCCCAAAGTAGCAGCCACTGTGACTGGCAAACTTTTTGCATGAACCACCTTCATGAGGATCTTCCAAATCATTTTTAAGCTTTGCCAGTTTTAGAGAGCCTCTGAAACCCCGCAGGAGATAAACTCTCCAAGGGCCTGCCTCTACGCTCCGAAAGCCCTGTGGTGGGCGCGCGGAGGGATTGTGTCGGTTATACGATGCAGCAGCCTCCTCGAAGCCACCGTGGGGCTTGACTGCCGTGGGGCTCCGCATTTAAAAAGTCGGGAGCGAGGAGAACACGGCTCTTCCTCCCCCTGACGTCACTCCAGCATCAATGTGGAGGCATTCCCAGGAGGAAGGCAACCCCGGACTGGTTGCCAGAAGCTTGACCAAAGGGGTGGGCCAGTGAGCCACACAGCTGTTGGAAACCGCACGCCCTCCCTCTGCATTGGGATTGGCCTCCGCCACCCCACAGCAAAGAAAACACGGGGTTTTGATTATCATGGCAGCAACCCGTCACCATATAGGCAGCCCCCGAACATTCCAAGAATTTAAATGATTTGGATCAGAAAAGGGGTCAGCAGGGAAAGGGTTAAGGACCTCCTGGCTATCCACTCCAAATTCCTCTCAATGGTTACATGTGTTGCCATAGACCAGCCTTCCCCAACCTGGTTCCCTGCAGATTATGGACTACCATTCCCATCATCCCTAGCTGCCCAGCTGAGGATGATAGGAATGGTAGTCCATACATCTGCAGGGAACCGGGTGGGGGAAAGCTGTTTGGGAATAAGTAGCTAGACCCTGAAGCTCAACAGAAGGAGCGGGTAACTTGGTGCCCTCCAGATGTTTTGGACTAGAATTCCCATCAGCACTAGCCAGCTAGGCTAATGGCCATGGATGATGGGAGTTGTAGTCCAAAACATCTGGAGGGCAACCCTTCTCTTTAGTGTAGCAGAGTTATATCAAGCAATAGAGGGAGGCATCCGATCACCATACCTGTACGTGTCCGAATTGTACAGCCGGCACGCTCCTTCGCCACCACACTTCTTCGTTCCCCACTTCAAGCACGCCCTGTCAATCGTGGCTCCAAAATAAATAGGTGATGGAATTCCAGCTACATCGGGTGTGGCAGGAAGATGAGAAAGCTCATGTTTAGCACTGCCATAACCAATCACACTGTTCTTTTGAACCTGGGCTATTTTATGCACTCTATTCTCCTTTTAGATGCGGCCATTTGTGTTTCATCTCATTTCAAAACGCATTTATTTATCTTAAAGATGTATATATGATAAGAATATAAGAAGAGTCCATTTAGTCCAGCATTCTGTTGACACAGTGGCCGATAGCACCCTCCCACCCATGTTCCCCAGCAACTGCTATCCATAAGCACAGTGCCTGGAGGTAGCACATAGCCATCTGGACTAGTAGCCATTGATAGCCTTCTCCTCCAGGAATTTTTCTAACCCTCTTTTAAAGCCATCCCAATTAGTGGCCATCACTACATCTCCTAGTACACATTCAATTATTTAATTACCACCCCTCAGTAAAATGGTTTAACACAATGGTATGGCCTTCTGCCTAATTTCATGCAGTCCCTGGCCCGGCCTAATTAGAAAGTAGAGATGAACGGACTTAGAATCATAGAATAGCAGAGTTGGAAGGGGCCTACAAGGCCATCGAGTCCAACCCCCTGTTCAATGCAGGAATCCACCCTAAAGCATCCCCGACAGATGCTTGTCCAGCTGCCTCTTGAAGGCCTCTAGTGTGGGAGAGCCCACAACCTCCCTAGGTAACTGATTCCATTGTCGCACTGCTCTAACCGTCAGGAAGTTTTTCCTAATGTCCAGCTGGAATCTGGCTTCCTTTAACTTGAGTCCATTATTCCATGTCCTACACTCTGGGATGATCAAGAAGAGATCCTGGCCCTCCTCTGTGTGACAACTTTTCAATTATTTGAAGAGGGCTAAACATGCCCAGTTCTTTCAGTCTCTCTTCATAGTGCTTTGTTTCCAGACCCCTGATCATCCTGGTTGCCCTCCTCTGAACACGCTCCAGCTTGTCTGCTTGTCTTACCCCAGTCCGTTTTGTGTGCTGTTCACTGGACCCCTGCTGACCGAGCCACTGGGCAGAATGTGGGGGCACAGCGAGTGGTGCGTGGCAACCCAATCCCTCAGCAAGCCACCATTTTGTAGTCCAATTACACCTGTCATCTGGTGTAAACGGCTGCTTTACGGCTGCCACTTGCATAAAAGGCCTTTTATGTAAATGAACGCACCGCCATTTTTACGCAAAAGAACAACTTGGCTAGGGTGACCATATGAAATGGAGGGCAGGGCTCTTGTATCTAACAGTTGCATAGAAAAGAGAATTTCAGCAGGTGTCATTTGTATGCATGTTGCACCAGGTGAAATTTCCTCTTATCACAACAGTTAAAGCTGCAGGAGCTATACTGCAGCTATAGTGTGACTAGATTTAAAAGAGGGTAGGGCACCTGCAGCTTTAACTGTTGTGATGAAGAGGAAATTTCACCAGGTTCTCCATATATACAAATGACACCTGCTGAAATTCCCTTTTCAATACAACTGTTAAAGATACTGGAGCCCTGTCCTCCTTTTCATAGGGTCACCCTAAGCTTGGCGGACCAGTAGGGACTGCTGAAGTTGACCGACCCAACGCATGGTGAGTCGGGCAAGTGCAAAAGTCCACAGACTGGTGTGATAGACATCTTAGCTTCTGTTTTATCCAAGGTTAACGAAAGAAGCATGATCTGGCTAAAGTGAACTGGCCTTGCCAATTTCGTTATGGGCCTCCCCCTGCCTTTCTCCCCATGACTGCAACATTGGCCCAGTGCCACCTGAATCCCATTTAGATGTGAAGTCAAAAGTCATTGCACCGTAGAATTGAATTGCCTCCTAAACTGAGAAGAGAAGACAAAGGCCCAGTGTCTCCTCTGTCCCCAGAGAGCAGTTCGAAGTAGCAAAGATGTCTTACAAAACACTCTTTCTGCCAGGCCATGGAGGCCCACACCAAACGATTTCTCCTCAGGCTTTAGGGATCTGGATAATAAGAAGAGCATATTATATTAAATCAACAAGTGAGATATTAACTACGGCTAGGGTGACCATATGAAAAGGAGGACAGGGCTCCTGTATCTTTGCATAGAAAAGGGAAATTCAGCAGGTATCATTTGTATGAATGCAGCACCGGGTGAAACTCCCTTTTCATCACAACAGTTAAAGCTGCAGGAGCCCCGTCCTCTTTTGTAACTGGTCATTCTACAAAAGAGGGAAGGGCTCCTGCAGCTTTAACTGTCGTGATGAAGAGGCCATTTCACCAGGTGCTGCATACATACAAATGTCGCCAACTGAAATTCCCTTTTCTATGCAACTCTTAAAGATACAGGAGCCCTGTCCTCCTTTTCATATGGCGACCCTAGTTACGAATTCGCCCTGACTCTGAAGCCACAAAAACCTCCACACCACTTTCAAAATGCCAGTCTCTGCCGCATTCAACCACAGAAAGAGATCATGGCAGAAACGTGCCATAATACAACAATTTGTAACATCAATTTTATTTTGGTTGTTTCGATGCTACAAACGCAGAGCTGCTTCACAGCAGGCATTCTCTTTGCACATTCTGACCCCTCAGTAGCCATCACGATGTATCACAGGGTGAGCAACCTGCCACTTGTGGGCCGAATGAATGAGGCCTGCAGTGGCTGCCTGGGGCCCCTGCTTTAAATGCTCTCCCTCTCCCCTTTCCTCTACATATCACTGCTGCCGCCGCCACGCAAGGCACATGGGGAGAATGATCCCTACGTGTCCTGTTTCGGGCAAAATCTGCCTCTCTATGGGAGCCTAATTCTCTGCTGCTAAGATCATCTTCTTGGCTCGCCGCTCTGACCATGTTACTCCACTTCTGAAATCTCTTCATTGGCTTCCAATTCACTCCAGAATCCAATATAAACTTCTCCTGTTGACCTACAAAGCTTTTCACTGTCTAGCTCCTTCCTATCTCTCCTCTCTCATCTCACACTATTGCCCCGCTCGTGCTCTTCGCTCCTCTAATGCCATGTTTCTCGCCTGCCCAAGGGTCTCTACTTCCCTTGCTCGGCTTTGTCCATTTTCTTCCGCTGCCCCTTACGCCTGGAACGCTCTTCCAGAACATTTGAGAACTACAAGTTCAACCACAGCTTTTAAAGCTCAGCTAAAAACTTTTCTTTTTCCTAAAGCTTTTAAAACTTGATTTTGTTCTGACTTTTATACTGTTAGTTTTACTCTACGCTGTGCCTTTTTGGTGCATTCTCTTCCTCTCCTTATTGTTTTATTATGATTTTATTAGAATGTAAGCCTATGCGGCAGGGTCTTGCTATTTTATTGTTTTACTCTGTACAGCACCATGTACATTGATGGCGCTATATAAATTAATAATAATAATAATAATAATAATAATAATAATAATAATAATAATAATATAACTCATGGCTGGATTGTGAACATGGCCTTTTCCCACAAAGAGACTCCCCAACCCATGCTCCAGGTATTGCTCTGCATTGTCCAACAGGAAATCCCTGTCTTTTGTGTGAATCATTATTCTCCAAAACAGATGGTGGACCGAAAGATCACCTTACTAAGCTGATGAGATTTGTCCTGAAATATAAAACTTAATGGTCAGCAAAGGAGAGAAATGCACCATTCTAAGGGTGTCTTGACATTAAAGGAAATCCCATTGTTTACCCAGGGCTGTTGTGCTTCTTTGAACTTTGGCACGACTGATATGAGCTGGATTATATGGGAGGAGAGGGGCAACAAGGCGGAAGATACCGTTGCTTCCCAGGGCTCCTTTAAATGACAGACATGGTTGATTGAATCAAGGAAGTGCCTCCCTCCATGGCATACATGCAGAAGAGGGGGGGGGGAGTTTGTTTTCATCTGTTTCCTCGCAGCCCCCAGAAAAACCAGGACTTACTTCTGAGTAAGATTGTGCTGTACATTTACAACCCTCGTCACACTTATTTGGGAATAAGACCCATTGAACACAATGAGACTTACTTCTGAGTTGACACATGAGGGTGAGATCTGTATCCCTTTACTGCAGGGAGGCATTTTATCCTCTTCTCCTTCCATTTAAAGTCCTTCCTCCTTCCCTTGGCAATTTCATAGTACAATGGCAGCTTTACACACCGCCAATCCCGCACCATTAAGGGCTTATTTCATCTTTTCTCTCATCTATTTTATAACGGAACAAGGTGGTGAAAGTCACCGGAGACGTCCTGCTAGTTTACAGGATCATTTAATTGACCTGGAAACTTCTGCCAGTGGCCCGAAATGAGTGTGCTATAAATAGTTTGTTTAGGGAAGCCCTAAATCAACAACACTGCAATGCGGAGTGTGTGTTTTTACAGTCCTCCCCATTATAATGCGCACGCACACACGCACACACACACACACACACTTAATACCTTATTAGGACCATGTAACCTGGCATGGCTCCAAAGGAATAAATTAAACAGCAGACTAATGATAAAATTAAGAAGTACTGCATCATCATGCCACAGTTCTCCTCTCGGTTGCATTGACCCAACACCGCTGAGCCATTTCCAGATGGAAATCCGGGAGCTGAAATGCAGGAGCAGTTTCCCAGGACCTGCCAAAAGACCATCAGGAAGCATTTAAGGCCAAATTGTGTCTAGTTCTCCGAAATCTAACTGGAAATTTTGATGGTGTTATAGACTCAAGAATGCTGCACTTATCCTACAGCCTCTCCTGGACAGGGACAGCTTGGCCATGATGGTACAGGCATTGGTAACCTCAAGATTGGATTACTGCAACGCGCTCTATGTGGGGCTGCCCTTGAAGCTGCTCCGGAAGCCGGAGCTAGTGCAGAATGCTGCAGCTCAGCTGTTGTCTGGAGCTGCCCCTTTCCAGCATGTAACTCCTCTGCTGAGGGAACTGCACTGGCTGCCTATTCGCTACCGGGCCAGGTTTAAGGTTCTTGTACTTGTGTACAAAGCCCTAAACAACTTGGGACCAGGATACCTGAGAGAGTGCCTTCTCCCTTACCAACCTGCCCTGTCACTGAGGTAATCCGAGGGCCTGCTCCTGGTGGTTCCACCTAGATCCATCCTCCGATTGGAGTCCACCAGGGGAAGAGCCTTCAGCGTGGTGGCCCCCCTCCTGTGGAATTCCCTGCCTCTGGAGGTCAGGCAGTCGCCAACCTTGTACTCCTTTCGGTGCCTCCTCAAAACATTTTTATTCCAAGAAGCCTTTCCTTAATATGCAACCTTGAATCTCTGTTTTTGCTTCTTTTAAATTTTGTTTTAAGTGTTTTATTCTGTTTTTATTTTCATTTTATCGTACACCGCTCCAAAGTTTTTCAATGGGGAGTGGTATATAAATACTCTAAATAAATAAATAAATAATTCTCCTCCCTTAATTCAAGCATATGTTGGCCTTCATTCTGTTTGGATGTAAAAAACAATCACCTGTTTTTAGACTCAGTCAGGTGTCTTCCCACTCACCCACTACTGGATCCTTTTAACTTGAATTTACATTTATTACATTTCTATACCACCCAGCTGTCTGGGTGGTTTACAAAATTCAACCCTTAAAAATACAGTATAATATAAAAACCACTTACATGCAAACATATCAACAAACAGCACATGTAGAGACACACAAATATTGAAACTATTTTAAATAGGGTGACCATAAGAAAAGGAAGACAGGGCTCCTGTATCTTTAACACTTGTATAGAAAAGGGGATTTCAGCAGGTGTCATTTGTATGCATGCAGCACCTGGTGAAACTCCCTCTTCATCTATCTGGTCACTCTAGTATAGCTCTTGCAGCTTTAACTGTTGTGATGAAGAGGGAATTTCACCACGTGCTGCATGCATACAAACGACACCTGCTGAAATTTCCTTTTCTATGCAAGTGTTAAAGATACAGGGGCTCTGTCCTCCTTGCCATAGGGTCATCCTAATTTTAAACCGTCAACAATAAGATTGCTGGTGACTGAACCTGGCATTGTCCACATGCATAGTGGCCGTGCTACTGCTAAGCTATGCTCCCTCCTGCTGAATGACAGCCCTATGTTGCCTGAAATGTCTGTTTGCTTACGGATGAAATCCTATGCATGTTCAGACAGAAAAAAGGCCTACAGATCCCAGCATACCCTAGCTAGAATAGTTGGCTAGGGCATGCTGGGAGTTGTAGTCCTTTTTCTGTCTAAACATGCATAGGATTGAGCACTTACTGTATGTTTCCCAGTCCCATTTGACACTTCACATCCGGCAAGACATGCTGAAACGTAAGTAATTCCATTGTCTCCACAAACAGGGTCCCACAGCTTAGTTGAGCAGCCACAGCCACGGTTACAATCTGCATGCAGGTTTGTTTCCCCATAGGAGACATGATCCATCCTGAAAAATTGAGCAAAGACCATGCAAGTGATGAAAATAAGCCTAAATTGCCTTAAGAACAGAAGAATGTAAGAAGAGCCCTGCTGGATCAGACCAAGGGTCCATCTAGTCCAGCACTCTGTTCATCCAGTGGCCAACCAGCTGTCAACCAGGGACCAACAAAGCAGGACATGGTGCAACAGCACCCTCCCACCCATGTTCCCCAGCAACTGGTGCACACAGGCTTACTGCCTCGATACTGGAGGTAGCACAAAACCATCAGTGCTACTAGCCATTGACAGCCTTCTCCTCCAGGAATTTATCCAGCCCTCTTTTAAAGCCATCCAAATGGGTGGCCATCACTACATCTTTGAAATAGAGGCTGCCTTCAGGTGACAGCAGCACAAAAAGGCATGCATTTGTATATCAGGGACAAAACGCCTCAGGCCTGTGGACCCAATTTGGACCATGGAGGCTCCCTATCTGGTCCACAGCAGCTTGTGCTCCCGTCCAGAGGCCCCGCCCATTCCCCTCCACAAACCACTCCCCTCCTGAAGCCCTGCCTCCTGTCCTGGAAGCTACCTAGAGCTTGGGGAGGAGAAGGAGAGAGGAATATTGCAACCTTGTCTGCAAGTTACCAGAAGGTTACCAGTGTTGCAGTTGATTGATTGATTGATGGATTGTATTTCTATACCGCCCTATAGCTGGAGTTCTCAGTTAATTAGTTCATGGGAATTTTGACCACAGCTAGCCTCAGGATCTCTATAGCCTACAATGTAGTTTCCTCTGATTTCTTCCTTTTGCTCCTCCCCCCACCTCCACTATTGCTGGGAGCATGTGTGTTTGCTCTCTTGCCGGTGTAATGGAACGCAAAATGGACTGAACAAACTCTTAGTGAGTAAAACTGTTTTCTTTCCTTCAGTAAAGAATGGTGAGGTCTCCTTTATTGTGGTAAGATAGTCTCTGGGGGGGTGTGGGACTGGTAAATGCTCATTCTGTTTTGCCTTTTTGCTTTTTCTCTGTTAATTGCCTTTCTAACTAGGCTAGGGTGACCATATGAAAAGGAGAACAGGGCTCCTGTATCTTTAACAGTTGTACTGAAAAGGAAATTTCAGCAGGTGTCATTTGTACATATGGGGAACCTGGTGAAATTCCCTCTTCATCACAACAGTTAAAGCTGCAGGAGCTATCCTAGAGTGACCGGATTTAAAAGAGGGCAGGGCACCTGCAGCTTTAACTGTTGTGATGAAGAGGAAATTTCACCAGGTTCTCCATATATACAAATGACCCCTGCTGAAATTCCCTTTTCTATACAATTGTTAAAGATACAGGAGCCCTGTCCTCCTTTTCATATGGTCACCCTAAACTAGGCATCATTACAAAATAATCCCATTGGGATTCCCCTTACTTAGCACAAGCCCTGAGTATTTCACCCACCCTGCATCATTTCAATGAGGGAAGTTGGTCCTCAACTGGCAAGCAAGCAAGTTAAATAAATGGGGGGAGGGGGCTTCCCTCCTTTAAAGCCCACAAAAATAGGTAGAGTGTCACATCTGGCAAGCAACCACAAACCATAACAACAAAACCATTTTGGGCCTATAGAAAAAGAGTCAGGTGGCAACCCAGAATAAGGACAAGATTAGACAGGCATGTACCCTTCATAGGAGACAGTTAAGCCAGCCACTGAAGCATTTTTGCAGATCATTAGAAAAGCAGTAAAGTAGATGAGATACTCAATGATAGAACTCCAAAATCCTATGTGGGCAGCTTTATAGGTGCTTATCTTGAATTTCTTCATCATGAGGCCTCCAAAAAAATATCCAACACATATAATCGGTAGATTGTACACACCTAGAGAGAAAAGCAAACAAACCAGTTTTATTGTCCCCCCTCAAAGAGAACTTCTGTCACCAACGTTGTTGCAAAGCTCCACGTTGGTCTTGTAGAATTTCATTAAAAATCTGAAGGAGGGGAAGAACAGGACTTATGGCTTAAGTGACCATATATTATGCCTAAGATGCTTTTGTACAGGTCACAAGTGTCATGTCTAACCCTACTGCCCCTGTTTTGGGAGAAGATGTTTCAGGTAATCAATCAGAATCAGATTCAGAACTAGAAGACGCAGCGCCGGACACCAGCCAGCCTGTACCAGTGGGGGAGGAAGCTCTCACGGGCGATTCCCCAGCTGGGAGTCAGCCCTCTCCAGAGCTTATCTCCTCAAGGCCAAATCCTACACACTCACTGGGAACTGAGCTTTCTTCTGGGGGTGAGCATCCCAACAAGCTGGCTGATGCTAGGGTCCTCCAGAAGCTGAAATGCACGGCCCGAAAGGAAGGCGTGAGAAAGTCGGTTCAATTACGCCAGAACCTGCCTCCGCACCAGGCACTCAAAAGTTATGGGCATTTGAGAAGTGGCTTCCTATTCTTCTTGAATGGACAATTGTCTTGCTTAGTTTGCATAGTTTTGCCTAGGGGGATGTTTCCAAGAGGTTAGATTCTATTCAGGTAGAAGAGACATTCATTGCTAAATAAAAGCTTTGTGGATTACTTAGCGAGCCTCGTCATTTGCCTCCCATCAAAAGCAGGAGTGTTCTGAGAAACACGACAACAAGATTGGGTTAGAAATAGGGCTGTGCACGGACCCCCCTGATCCGCTTCTCATCCAGATCCGCAACTTCCGGATTGAGTCCACTCTTCTCTGCAGCAATCCACCTATGGTCTCCTCCGCTGCGGAGCTCCGGATCCGAATCAGAGCTCTGTGTTTCCCCCCCCCCAATAGACTTGCATTGAAATTCACACGCCTATAACTTTTTTCTGTTAAAGTTAGAAACCTCAAAATCAGCACCATGAGACCTTATCCATGTATCCACATTCACACCCAGTTGGAAGGAAATCCGAGCCTCCCCTGATTTTGGGTGAATATATGAAAAATCCACCACAAAAAAGGACAGTATGCCCATAAGGAAACCATACCTGCCCATAGGGCTCCATTGCAAAGTGCTTGCCCATAGCAATCAATAGCACAGATGATGTGGAGGAATCAAGATTTTTTTCTAAATAAGGATCTTCATCTTAGGTGAAACACTTCCAAAAATGCACACACACACCAAGAAATCTTAAACAGGGTGAGCACGCAACGCAGCTGCCTTTTATCACATGGAAGGATACCCTGAGTCAAAGCAAGACACACACAAACCATCCCTGTGAGGCGGGCACAGAGGAGGACAGGCAGCATGCCCCTTTAGCACTGGGAGCAAGCATGCCGGAGGCTTGTGGGGTTGAACCACAAAGCCCATCATGTAGTACAGCTCCCAGGCACCAGGCGGGCAGAGAGGCAGGCAGAGATGTACGACTATGCCATAGATCTATGGGGAAGTCAGTCCCAGCAGATACCCCACCACAACAGCACCCAGGCAGAGGCGGGAAGGCAGGCATGCAGCAGACATTTCTGGGGCCACAACGAAGTGAGCCAAGGATTGTTTCAAAGCCAGTAATGCAAAGCATCCCTGTGAGGCGGGAGCAGCACAGAGAGATGCCTTTTCTTTTGCATCCCATAACTAGGGGACAAGGAGGATAAGAGTAAAGCTTTGTGATCCTTGCTTCAGAGTTGATTGACTGCACTATGATCACACAGCCATTAGTAAAAAATAATAATAATAACAGCAGTACTACTAGTAATATTATTAATAATAACAATCAACAACAATAAGAAGTTGAACCACAATGAAAGCCTGCCTGACTTCACTGAAGAGGGAAAGCCAGGAGAGCTTTGGCTATGGGGTGGTATATAAATTAAATAAATAAATAAATAATAAACAAACAAACAAACACACACCAGGGGTGGAATTAAAAGCACTGCAGCAGTGTTGCTGAATCACAACAAGAAGATTTTTTTTTAAAGGCTATGTCTGTCTTTTACCAGTAAGAGAAAAGTGGACGTGCCCAGGGGGAGGGGAAACTGTGCCAATTTGACTGGTCCTGTCTAGGTACCAGTCTTTCAGAAGCTACTGCACACTTCAACTCATGGCAGGCATAGTAGCTTCACTGGCTAACCTTTGGAGGGTTCTGATGACCCTCCAAGGATAGGAGTGTCCACTGGGCACGTCCACATGCCCTATGGACATCATCCCCTTGCACCACATCTATTCAGTTGTTCACCAAGGTTAGGGTGGGTAGCAGTGCTGTGTTTCCTATCTGTTATTTATTTGCTTAGTATATGATTTCAGGTTGTGTTTGTGCATTTGGTGGGGCTACTGTTTTAAAAAACACTGGGAAAAGTCCATTCAGAGACTAAGAAAGAAAAGTTACCCAGTATCCCAAGTTACTAAGTATCTCATTTTACTTATCCCCCCTTGAACTTTGGGATGTGAGGATGCTTCATCAGGTGATCACAATTAGGAGCTGAATCTGCCTCTCATCGCTTCAAAAAAAGGTACCCCCTCCTGCTTTTTTTACCCTATTTTTAAAAAATATATAGCAAGCAAACTGCAGCACGAAAACTGCTGAAAACAGGCACAAATGACCCCCACCCACGACTCTCTAAGCACATTCAGTTTCAAGGATATAGCTTGAAAAGCAAAAAAGTTATCTGCTAATCTTTTCCGCAATGCAATCCTATGTGGAAAATATTCAAATGCAAACGTCACTGCGCGTGATGCCCCAAGGTCTCTGAAATACCTACACCTCCCAGCATGTCTTCAGTGGTCCACAGGGGGCCCCGTCCTCTAAGAGGCGCTTGCCCAACAATTGCTGGGAGTTGTAGGCATCAGCATAGGATTTGTCTTAAATTGTTTTAAAATAGTTAAACCACAAAAATTCAGGTTTGGGGATTTATTTGGTACATTGTACAGGAAGACCTATCAGCTCCCCAAATTTCAAGCTTGTAGCTCATCTAGAAGTGGGTGAACATTTCTGGACATACAAATCCACACACATATGTTCAGCTTTTATATATATATATGTGTGTGTGTGTGTGTGTGTACATTGTCTTAGAAATCTTTCTAGATTGAACGGTAGGATAGAAATCAAACAAATGCATCATAAAAGGGCCATAATGACAAAAAGACTGTAAAGAAGCTCCAGTCCCATTTGATTATTTCCCAGCATGCTGCTGTGTGATGCAACACTATTTGAAGTGTATGCATGTTTGGGGGAACAGCAGGGGAGGGAAAGAGGAACACAAAAATCAGGATGTCAGGACACAAAATTACTTTTACTGAACCTCAGAGAGGGGAGGAACACGAGGATGCCATTTTTGTTGGCAGTCCCGCGTTTCTTGATTGACTCTTTTTGCCAGCATGCCCTATTATATTTATCACACATTTCATTCCGTTCCGTTTATAACATATCTATACTATCCAGCAGCCAAAGTTCACTGGCCAACACACAAGAATTAAAAGCCCAGAACACAACATGACAAGACGTAATACAGAACCTTTAACATGGAAACACACACACAAACCTGTTAAGGAAACCTGTTATGAAACCAACTTTGGTGGGGTAGACAACTTGTGCCTCTCCCCCTCCACCCCGGATGTTCTGTCCTACAATTGTTTGTTTTTACCTATTAGGAAAATGGCATCTGATGCAGATATTCCATATTGCTGCTCCAGGTATTTTGGCATAAATGTAATCATCCCAATCCATGCATTGAACTGAATCACGGTGATGCATATGAATAGCATGTAAACTCGGTTGTGAAAGAGGCTTTTCAGGTAGGGGACAAAATCTGGGAACCAAAGAAAAGAACAGTTAATCTCAGCTACCTTATAGCCTTTTAGCTAGGATGAGGGTGGTGGTGGGGTTTCCAGGTGTTGAAATGGGTTTTTTTACTTCTTTGTGTATATCCAGGCAGAATCCAACGGGGCACGTGTACCCCCTCTCATTCCCCACCAATTCTGTTGTATAAACGGCAACCTGAAATGCTCATTTCTGGAAGAAGGGATGTCGACAGAACTAGCATAAGGGAGCTCGACCATACTGTGTCCTTCTGAAAATGAGCAATATGGTTGATGGGACCAAAACAGACCGTCCATAATTGTCAGGTGGCAAGCTTCCATTCTTCCTGGGGTGCAAAATTCCAAACTGGATATTTGTATCCCAGATTGATCAGGGGGGGAAATAGCATGCTAGGTGAGGCACGAGGAGCTGGAAATGGAGCACAAAAGGGGGGATTGAAATGTAATAAATAAATATTTGCTGTGAGCATCTCAATGCTTACCTGGAGCTTTGTGCTTCCTCCTTCTTTGGCGTGATTGTTATGGGCTACATTACACCGGCAGAGAGGGGAGGCCATGAGGTTTGAACTGAATGCTTCCCCTCCGTTCACTTCCATTGAAACAGTGCCATCTAGTGGCAGAAGATCCTGCTTTTTTCTGTCTATTACCACATTAGAAATGGTTCTGGGATTTTATTTATTACATTTTTTATTTATTATATTTTTTATTTATTTATTACATTTGTCTTTCCAGGGTATAGTGCAGGAGACATCCTGGTCATTGATGATGTTGTGTAACGGACCGCAAACTTCCATGAGTGGCCAATTACGAGCATGCAGTAAATTGCTCATTTGGAGGATCCCTTTGTCTCCTGAGGCTTAGATCCTTAGGTAGGAGGTGGAGCCCACTAACTAAAGGATATGCCTAGCAGTGGAGCCTAGTGGTGTACAAACTGAGCCTCTGGTGTGCAAGGCAAGAGCCTGATGGATGTGATGGTGGCAAAGTCAATGAATACCAAAAGCTCTCTTGCCCAGCAGAAAATAACTTGTCCCCTCACCCTGAGATTTTGCTCCTTCTGGAGACCCAGACAGGGCTAAAACCTTCTCACTGCATTGTGTATATACTCATTTAGGGCTCTTTTCATCCTCACAGTACAGTAGAACCATAGACATTTTGAACAGGAAGGGACTTTGGAGGCCCCTTCATTCCAACCCCCTGCACAATGGAGGAATCTCACAACTACAGCATCCCTGAGAAAGCCTTGCCTTAAATACGTCCAATGAAAAGAACCCAGCTCACCACCACCATCACCACCCCAAGGAAGTTTGTTCTATTGTCAAAGAAAAATAGTCTGTCCCCCCTGTTCCCCCCACAAAAATATGTATGATATTGCTCACCTTTGGCAATCTCACGTATTTTCATTTTGGCATTCCCTGCGTTTCCAGTTTGTAGCAGTGTCTTGTTGCTCTTGGCCGCTTGGTCGGGGCTGTCCTCCTCTCCTTCCTTCGGAAGAGTCTTGGGTAGGAAGCAGAAGGGGATGGCGACAAGGAAGTTCACAGCGGAGCAGATCAAGATCCCCAGCCACCAAGCCCCAACCCAGCGAGTGTCCGTGAGGCTCAACGTCACGTCCTCTGGAGAGAAATGAATGGAGGGAATGGTGGGTGCTTCCAGACAGACCAGGCGTGGAATGCACCGTCACCTTGTGTGGCGTTACACCCCACAAGTAAGTTCCCAAATGTATGTCTGAAGTTTGTACATTTGTGGGTTTTAGAATGTTGGCCTGAGTGGGTGGAGTTAGAATGTCTGAAGAGTGGGGAGGAGTGATATATAAGGGAAGGACTGAGGGGATTGAGGGAGACTTTTTGGGTAGTCTTAGAGTCTTTAGTGCTCTCTGTATGTTAGCTCTTGGGGTTTAGAGTACTTGGGTCTGGAGAATTTGAGGTTCAGTGTAGAGAGTGGTGTCTTTGGAGTGTGGTGTGCACATAGTTGCTGTATATTAAACAATACTGATAATAAAGAAAGCTCAAGAGTGATTGTGTGAGAAAAACGAAAGCGTGTATGTGAATGGGTGAAAGGACTGGATGAAAGGTTTGAAAAGGGTTTTTTAAATGTTTTATTTTGAAACAAAGCTTGTGAACTTTCAAAATAAATTTTAATTATTTTGTTTTTAACTACCAGAAAAATCCCACGTGTCTGTTTGGCATTTATCATCTGAAATTTATACATTTAGCACCCACTCTGACAATAATTCACCTCAGCACATATAACTCACAGTGTATTATTTTATTATTGAAATCCTTCTCCATTGAACCCCTTTCTCCACATAGTTTGGAAGAAGGTGGTTTTTGTCCCTCGCCTCAGGCATATCAAGCGGTGGTGCTTGGCTTGAGCAGGGAGTAGCCGTGGCCAGGCCTGGTGTTCAGAGCCTGTGTCATGGCACCTTGCCTCAATCATCAAATGTTACAAGGCTTCCAGATGTCATTGAGCATCTCTACACTGGGGGAAATCACATTGTTTACCCAGGATGGTTGTGCTTCCTGCTTTGATATGAGCTGATTACACCGGAGGAGAGGGGTGACAAGGCGGAAGATCCTGCTGTTTCCCCGGGGCTCTTTTAAAGGTTTGGACTGAGGGAGTGCCTCCCTCCCTCCCTGGTATATGTGCAAAGGAGGGGAGGGGAAGTCTCGTTTTCCTAGGTTAACTGGTGCTGTACTGTTTCCTCGCAGCCCCAGGAAAGCCAGGACTTACTTTTGAGTAGACCTAAGGCCCTCAGCACACTTACTTGGGAGTTAGCCCCATTGAACACAATGGGACTGACTTCTGAGTAGACATAAGACCCTCAGCATGCTTACTTTGGAGTAAGCCCCATTGAACACAATGGAACTGACTTCTGAGTAGACATGTGACCCTCAGCATGCTTACTTGGGAGTAAACCCCATCGAACACAATTGGACTGACTTCTGAGTAGACATAAGACCCTCAGCACGCTTACTTGGGAGTAAGCCCCACTGAACTTAAAGGGGTGTTCTTGGTGGGTGGGGGATCAGATTTGCCTCCCTATGTTGCAGAAAGGCATTTTACCCTCTTCTCCCTCAATTGCAGATACAGGAAAGTCCTTCCTTGGCAAGTTAGGGTTCATTCCAGGTTTTTTCTGATCTATTTTAAAATGGAAAAAGGTGGGGAGGAAGCCACATGAGATGTCTTGGCTGATGCCGACATCGTCAAAAGGACCAGTGAACTTTTGGGAGTAGCGAGCCACAAGCGTGCTTTATTTTGCTCACGTGAAGAAGCCCATTGCTTTCCTCTTGTAACCATCCTGAGGAGAGCTCCTGGCCCTCCTCTGTGTGACAACCTTTCAAGTATTTGAAGAGTGCTATCATGTCTCCTCTCAGTCATCTCTTCTCCAGGCTAAACATGCCCAGTTCTTTCAGTCTCTCTTCACTGGGCTTTGTTTCCAGACCCCTGATCATCCTGGTTGCCCTCCTCTGAAACCCCTCCAGCTTGTCTGCATCCTTCTTGAAATGTGATGCCCAGAACTGGACGCCATACTCAAGATGAGGCCTAACCAGGGCTGAATAGAGAGGAACCAGTACCTCGTGCGATTTGGAAGTTATACTTCTATTAATGCAGCCCAAAATAGCACGGTGGCCTTGTCCTCTGCCCCACCAGCCCCAGCGGGTACGAGCTACTACTGTGTATTACCTGTGTTTACGAATCCAACATCCACATACAGCTGAGCACAATAGGAACCAATCATTAAACCAAACAAAGGCCCCAAGATGGTTGCCATCTGTAGGCAGCCTAAAGGAGAGTGAAAAATAAAAGCAGTTATTGTCCTATTCCATGTTGCTTCTTTTCCAACATTTGTCTGTCTGGCTGTTTTCAACCTCTCAAGGGCCTTCTTTATTACAGAAAGTCAGGTTCATATCAAAAACAAAATGTTGTGGTTGGGTTCCACCATCACCATTGTCCTATCTTGCATCAGCCTCCCCCAACCTGGTAGCCTTCAGATGCATTGGACTGCAACTCCCATCGCCCACAATGAGCAGTCTTGGATTATGGGAGTTGTAGTTCAACACATCTGGAAAACACGAGGTTCGGGAAGGCTGTCCTGTGATCTAGTTTTGATGCATTTTTTTGAGTACCGTTTTTATATAGCCAAAATAACAACAGGCCTGTACAAACAGGAGAAGGAGGCATCATCAGATATGGGGCAACCCCAAGGTTTGCAAAAGTACAACAAAGTATTTGGGGGGGGGGACCCTAAGTGGGTAGGGGAAAAGAACATAGGAAACTTCCTTATCTTTAGTCAGACCAATGGACCATCTAGCCTAGTATTGTTGACACTGGCCTAATCTATAACAAGCAGGATATAGCACTATGAAAGTGGTATAGAAAAGGCAGGAGCCACACCAAGCTGGATATAGCACTCTTATGAAAGCAGTATATGGTCTGTGTCAATGGGCCCCAACAGTTGTCCGTGCACTTCAATACTGCTATAAAGCAATAGTGTGGCTCCTGCCTTTTATATTCCCCTTTCATACTGCTTCCATAGTGCAATATCCTGCTTGGTGTCAATTAGACTGGCAGCAATTCCTCTCCAGGAATTATTTCCTACCCCTACCTGGAGTTTGAACCTGGGATCTTCTGCATGTAAATCATGTGGTCTGTCACACCGAGCAAGGGCTGCTACCCCAGCCAAAAGAACCTTAATTTAATACTTCTGCAAACTGTGGAGTCCTCTGAAGCTTTCTGTTTAATTCCTAATGTGTGTGTGTGGGGGGGGGGGGTCCCAGTCAAGGCAGAGCACACTCAGCAGGCCAGGAATGCTGACAGACTCTTTTCAGAGGTGTTCACTAGGGCTGTGCAGCGCCTCGGATGAATGTCTAAATCCAAGGCAAAGCAAGCTGATCCGGCCTGCCTCGCCTCAGTTCCAAAGCTTCAGAGTAGCACTGGGCCACTTACCTGCTGCCATTGCCACCACCTCTTCCTCGCTCCTGCCGGCTGCCATCATCAACGCCGCAACTGAGAAGAACCAGGCCACGATTTTAAGTATAGTACCTCTATGGCCACAAACCACGGTGGCCATAGAGGTACTAATCAGAGCCCCAGCAATATCTTAAAATCGCAGCCTGTTTCTTCTTGGCGTCGGTAGCATTGATGGTGGCAGGAGCAAGGAGGCGGAGGCAGCAATGGCAGCAGGGAGAGAAGGGAAAGGGAGGCTTTTCTGGGTACCAGCTGCACAGCCGGCACCCAGAAAAGGCCAAGTCGCCTTGGAGGGCCTGAATCTCACCTCTGCTTTGGCACCAAGGCAAGGTGGGCAACCTCCGAAGCACCTTGAGGAGAATTGGGGCTGTTTCGGGGGCTCCTAATCAGCCTCTGAGCTGAATTGGGGGGTCCACGCACAGCCCTAGTGTTTACCCTCTGGGAACACCCACTCACACACACAATTTGAGGCAGAAAATGTACATTTCAAACACCTCTTGGAAATGCAGTTCTTCACCCAGGCCTTCCCTGGCTTGTACATAATCGCAATTGACCATATGTATGCTGCTCCATCTTACTGCTTTTTATATTGTTTCTGTAGTGTTATTATGTAATTCTCAAATTGTTTTTATTGTGCATTTTAAATTTGTTGCAGTTGAAATTGTTTTTAATAAAGTTTGGACACTCTATTTAAATGTGATTTAAATATTTGTATGTGAACCGCTTGGACATTTTTAATATGAAGTGGTATCTAAGTATTAGTAATAAATAAATTAAATAAATAAATTGCAGGAAAGGGAGAAAAATCAAGACGAGGAATGATAGAATCGGCTCTGATGAAGAGAAACTAAGATTGCAGTTCTATACATGTTTAGACAGAAAATAGTAGGGCTGTGCACTGCTTTGGATCCGAATCTGAAACAGATCGGGGGAGGTCCAAATAAATCTGAGGCAGATCGGATCAGTCCAAATTGATTCAGAGATTTTTTTGTCAAGGTCTACACACGGGAATTTACAAAAATACATTCATCTCTGCAATTTTTAAAGTTAAAGACATGAAATGTGGCACCACAATAGCACTTAAGTAGGGCCAAGTTTGAAGCACATTGGTTCTACCCTTTATTTTTAGGATTTTCTTTAAAGTTTGAGGTTTTTAAATAATTATTTTTAAAATATACTGTCATTTTTAAAGGTAAATTCATGTAATTTGGCAACATGATAGCACCTATGTAGGGCTTTAGGCATGCCAAGTGTTAAGCACATCGGTTCATCCCATGATTTTTAGGATTTTTAAAAAGATTTCCCCCTCAATATTTCTCTCCCCATATTGCTCTCAGCCTGGTAGTGTGTATTGCTGTCAATACGCAACTGGTTCTTATCTTAATGGGAAACGCATGAGTTAACTTCAAAAGACTCAAGTAGGGGAGATTAGTACTTCAAAACACACAAGGAACAGTGTGTACTGATCGTTGATTAGATAAGACACCTTCTGAAATTGCTCTTTGCGAGTGGCTGCTGTTTCCTTGAAAAATCTCATTTTAAAAATTTATTGCGACCAAACTGCTGGACGGAACTTTCTAAAAATTTACACACATGACAATCATGACTCCATCTGTTACCACGACAAGTTTCATGTTTATATCCTGAAAACTAAAAAAAAGATATAGGTGTTTATTTCTCCCAGTTCATGGAGATGGGGAAAACGTGTGATCAGAATCACGATTCAGACCTCCAAATCTTGCTTTGGATCTGGGTCCGAGGAGGGTCGGGGGGGGGGGGTCCAGATCAGTCTGAGGTAGATTGGGGGGTCCATGCACAGCCATAGAAAATAATCCCACTTTTTTCTATCTAAACACACATAAGACTTTTTTTTCCTGTCTGAACAGGCAGAAGGTAGGCTGCATTCCTTTGTTGTTGTTATTATTATTATTATTATTATTATTATTATTATTATTATTTATTTATATAGCACCATCAATGTACATGGTGCTATGCACATCTACCTGAGAGTAAACTCTAATGAAAACAATGAGATTTACTTCTGAGTAGACACGTATAGTATTGCACTGCAAGTGTTTATAAGAACCTGTTTGTTTGCTTGTTTGAAAGCAACAGGTAATACTAAACTTGGATATTATTTGCAGGCTTACCAATGTAGAAAGGAGAATTTTCACTTCTTGCGAAATCCTCTATATACGAAATGCCTAAAGGAGTGATGGGAGTTTCGCCCACTCCTCGAATGATGTTCCCCACCATCAGAAATACCCACATGGAGGATCCAGCTGGTTTTTCACATTCTGGGAAGAAAAGAAACCACCGAAAATATAAATCTAGCAACATCTGTATGGAGGATTTCACTGGTAATTACACACTTAAATACTTCCCTTTCATCGGTGTTGAAATGCTATAGACTTGCAGGCAATGTTAGATGTGCCTGGCTTGGATCAATAAGAAATAACCCTGACTCGTTATGTGGCGTATTGTCTGGTTTTCCCTGCTTCTTTGTATGCTACGAAGTTTTGAGGTGGGGGGAGGAGCAAAAAGTTCAGTGTCACCATGACTGCTATTGGCTTAGTTGCTCTGATGTCACAAAGAACCCAGAAAGCTCAATGGCCACTTTTCTGAGGGCTTAAGTAGTTGTGACTCTAGTTTAAGATGACCATATGGAAAAGAGGACAGGGCTCTTGTATCTTTAACAGTTGCGTAGAAATGGGAATTTCAGCAGGTGTCATGTTTATGCATGCAGCAACTGGTGAAATTTCCTCTTCACCACAACAGGTAAAGCTGCGGGAGCCCTGTCCTCTTTTGTATCTGGTCACTCCAGTGTAGCTCCTGCAGCTTTACCTGTTGTGATGAAGAGGGAATGTCACCAGGTGCTGTATGCATGCAAATGACACCTGCTGAAATTCCCTTTTCTATGCAACTGTTAAAGATACAGGAGCCCTGTCCTCCTTTTCATATGGTCACCCTACACTAGTTGCTGTAAAGCAATGAAGAGAGCAATTCTGTGGTCCCTGGGCAAGTGCTCAAAAGCCATAGGACTGATTGGACTCCCCCTTCTGAGGTCAGAGACAGTGTTCCAACCTCCCCTGCCCCCTCAAAGCCGGCCCAGAAAGAACTGCACTGGCTGCCCTCCAAGACTGGGAAATCAACCCTAGAGAAGGGGCAAAGGGGGCAACCCAATGGGCAGGGAGGGGAGGAGACCAGAGAGGCAAGGATGCATGTTATCTTGAGCCTCTACCAGCCTCCTTCCTTTCCCCTCTGGAGTTCCCTCAATATACGGGCTAGAAAGCCCATCTAGTGAAATCTGCAGGGCAGGAGGATGAGGAGGCGAGGAGGTAATTTCCAGGACAGGAAGGTGCCCCTCATCTCCCACACCCTGCATTGCATGATCAAGCGCCCCTGAGTTTGATGTTGTCAGATCACCAATGAGCTGTTTGTTTGTTTTTGTTATATAACTAGCAGCCATAGGATTGCCTGTGCAGTCTCAGGTCAACAGCTGTGTGGGTGGAAGCTTAACTCTTTCCCTCCATGCGTCTTTGAAAGCACTCCTTGTATCTCAAGAGGAGCCTCCTTTTTTGTTGTCAGGACCTCCTCACAGGGAGGTCCTGACAAGGAAGGGAGAGAGAGGGTGAAGCAGTTAGGTGGATGATCACCCATGAGAGGGCCTTCTCTGCAGTGGCCCCATTCTTCTGAAAGAAGCTCCCATCGGAGGTCCGCCATGCTCCGTCCTTGCAAGCTTTGAAGAAGGCCTTGAAAATGTTGTTTTACCATGGCCTTCTTGTGATATGAGTGCTGCCGTTGCTGCTATTGCCGTCGTCATTGCTGGTTTTATTGTTGGCTTTTATTGTTTTTATTTGCTCTTTTATTGTGTTTACATTTATTGCTTTTAATATTTTAACTGTTTTTATGTATTTTGTTGTTGTGAGCCGCCTTGCAAGGGCTTCTGCCCTGAAAGATGACCAGTAACTGTTTAAAATAATAAATACATAAAACTACCCCTCCCATCCCCACCCTGCAATACCAGTCAGTTGACCTATTTCAGAACCCAGGGCGGACTCTACCATTCCACAGAGCTTTTTGCAGGGTCAGGGGCCATAGAGGTGGCGGCAGCTGCCCTACTGGGCTTTTCTGCTGGTCCTCCACCCACTTCCCAAACATGCACACTGTCCCTGTCCTCCTGAAGCAGCAACGGAGATGCTTGCTTGCTCCTGGCCTGGCCTGGCCTGGCCTGGCCTGGCCTGGCCTGTCTGTCTTACCAGTCACCTTTTCCCAGCATGTTACAGACAGCATCAATGGGAAAGGTCCCTGACTGAGCAAGCAAACAGAGAACATAAGAAGGGCCATGCTGGATCAGACCAAGGGTCCATCTAGTCCAGCACTCTGTTCGCACAGTGGCCAATCAGCCATTGGCCAGGGATGAACAAGCAGGACATGGTGCAACAGCACCCTCCCACCCATGTTCCCCAGCAACTGGTCCACACAGGCTTACTGCCTCGAATACTGGAGGTAGCACACAACCATCAGGGCTAGTAGCCATTGATAGCCTTTGCCTCCAGGAATGTATCCAACCCCCTTTTGAAGCCATCCAGATTGGTGGCCATCACTACATCTTGTGGTAGTGAGTTCCATAATTTAACTATGCGCTGTGTGAAGAAGTACTTCCTTTTATTTGCCCTGGAGTTCCCACCAATCAGCTGCATGGGATGACCCCGGGTTTTAGGATTTTGAGAAGGGGAGTGGTCTGTTCATGCGATTCACACTGGTACCGCTATTGCTGCAAGCAGGCATCCCCTAAGCTAGCCTCTTGCTCTTGGGGAGAGTGGAGAACACTGTCCCAGCACCATGATAGCAGTGTGATTTATTTATTACAACAATATCCCACCATTTCCCCCCCACCCCTTCCTGCAAGGAACCCAAGGCAGCTTACAAGGCAATCCTCTCCATTTTATCCTCACAACAACCCTGTGAAGTAGGTTAGGGCACGAGTCAGTGACTCTCCCAAAGTCCCCCAGGGAGCTTCATGGCAGAGTGGGGAGTAGAACCCAGGCCAACACTTTAACCACTCCACCACATGGGCTCTCTCCCCTATCTAAGATTCAATTGCCAGTCAGTTCAGGAGAGAGGATCACCTTGTCCTTTGCCTCAGGCGTCACAAATTCTTGGGCTGGCCCTACAGAACTTGCCGGTGTTAGGGCATGATTCCACCCATCCCTCTCACCCGTGCTCAGGCTAGGCACGAGAAACCTACAGACACAGTTAAATGGAATGGAAGGCTGTGAATACTGAATATAGAAGGGAGCCTCACGTTTTGAGGGTCGCTCTGTAAAATCGCTATGATTTGCAAGACAAACAGCCATCCTTGAAGAATTTTCAGCTAAGGAAATGGTGTTTTCATACTGGTACCTGTGGAGTCAAAATAAAATGTCTAAACAATAGGCAATTACATGAGACAGGCTTAAAACAAATAAATACTCAGTTACTTTGTGGCAGTCAGCAAAAGTGGGTTTGTTTGTTTGTTTGTTGAATCAGCTTTAATTCCTAGTCCAAGTCAAGTTTATTGTACTTAGCAACCAGCCACCATACAGCTTCACATAGATGTGTTACATTCATTCATTCATTCATTCGTTCCCTTGTGAACAGGGCCAGCACAAGAAATGTAGCACTTCTAAAAGTTACATATTCGTTAAAACCATTTAAAAAAACACAGTTTTTCGAGGGATGATTTTCCCTTCATCCGAACTAGCAAAGGAAGGATATAAATTTTCCTAATGTTTGAATAGACTTTGCATTTTAAAATAAAATGGGTGAATCTAGTCCAGGGGAAAATTATTACTCTGGAAACTCATGATTCACAGAAAAACCCTATACATGTCAACTCAGAAGTAAGCCCCATTGATCTCAAAAGGACTTAAGCCCTTTCTACACCTACAGCCCTTTTGCAATGGAGGAGGGGTGATTGCAACTTTTCCCGCTTCTGCGCCAGATCTACAACTAGGGGTGTGCACGGACCCCCCAATCCGCTTCGTGGCCCGATCCTCTTCGCGCCGCTCCGCCCGTCTCCCGCTCCGCTCCGTGGAGCAAGATCCGGCTTCGCCGCCGTCACTATATCGACAGCGCCGGCGCAGGCGGCGCCAGAGAAACCACCCACCCACCCCGCCCCCTTACCTTCCTCCATCGCGGGATTCAATTGAGGCCCCGGTTGAAGCCGGAAGAGGCCACTTCCAGCTTCAACTGGGACCTCAATTGAAGCCAGCGACGGAGGAAGGTAAGCGTCCCTCCTCCCTGCTCCCTTACCTGGCGCTGCCGTTGCCACCGCTGCATGGATGGCAGCGCCAGCGGCGCCAGGTAGGCCAGACCCCCGCCCCGGCCCCCGGCCCAGCTGCCGCCCCCTTACCTTCCTCCGTTGCAGGATTCAATTGAGGCCCTGGTTGAAGCCGGAAGAGGCCTCAGCCTTCACTTTCAGCTTCAACCGGGGCCTCAATTGAAGCCCGCGACGGAGGAAGGTAAGCGTCCCTCCTCCCTGCTCCCTTACCTGGTGCTGCCGCCACTGCCGCTACATGGATGGCGGCGCCGGCAGCATCAGATTAGTCCCCCTCCCCCCCACTTACCTTCAAGCCAAGCTCCGGATTGAGGCGATCCTCTTCGCCTCGATCCGCCGGCCCCCCAATCCTCTTCGCCTCCGCCTTAAGGGTAGGCGAAGCCCCCCGCTCCACTCCTGCTTCTCCGGTTCAAGGAGAAGCAGAGCACATCCCTAATCTACACTACTGCTTTAAAGCACTTTATAACAGTTTTGACAACTGTATATGGAATGTGTCCTGGGGCCCAACAGTTGTCAAAACTGTTATAAAGCACTTTAAAGCAGTAGTGTAGATCCTACCCTCAGGGGGCACACGCGAGCAAAGTTTCCTGCAATGACAGGAGTGCTGTTGTGGGAGGACGTATGGCCTGTTACGGCAGTGCCGCATGTGTTTCGGTAGAAGTGGGCGGGGCTAAGGAGATGGCTATGGGGCACAGGATTTTTTTTAATTAGTTGTGAGGGATGCGCAGGAGCGCAGACATGCAGCAACACATAATAATAATAATAATAATAATAATAATAATAATAATAATAATTTTATGTCTTGGCAGCCTCTCCATTTTGATCGAGGCGGGGAAATATAATAAACGATAAAATACTCAATAATATACATTGTTAAAAACATCCTAAAAAGCTTCCTAAAAACATTTTTAAAACATCTTAAAATTCTACTGTATAGGCCTGCCGGAAGAGATCAGTCTTTATAGCTTTCTAGGGTGGGATGGGAACTCTGTCGAAAATGCTCTCCTGTGCAGAGATAGGTTTGTATTTTTAAAAGGGGGGGACACCTGGAACTCACAGTGAACAGCAATGACAGCCCAAAGGGGGGGGGGGGTCACAAACCAAAAATGATATTTGTAATGCAAGTGAGAGACCCGGAAAAACCATGACAAAAGCAGTCCGGGATATTCCGGGAAAACGGAGAGGTGGAGCCGTGATCACCACAGGAGCAGGTGAATGTCATGTGGCCCTTTTGTGGCGACTGAGATACAATCCTAGAATAAACGGCTGGTGTACACATCCCCTTAGTCACAGGAAGGTGTGTATCCGATTGCAGTCTCAACCTTATGCATTTGTGTTGACCCACACCAGATCATTGTTCACTGTTTATGTGAAAGTTAGTCAACCTGATCCATTAGGAAGAAGTTCATGATAAATGTGGACTCTGCCTTTGTTTGGGTGCACCCTGGATTTTGTGGTTCTGCTGAATCGGATACACTTACTGGAGTGAAACTCAGAATATCAAGCTTTTATTCTTTTGGAGGCATACAGTATTTCCAGAATTTTGCAAGCTGGATGTTGGGGTTGTATAGATTTCTACTTCATTTTCTGCCTTTTTCCATTCAAAACCAAACCAAATAAAGAATTAAATAATGAAAATAAAACCCTGCCTTCAAAAAAATAAGGTGGAAAAGTCATATTACTTTGCTCAATGTAACAAAAGGAAGATATAGTTTTAAAAAACTCACCTACAAACTCACCGATTGGTCATCTGCTTTCATGATTAAAACGTTTGACACTGTTTTTATATGAGCATACCAATTTACACAGCTCCCTTTGCACCCCCCATGACAATAAAGAAATACATCTATTCACTATGTAGGGTGACCATATGAAAAGGAGGACAGGGCTCCTGTAGCTTTAGCAGTTGTTTCGGAAAGGGAATTTCACCAGGTGCTGCATGCATTCAATGACACCTGCTGAAATGCCCTTTTCAAAACAACTGTTAAAGATACAGGAGCCCAGTCCTCCTTTTCAGATGCTCACCCTTCACCAGAGACTCTTTGCTAATTGCTTCTTGAATTTTATTCTTTTATTATGTATGATCTGTTTGTGATTAGATGTAGTATTTTCATATTGTTATTTCTTCATATTGTATCTATTTTGTATGCGAATGGCCTATGGCCTAAGCATTAATAAATTACTTACTTCTGCAAAAAAATATGTTTTAATTCTTCCCCTCTATGTTGAAAGCTGTTTAGGTTTGCACTGGAGAAAATGCATAAATTCAGTCTTATTTAAAGGAGGAATCCCAAAGTTTTAACAGGAAAAGGAAAGGAACCTCTCGTGCAAGCACTGAGTCATTACTGACTCTTGGAGGGACACCAGCATTCGCTGATGTTTTCTTGGCAGGCCTTATAGCGGGGTGGTTTGCCGTTGCCTTCCCCGGCCGTTATTACCTTTCCCCCAGCTAACTGGGTACTCATTTTACCGACCTCGGGAGGATGGAAGGCTGAGTCGACCCGAGCCGGCTGCCTGAAACCAGCTTCCGCTGGGATCGAACTCAGGCCGTGGGGAGAGTTTCAGCTGCAGAAACTGCTGCTTTACCGCTCTGCGCCACACGAGGCTCTTAACAGGAAAACCAATGCATTTATGGGAATCATATTAAGATTAGTACCGGAACTTACCTTCCCATCAGGAAATGAGGCAGCCCAAACAAAAAACATCCCACGCCCATAACTGCACAACCAATAGCCATCATGCGGGGTCGGTGGAGTTTTGCTCCCAAGTAACTCACAAAGGCTGTCACAAGAAAGGTACCTGCAGAAATGAAGAATACAGAACATGACCCAGCCAAAGGTGTCCACTTTTAAGTCTTGTGGATTTCAGGAGGACAGCCAAGTAGAGTCACCTGGAATTATTTGGCTACCCTAAGCATAAATAAACAAATAAAGTTGCCCCACAACATTCTGTTGTGTGTAGCCAAAGTGGCAGGGGATTGCATTTCCTTCCAGTTACAGGGCTTTCCTCCTGTTCCATAGAAGTGAATGGACTGAAGGAGAGAGGCTTTTAGCAGATTCGCTAGAGTCAGTTAATAATAATAATAAATAATAAATTTATTTCTTACCCGCCTCTCCATTTTGCTCGAGAGGTGGGGAACAACAGTAAATATAAAATACATAAAACTGAATTAAAACATAATATACATTGTTAAAACATCCTAAGTTAAACTGTTGCCATTTCTACACCAGCCTGATAGTCTGGGCTGGTCACAGCTGAGTCCCTAAGCATCCAAATGATGCACAGGGACTCCCAGGGGCGGGGTGCATGTCCTGCCTGGTGCCGCATTTACTCTCAAGTAAGTGTGGCACCAGAAATGGGCACGGAGCTGTGCAGTGCAGCTCCGTGCCCATCAGGGGAGGGGGTGGCAGCAATTCCACCACCCCTGGGATAGCGGGGAGTTGTTTTTTTAAAGAAATGTACATTTTGGGTGGAGAAGGGCATCGTGCTTGCTTTAAAAAGGGAGGAAGGCACTTTTGATGTCCCTGCTTCCTCCTGGGACATCAAGCACATCATGTGCACACTGGGAGAGGCTCTCGCGATCAGGATATTGTGAGAGCCTCCCCCTCCATGCTGGAACGCGAGGTGTAGAAAGAGTGGTGTGTGTGTGTGTGTGTGTGTGTGTGTGTGTGCGTGTGTGTGTTGGAGCAGGATGACAATTGTCCCCCTGTCTCAGACCATGTTGTCCCAAGAGTGTTTCTTTTGACCTTGAAGCATGCATTAAGACCCTCAGTAAAGGGCCTTGTGCAAGTTCCCCCACCATCAGGGGTGAGGCCAGTGCTGGTGTCAAGGGCAGGCATGATTGGGGCCCTGCTAAGGACCTCTACCTCATTGGAAAAAGCACCCTGGACCTGCACCTCCTCTCCATAGCTGCAACCTGCTTGTTCACTCACCTCTTGCTTTGGCCCAGATGGAATGAGCAAGCAAGCAAGCAGTGGTGGTGAGAAGACTCTCTGCTTGGCAAGCAAGCAAATGGTAGAAATTATGAGGAAAAGGAGCAGCAGAAGCTGGCAACAATGGTGGTGAGGGAGTAGATCAGAGATGGACCATTTGCGGTCCTTCAGATCTTTGGGGCCACAACTCCCAGCATATCCAATGGTGAGGGATAGGCCAAAACATCTAGACAGCTGGATGTTCCCCAACCATGGACTAGACTCATTGAATTTTTAACAAAGCTTGCTTAAAAAACAGAACCTACACTGGTTGAAGTTGGTGGCTACTGAAGAGAAGGTCTCCTCAGTGGTGCCACCCCGGTTGTGGGATGCTCTCCCCAGAGACATTCACCTGCTGTCTACTTTATTGTCCTTTCAGCACCAGGCAAATACCTTTTTAATTTCCCCAAGCTTTCTAGATGCAGTTGTAACTCTCTGATGGTTTTATTCAGGTGTTTTTTTTTAATCATTTTATAATTTAGGATTTGTTTTGCTTTTCATATTTCTTTTTATTTCATTTTTTTATTCTTCTTTTTTGTAAACTATCCTGGGAATATGAGCAGCTGTAGAAAGCTAGTGTGGTGTATTGATCAGAGTGTTAGACTTGGACTCAGGAGACCCAGGTCCTAGATCTCATTCAGCCATGGAAGTTCACTGGGTGACTTTGGGCCAGTCACTGACACTCAGCCTGACCACATCACAGGGTTGTTATGAGGATAAAATGGAGAGGAGGAGGAACCTGTAAGCCATCTTGGGCTCCTTGGTGGAAAAAAGGCAGGATATAATGGTGTTTGTTTGTTTATTTGTTTTTACAAAAAAAAAAAAGAGTCTGGGGTGAATCTTTGTTCCTCCCTGTGATGATAGGATTTATGCCACCCCAGGAAGTTTCCTATACTGTCTATTCACTAGGGATGTCACCAATTAACATTTGAGGGGGGGGTCACAAAACACGTGGGCCTGTCTGAGAAGCCCCATCACATAGCGTGACCATATGGAAAGGAGGACAGGGCTAATGTAACATCAACAGTTGTATAGAAAAGGGAATTTCAGCAGGTGTCATTTGTATGCATGCAGCCCCTGGTGAAAATCCCTCTTCAGCACAACCGTTAAAGCTGCAGGAGCTCTGTATCAGTAACCAGATACAAAAGAGAGCAGGGCTCCTCCTTTCCATATGGTCACCCTACCATCACAGGGCAGCCTCGCTTGGGGACCCAAAGAACTCCTTTAACCCCACCCTGAGCCCTGCCTTGGTTTCTGACTTCCTTTCCTCATCCCATGACTCTCTGGGAGCACTGGTGGCAGTGGATCCTGTTGGAAACTCAAACGCATCATCAGAGCACCTGACTGGCCCCCAGAAGAACCTTTCTCTCATGGTCAACTCAGGAGGAAAGGATTACTTAGGAGGAGGGTTCTGCTCAGGAGGCGGGAAAGTCCCAGTTATAGTCAATGAGAAACTGAACTAGGAAGAGCATGAGTGAGGATGTGCAAATTAGCAAAACCTGAGGTCACCGACCTTCTCCAAAGTCCACCTCAAAACTTGTGCCAATTTGCATCCGTTTGAGATTGCAAGCTTTGCCTTTCTCTTTTTGCACATAAATAAAAGTGTGTGCATTTTCAGGCATGTCTCCCCAGTTGTATGCATCTGTTGCCCACATTTTAATTTAAATGTGTGCGTCATCTCCACTGATAAAAGTGAACTTGCTCATATTTTTCAGGATGACACCCTCTCATTTGTGTTTTTCAAATGTATGCCTTTTGAATGGATTGTGTGTGGGGGGTGTGTGTGTGTGCTGTTTTCCACAAATCACATTGTGAGCTCAGAAATATACAAACTTTGACCTCAGGTGGTGTTCAGGTCAGTATTAAAGTCCAAGGAGTTGCAAAATGCATAAATTCTGGTCCAAAATGAACGGAAGCAAATTTCTCATACATCCTTAGAGGTAATGGATAACGTACACATAATCCTTCAATCTCCTCCCAGATGATTCCTGGATTAACCTTTGCTCCTGTCAACTTCTGCAACTTGTTCCTGCAACTTCTTTTTGGACCCATGAACAGCGAACCACTGCCAAGTGTCCAAACCAATCATCCACCATTTTGTGAATTATTATAACTTTTTTATGTTCTGCTCTCCCTTTGCAGTACTAAAGCCTTAGCTAGACCTAAGGTTTATCCTGGGGTCATCTCTGCCTGCTCTCGGGATATCCTGTGTGTCATTTACATGAACAGGGATGACCCCGAGACGATCCCGGGATAAACCTTAGGTCTAGCTAAGGCCTAAGAGTACACACATCTATCTGGTTTGATTTGAGGGTTGAGAGAGCAAATAAAACTCACTGGCCCTGTTCAGAAGACACCTTAAACTAGGCTTTAACCATGGTGAATAAGGCAAAAAGCCATGTTGAATAAACTATAAATTATGTGTAGACAGGACACAACATGATTAATGTTGTATCTAGACTAGCTTTACTTTAATGCAAAATAATAATAATTGCACTCTGAGATGCCTGTCTCTATTCTTTTCTTTTCTGAAAGAATGCCCAGTAGGTTAAGGTGGAGTTCTGGATGATATATCTCAAACCAATACTTAACCTTCTCCACTCGCATACCCATTTCAAAGCTTCCATTGATAACGCCAACCAGCGAGGCGGGGATGTTGAAGCGCCGTTCAATCTGTGTGAGCATGCTGTTCACGTAGGCTCCTGACATGGTCTTGGCTACATAGGAAAACGATAACGCCACCAGAAATACCTAGAAAAGAATAAGCACAATCAATTAAATAAATACTAGGAAGCTATCAAGTGGAATTAGAAGCAAAGAGGTGGAAGATACTCAATGCAAGATTTACAATGCAAAGCCCTTGCAAGTACAGTATCTTCAACCAGTGAAGGAGAGCCCACCAGTGAAGGTTGGTGGCTCCAATATTAGGACCAGTCAGAATTCTAAAGGAGCCTATCCAAGGTGCAGAAGAGTTCTGACTAGGTCTGACTAACACTTGGAGCGGATTTACAGCCCCACTGACATCAGAAGCACCAGCCTCCACCACAGCCCATTAGTTCCTAAGCTACTCTGTCCCACAATCTAACAGCTCTTACAGCTAGGGTTTCAGCCATAATCTGCTTTCTGAAATTTCCGTTTCTTGGTTCTAGTTCTGCCCTCTATGTTTTGTATGACATGTCCTTCAGATGGACATGTAAAGTAGGAATCCATGTGCCTGATCTCTAGACATTGCAAGATTAAAGGCCGGAGCACACAGGGTCAGTGCTTGAGTTATAACTCTCTCTCTCTCTCTTTCTCTTTCTCTCTCTCTCTCTCCCCCTCCCTCTCTCTCTCCTGACATGCGAGATCATGTGCTTGTGCTGACCTCAACAACTCAGTTCCTCCTTAATACATGCAGAACAAGGGAGGGCAACTTGTGGTCCTCTAGATGTTTTGGCTTAGAATTCCCACCATTCCTCCCCATTGGCTATGCTGGTTAAGACTCATGGGAACTGTAAGCCAAAACACTTGGAAGGCCACAAGTTGGCCACCCTTAATATAGAAGGACTGCACAGTTTAAGCATCTACGTGGAGAGAAACATGCCACTGTCTTTCACTCAAATAATAAAAAAGTATCGTAACCAGTTCAAATTCTAGCTTTTATACAGGGCCAAAACAGACATTTCTTTAAATTCATATCTAGCAGCTATTTTTTTACTTATTTTTTATTCTAGAATAGGTGCATTAGCCCAAACTGGATCTTAAAAGCCCTCCACACTAGGATCCCAATTCCTATTGGGGAGGGCTGCACCTAATCTAGAGTTTGGAAAAAAGATGTAGGCCTTAGCTAGACCTACCTGTTAATCTGCGATAGAGGGGTGAAGATCTCACGATGGTTTTATCGTGAGATCCCCCTCTGTTTACATGTGGCATGCGACGACCTCAGAGGGAGAGGCATGGTGCCCGCCATTTTTTTTATTATTTTCTTAAACGCTCGTGCGCAAAAGGTAAGTGTTTTTTTGAATTACTTTCCTTACTCCCCCTACCCCACCCCCGATGGGCGCCATGCTCCGAAGGAACTCTACACCCCATGCACAGGTCCCAGCTCCTTGTGAGGAACTGCGAAGAGGTGGGGCAAACCGTGGTGCCTGGCCACACGTCCCGCTGTCTCGAGCTCAGCCCAAGACCACAGAAAAACCAGGCCTAAGGGGGAGATCCCGGGGCATCCCTCCCTGATCCCGGGATCCCCTGTGCATCATGTGAACACACAGGGACGATCTTGGGGATCGCCCTGGGATTTCACCTGGTCTAGCTATGGCCGTAGATGCAAGATATGGTTTTAAAGTAATGTCTTGCAGTAACTCAAAATGGGCCAGATTTTCTTTCTTGGTTGGTAAGCTGTATGTGTGTGTGTGTGTGTGCCTGTCTCTGTGTGCATTTGTGTGTGTGTGATTGCCCCCTTTCCCTGCCCTCCCTGAGTGATACCCTTGCAACTATTGAGTGTGGGCCTGGGTCAGCTTGACACAAAGTGAGAAACAATAGTATCAGATTTAATCTTGGCCTAAAAGCAGAGGCCACAGAAATTCAGTACAGATAATCCGATTAGTTTGACTTTCAGACCACAGACAGACATACAATTGGCCTCTTGCACAAGATTACGGTTGGTCTTTTCCACCGCTTCTTTAACTGATGCCTGCAGAGGCAAGCCAGCGCACCAACAATCTTTTGAAGCGAAATGGTTCTCTTCAAGAAATCTGATCAGCTGCTTTCTCCATCCTCTCCCCTGGTTTTCTCAGGAACCATGCTCAGCTGGAGGGAAAGGGGCAGAGCCAGCGGCTGGGAAACACCTGTGTGGTTACATGAGCTCTGCTCAGGTGTTCATGCATTTAGAAACGGATGCGCATGGGAAGACCGCTAGGATTGTGCTCGCTGGCCCCACCCCAGCCAATACCTCATGTACAGCTGAGCATGCCTTGGAGCCTAGCGGTGTTGCATCGCTTTCAGAGAAAGTGCCACATTCATAGGCGTGCACAGGGTGTGTGCCAGGTGTGCCCAGGCACAACCAAATGTCTCAAGCAATAAGTAAATAAATTCCGAGTACCCTCAGCTTGGACATGCAATAGAATGCAGATGGCTCCTTAGCACCTTTCATTTCGCTTTTTGAATCGGCGACGGAGTCTTCCTTGTGAGTTATATCAGCCCTGGTGTCCTTTTAAAAGAAGAAGACAAACATGTAGGTCATAAAAAGGCTAATTTGAAAAGCAGCATATAGTTATAGGTTGTTGTTGTTGTTTATGAGAGCTGCCAAGGGTTCTACAAAGCCCATGTGCAGAGTGCTTATTGTGGTTGTTTTGAGTGTCAGGGTGCAATCCTAAGATTACCTCCCTGGAAATAAGTTGCATTGAAATCTATGGGATGTACTTCTAGGTAAAGATGGATAGGATTGGTCTCTTAGGCACGCTCAACATGCACAGGGTATGTAGAGATGGTATTGATCTTGGAAGAGTATCACAGCAAGATTAAATGAGAGGAAGAGAGAGGAGAGAGAGAAGCCCACTTGAGGGCTGAATGCAATTCTGAATGCATCAAGGGTCCTGCAGGGTTGCTTAGACCTAAAGGCCACAACCTCAATATCCCCCACACATGATTGGCTGACTTTGAAGGATGTGTAGTTTCATTAAGAACATAAGAAGTACCATATTGGATCAGACCAAGAGTCCATCTAGTCCAACACTCTGTTCACCCAGTGGCCAACCAGATATTGGCCAGGGACCAACAAAGCAGGACACGGTGCTACAGCACCCTCCCATCCATGTTCCACAGCAACGGGCACACACAGGCAAAGTTTATGCCATTGGCTCGTTCGGAACTGTTTCTTATTTCTTTAAGGCAGGGGGTCAGAAGGAGCAGCTGCCATTTCAGAGAAGCTCTTGGAGGTAGGACCATAAGCAAAAGAAGTAGGGCCAAGAATACGCAAAATACCAGCATATTATAGCTTAAACCTCCTACTACCAGTAACTAAGCCTTAGGAGAGGCATTTCAGTAGGGTGGCCATATGGAAAGGAGGACAGGGCTTCTGTATCTTTAACAGTTGCATAGAAAAAGGAAACAGTCAAAACAGCTTTGATTGTTGGGATGAAGAGGGAATTTCTCCAGCTGCTGCATGCACACAAATGACACCTGCTGAAATTCCTTTTTCTATGCAACTGTTAGAGATACAGGACCCCTGTCCTCCTTGCCATATGGTCACCCTAATTTCAACCTTTCAGAATTCAGGGAAACGGCACAAAAGTTGGGAAGCCACCAAACTATTGGTTGTTCAGGGAAACAGGGGGTTGGGCCAGAAGAGAGTGTGGACTTCTGCGACCCCAGAACATCCAGGTTAGGTTTCTGGGCCAGCGATTTATTTATTTATTTATTTATTTATTTACATTTATATACCGCCCCACAGCCGAAGCTCTCTGGGCGGTTTACAACAATTAAAAATAGTAAACATTAAAAGTATACAAAAATTTAAAAAAACATAAAAACAGTATAAAAACAACAGTATCCATTTAAAAACAACAATTCTGCATCCCTGCATGAAGGAACGGGTTTGGTGTGTTACAATAGCTATCTCACCACCACCACCACCAGCACTTTGGTTATGAAGGTCTGATTGTCTGAAGATGCTATACAGAAGTCCTGCTCACTCGGAGCTAAGTCGTGTTTAAAAAGAGCGTCCGTTTTTTCCTGAACCACTGCTTGCGCAATTATTTGGGATGTTTCCACAGGGCCCTGAGATCAAGGGAGCCGTATTTGGAACATTTGTACCATGCTTGATCCGTTAGTTCAAAGGAAGCCAGCCAAACGATCAACTATGCTACAGTCCAGGATTTGACAGCATGTATCTCACTAGCTGCAGGGAGCCCCAAGGCTTGCATAAAGAAAGAATTTTGAGATTCCCAGCTAGTAAGATACTAACTGTCATGGCTGCAAAAATAAGCATGAAAGCGCTACAGCATATGTTTCTTGTGCTGAATCAGTTGCCTATCTCTGCATCAATCCAAAGCTCCAATTAACTATTTCCTTTTAACATTCCCATAGGATGGATTTCCTCCCCATTAAAAAAAAAAGACTTCTCTTCCCTCCCATCTCTTTCCTGGTTCTAATATCCTTATGCCTTTACTGCTTATCCATACCTCAGAGATGCTGTTAGTGGCAAACCAATTGGCTTCTGTCCTCAAATTTAACACATCCTGGAGTTTCCTCTGGGATAAAGGCAATGCAGTCTAGAGTACTAAAAAAATGCCCTTTCAAAAGAGAGGCAAACCAGGACAAACCAGGGAGGGGGAAAAAAGGGACTTGGATGTACTATTTGATCAGAAGAATGCTGTGAAACCTTTGTTTATTCAACAGTAGCTTGCTGAGAGAGAGGAAAAAGAGAGCGCTTCAGCCAAAGAAATAAGCCAGAAAACTGCCCTGTGCAACACATAGACACATAGCTATTCGTAGCTTTCCTTTTTGCACATTCGGACAATAAAGTGGACATAATCAATACGACCGATCATCACCCACCTTGATGTTATCATTCATCTTCGCTTCAGTTTCCATGTTGGACCAGGCTCGGACCACACACTACTTGTACGTCTTCCCTACTCACTCTCACTCTCTCCTTTCCATAAGCCAAGCTTGTAGAAGACAGAGTCTCTAATTCCTTAAATAATGTTAATCCTTGCAGGTCTTTGGTTACCTTGAATTCTGGCCAGTTCACTGGCATTAACCCCTCACAGGATGCACATGTCACATTTTCATGTTCATTCAGGGCAAAATATGGGCACTGTGTTCAGTGGTGCAGTTAGGCAATTTTAGACTCAGAACTTAATGGTCTCTCTCTCACATACACACTCTTTTGATGGCAATATGTATTATTTTGTTTCCTTTTTTTAAAAAAAATAAAGTGGTAAGCCAGCCGTACTTTGTTTGGAGGCTCTGGGCTACTGCCCCAAAGTCTTACCCTTATGGCACCACCAGCTTCAAGAGTGAGAGCCATGAGTGTGTCAGTACCAGACCTTCCACTGCAGAGGCCTTTGGGGCTAAGGAATCTATTTGACCACCTTCTTCTGTTAGATAGAGTCCTAATTCTGTTACAGACCTTATAAATCTCCTGAAACCCCCAGCCTGTGGCCCTGTTCCTATGGTTTTAAAGCTTAAGTATATCCCTGCTTCACCCTCTGCTTCCCTGGAAGAACATCAACCAGAGAGGGAGCAGCTGCAAGGAGACCATTTCACCCATCCATGCCCGAAGGACCCCCTATGCGCAGTATCCAACAGTGTCGTTCTGTTAGTGCAAATCATGTTGCGCTAGAGGAAATTATGCGCAAGAGAAGAAACCAGCTAAAGTTATGTTTGTGCAAGTGTGGTTGCGCATTATGCACGTGCATCCTGCTGTGCAAGCAGTTGTGCATAACTGTTGTGCAACCCATTATGCAACCCATTCTGTTTCTGCAACAAGCGGTGCAAGCATAATGGGTCACTGCTTACATAACAGAAAGGTTCAGCTCCACAAGTGCTGTTTGAGATTGTAGAATGACACAGTTGGATTCTGCCCAAAGCTCCAACTGACAGTTCCCTGGGGACTTTGGCTGACGGATGAGGCCAAAGGCCACTGGGACATTGCACACACACACACACACCCTCTTTCCCAGGATAATCGCGACAACGAGGAGACCAACCTAGCCGCCAGAGAAGGAAGAACTGTACTGAGCTTCTTTCACCCTTCACTGCCTGAAAGAACATCTATAAGAACTTTGAAACTAAAAACCGGTGCCTGAGTTTTGTTTTCTGTGTCCCTCCCAATCCCTTTCCCTTTTGTGTTGCGTCTTTTAGATTGTAAGCCTGGGGTGGAGGGCAGAGAGCCTGTCTTCTTATTAATCTGTGAAAGCCACTCTGGGAGCCTGTTTTGGTAGGAGACTGGAATAAAAAACATTATAAACAAATAAATCTATTAGAAAATGGAAAGGTCATGGTGGACATTTATCAGTGAGACATGTATTTAGGGAGGGAACATCACTCAGAAGCAGAACATGTGCACAATTGCCTTAGGGTAGGGTGACCATGTGGAAAGAAGGACAGGGCTCCTGTATCTTTAACAGTTGTATAGAAAAGGGAATTTCAGCAGGTGTCATTTGTATGCATGCAGCGCCTGGTGAAATTCCCTCTTCATCACAACAGTCAAAGCTGCAGGAGCCCTGCCCTCTTTTGTATCTGGTCACTCTGGTATAGCTCCTGTAGTTTTAACTGTGATGAAGATCTTTAACAGTGATGAAGGTCTTTAACAGTTTCATAGAAAATGGAATTTTAGTAGGTGAAATTCCATTTTCTGCTGAAACTCCATTTGCTGAAATTCCATTTTCTATGTAATTGTTAAAGATGGTCACCCTACCTTAAGGTGCAATCCTATAGATTTTTAAACAGAGAAACTGTAACAGCTCCATTACTGGCTGGGAAATTCTTGTGTGATAGGTGTGTTTTCCCCCCTCCCTATCTAAAACATCCATAGATTTTCACCCTTACAAGACAGGGCATTGGTTCACTTTGTTCAGTGATGACTATGCTGACTGGCCACGAATCTCCAGAGTTTTGAAGAGGAGTCTTTCTCAGCCCTATTTGGAGAGAATAAGGGCTATTGAGTGACCTGGTTGTATGTAGATTTATTAATCAATTAATTAATTACTTTGTTTCTTTAAATTTATATACCACCTTATCTGCTTAAAGTAAAAACATAGGGAAAGCCATGCTGGATCAGACCAAGGGTCCATCTCGTCCAGCACTCTGTTCAGACAGTGACCACCAGCTGTCAACCATGTACCTACCAGCAGGAAATAAGTGCAACAGCACCTTCCCGCCCATGTTCCCCAGCACCTAGTGTATACAGGCTTACTGCTTCTGATAATGGAGGTAGCATGTAACCACCAGGACTTGTAGCCATTGATAGCTTTCTCCTCCAGGAATTTATCCAAACCCCTTTTAATGCCATCCAAGTTGGTGGCCAACATTATTTATTTATTTATTTATTTATACCGCCCAGTAGCCGAAACTCTCTGGGCGGTTCACAAAAATTAAAACCATTAGGAACATAATAAAACATCCAACAAGCTAAAAACCCAAATACAAAATACAATATAAAAAGCACAACCAGGATAAAACCACACAGCAGAAATTGATATAGGATTAAAATACAAAATTAAAACAGCAAAGTTTAAATTTAGATGTTAAAATACTGAGAAAATAAAAAGGTCTTCAGCTGGCGATGAAAAGAATACAGTGTAGGCACCAGGCGGACCTCTCTGGGGAGCTCGTTCCACAGCCAGGGTGCCACAGAGGAGAAAGCCCTCCTCCTAGTAGCCACCTGCCTCACTACATCTTGTAGTAGTGAATTCCATAGTTGAACTATGTGCTGCATGAAAAAGTCCTTCCTTTTATCTGTCCTGAATCTCCAATCAGCTTCACAAGTTGATCCCTTTGGGTTCTAGTATTATGGGAGAGGGAGAAAAATGTCTCCCTATCCACATTCTCTACACCATGCATAATTTTGTACACCTCTACCAAGGCCATAGCTAGACCTAAGGTTTATCTCTGGATTGTCCAGGGGTCAAACCTGTTCATCTAGGTGACACACAGGGGATCCAGTGCTCAGGCAGGAGTGAACCCTGGATGATCCCAGGATAAACCTTAGGTCTAGCTGTGGCCCATGTCTCCCTTTCCCCTCCTTTTTTCCAGGCTAAGCAATTAAAAAATAATAATACTTAATACAATAAAAACCAGAGCTTTAAAAACAGTAAACACACACACGTTAAAATGTTTTTAAAAGACTGCATGTTCTAATAAGCTAGATTGAAAATATTTGTCTTCATACACTCTTTATGTTTTTAGTTATCTATTCACTTTATGTAGTTGAAAGAGCACCTTCTCCCAACCTGGCCAGTCACTGAGGTCAGCAGAGGACATGCTTCTCGTGGTTCTAGATGGACTTAATGGCCTGACTGGAGTCCACCTGGAGGAGCCTTCAACGTGGTGACCCCTTTTCTTTGCAATTCCCTGTCTCAGTGTGTTGTTCTCAGTGCCTCCTGAAAACAACTCTTTTCCAGAAAGCCATCGTCAGTTGAACAGCCAAGGTTTAATTGGCACTCTCTTTTAAAAATGGAATAACTATTATATCATGTTTTATTCTTGTCATCTTTGTATTATTTTATCTCTCATTGTTCACTGCTCCAGAACCTATTTAGATGTGGGGCAGTATATAAATGTTGTAAATAAATGAGTAAATAAGTAAATAAATAAAATAGCACTGGAAAAATATTTTTCTGCAATAGAAAAATGCCTTTATAAAATGCATGACGCATTTTGGTGAAGATCTTCTTCAGGGCCACCTTAAGAACATAAGAACATATGAAGTGCCATGCTGGATCAGACCAAGGGTCCATCTAGTCCAGCACTCTGTTCACACAGTGACCACCAGCTGTCAACCATGTACCTACCAGCAGGAAATAAGTACAACAGCACCTTCCCGCCCATGTTCCCCAGCACCCAGTGGCCAACCAGCCATCGGCCAGGGATGAACAAGCAGGACATGGTGCAACAGCACCCTCCTACCCATGTACCCCAGCAACTGGTGCACACAGGCTTATTGCCTCGAATACTGGAGGTAGCATACAGCTATCAGGACTAGTAGCCATTGATAGCTTTTGCCTCCAGAAATTTATCCAACCCCCTTTTGAAGCCATCAAGATTGGTGGCCATCACTACATCTTGTGGTAGTGAGTTCCATAATTTAACTTTGCGCTGTGTGAAGAAGTACTTCCTTTTATTTGTCATGGATCTTCCACCAATCAGTTTCCTGGGATGACTCTCGGTTCTAGTATTTTGAGAGAGGGAGAAAAATGTCTCCCTGTCCACATTCTCCATACCATGCATAATTTTGTACACCTCTATCATGTCTCCCTTTAGCCTCCTTTTTTCCAAGCGAAACAATCCCAGTTGCTGTAACCTTCCCTCCAGCCCCTTAATCATTTTGGTTGCCCTTTCCTGCACTTTTTCTAGCTCTATAATATCCTTTTTTAGGTGTGGTGACCAAAACTGTACACAGTATTCTAAGTGTTGTCGCACCATCATATGTTTTATATGTGTGGATTTGGTGGCACAGAAGGACAGTCCCTATGAAAGAACAGTCTCCTCTGCCTGGGTCAGTGAGTAGTTTTATAAATTCACAATGTTGCTTGGTACGTTCCTGTCGTGGTCAGTTACAAGAACATTCTGCATGGACTCCTCCAGATGGCCAAAGTCCTAGTTTGGATTTCTATGGAAAGTGCTTCCAGGTGCACACCCAAGCTGAGGTAAGCAGCAAAAAGCATTATTTGCCACACAATCTCACCTATGCAGAATGTGATACCATCAGCAGCCTCAAAAACAATAATGGTGTCAAAATTCACAAGGCTTACAAAGGAGATACTGTTTAGGGCGACCATATGAAAAGGAAGACAGGGCTCCTGTACTTTTAACAGTTGTATTGAAAAGAGGAATTTCTGCAGGTGTCATTTGTATTAATGCAGCACCTGGTGAAATTCCCTCTTCATCACAACAGTTAAAGCTGCAGGTACCTTGCCCTCTTTTAAATCTGGTCACTCTAGTATAGCTCCTGCAGCTTTAACTGTTATGCTGAAGAGGGAATTTCACCAAGTTCTCCATATATACAAATGACACCAGCTGAAATTCCCTTTTCTATGCAACTGTTAAAGATACAGGAGCCCTGTCCTCCTTTTCAGATGGTCACCCTAATACTGTTGCCATTGTTAACAAGTTGTGATACATTTTACAGGACCCTACACTCAGAGAGGAATACCAGAAGGAAATACACAACCTGGACACTAGGGGTGTGCACGGACCCCCCGCTCCGCTTCACTTGCAGATCTGCGATTTTTGGAGCGGGCCGCTTCGCCCCGCCCCCGCTCCGCCCACTTCCGCTCCACTCCGCTCGGAGCTCCGGATCCGGATCGGAGCTCCGTTTTTCCCCCCATAGGGTTGCATTGAAAGCTAAAAAATTAAACAACCTTTTTTCTGTTCAAGTTAGAAACCTCATGTTTGGCACCATGACACCTCATGGGGGTATACACACACACGCCAAGTTTCAAAGCAATCCCATCATCCCCTGATTTTTGGGGAATTTTTGAAAATTGGGCACCCCATTCACACCCCTTTCCATAGCTCCGTCAATTTGCACGTTAGAAACCTCAAACTCACCACCATGAAAGCTTATCCATGTGTCCACATGGACGCCAAGTTTCAAGGCAATCCCATCATCTCCTGATTTTTGGGGAATTTTTGAAAATCGGGCACCCCATTCACACCCCTTTCCATAGCTCCGTCAATTTGCACGTTAGAAACCTCAAACTCGCCACCATGAAAGCTTATCCATGTGTCCACATGGATGCCCAGACTCAAGGCAATTCCATCATCCCCTGATTTTTGGGGAATTTATGAAAATCCAACACCCCTTTCCATAGCTCCGTCAATTTTGCACGTTAAAAAAAACCTCAAACTCACCACCATGAAAGCTTATCCAGGGATACATACGCACGCCCAGACTCAAGGCAGTCCCATCATCCCCTGTTTTTTGGTGGGGCTTAAACCTGCTAAATTTGGAACTTCCAAAACTCCAAGTGAGCGCAGGAAGGACTTCTCCCCTGAGTCAAAGCCACACACACACAACACCCCTGCGAGGTGGGCAGGGGAGGAGGGAGGGAAGGCAGGCAGGCATGCAGCTGGCATTTCTGGGGGCATAAGGAAGTGAGCCAAGGATAAGCCAGTAATGCATATAAAATGGAATAAATAAATAAATAAACGAAGGAGGGGTGGAATTAAAAGCAGCAGTGTTGCTCAATAAACAGCAAGAAGAATTTTTTAAAAAAGGCTATATCTGTCTTTTACCAGCAATAGGGGGACGTGCCCGGGGGAGAGGGAAGCAGCTGCCAGTTCAGCTCAAGAAAGCCATTGCTTCACCAACAGCTCTGAGTGAGAAGAGCTTGAGAAGTAAACGCTCACTTCAACTCATAACAGGCATCGCTCCACCACTAAGAAGTAAATGCTCACTTCGACTCATGATAGGCATTGCTCCACCGTTTTACTCTCTTTGGAAGGCTCTAATGGCCTTCCAGTGCAGGAGAGAGTGGGGGCACATCCACGATGAGATGCCCTAGGGGAGCTCATCCCCTTGCACCACATCTTTTCAGTTGTTCCCCAAAGTTAGGGTGGGTAGCAGTGCTGTGTTTCTATCTCTTATTCTTGGCTTAGTATATGATTTCAGGTTGTGTTTGTGCATTTGGTGGGGCTACTGTTTTAAAAAACACTGGGAAAAGTCCGTTCAGATGAAGAAAGAGAAGTTTCCCAGAATCCCAAGTTACCTGTTTTGCCTATGCCCTCCTCCAACTTGGGGATCATCATGAGCGGGAGCTGACTCTGCCCCTCAGCCCTTTGAAAAAGGTATTTTTCCCGCCGATTTTTCCAAAAATTCTAGCGTGCGACCCGCACCACGCAGAGAGGTGAGAGTAGTCTCAAAATGACCCGCATCCACGACTCTCTGTGCACAAGAATTTTCAGAACGATAGCTTAAAAATCAACCCAGTTATCCCCGATTGTTTTCCTCAATGCAATCCTATGGGCGAAAAGCCGAAAACCGCCGTTTGAGCCGCGCTGTCCCTGTTTGTTGACCCGATTTGTAAAAAATTCTAGCACGTGACCCGCACGACGCAGAGAGGTGAGAGTAGTCTCAAAATGACCCCCATCCATGACTCTCTGTGCACAAGAATTTCCAGAACGATAGCTTCAAAGTCAGCCCAGTTATCCCCGATTGTTTTCCGCAATGCAATCCTATGGGCGAAATGTTTCAAGATGGCGATCGGAGCGCTCCGCCTGAACTAGGAGCTCCGAAAAATGTCCGCTTCTCTTCGCCTTGCTTCTAGGGGTCCGCGGTCCGCTTCTACTCCACCTCTGGGTAAGGCGGAGCAGGCCAATCCGCTACTGCTTCTCCGCTCCTAATCGGAGCGGAGCACATGCCTACTGGACACATCTCAGGAATCTTGTCCAGGCAACTGCTATCTCCAACCCAAGATATACAAACCAAGCAACCTTGGACACCCATCGCAGTTGGGGTGTCTGGCTATATGGACTCCATTCTCAGATTTCATGCTACCGATACTCATATATAGAATACAATTGACTTCCTGAGGAAACTCCAGTCCATTGATAATCTCTCAGAAAACACCATCCTAGCTACCATAGGTGTTGAGGGCGGTCCTCTATATCAACATCCCCCACAAAGACGGATTGCAAGCCATCAGGAATATCATCACTGATGGTTCACAGCGTACCTGTGTGGAATAAAAGAAAGTTTCTTGTGCTTTGTCTCTTGACATTCTTTCAGGCCTTGACCAAACTCTGTAAGTTGCTAAAGGTGATGGGAGAGTGCTTAGACTAAAACCTTACAAGCTTGCATTTTGCTAAAATGCTGATGGTTGTATCTGCATCAAAATTTACAACTGTTGACCGCTGCTGATAAGGGACATGTGTTAGACTAAAGATAATCTTGGTTTCCTGTTTTGACTTGAGGAATGAGCTCCTTGTCTTGTTAAGTTTCTTTATAAAATCACTGCCTATGTGCAGTCAACAGGGGCAGCTCCACATCATAAAGTAATACAGCTTGTTACTTTATCAATTAATAGGGTGTGACTATATGAAAAGAAGGACATGGCTCATGGACCTTTAACAGTTTTATTGAAAAGAGGAATTTCTGCAGGTGTCATTTGTATGCATGCAGCACCTGGTGAAATTCCCTCTTCATCACAACAGTTAAAGCTGCAGGAGCCCAGTCCTCTTTCATATCTGGTCACTCTAGGATAACTCCTGCAGCTTTAACTGTTGTGATGAAAAGGGAATTTCACCAGGGGCTGCATGATAGGTAGGGTGACCATATGAAAAGGAGGATAGGGCTCCTATATCTTTAACAGTTGCATAGAAAAGGGAATTTCAGCAGGTGCATTTGTATATATGGAGAACTTGATGAAATTCCCTCTTCATCACAACAGTTAAAGCTGCAGGACCTATGCTAGAGTGAACAGGTTTAAGAGAGGGCGGGGGACCTACAGCTTTAACTGGCGTGATAAAGAGGAAATTTCACCAAGTTCTCCATATATACAAATGACACCTGCAAAAATTCCCTTTTCTATGCAACTGTTAAAGATACAGGAGCCCTGTCCTCCTTTTCATATGGTCACCCTATTATAAGTCACCCTGTCAATAATGCTCTCAGTATGTGTTTTGGACCCCAAAACTCAGTGTGGACTTGATTTCTTCCACACCTAGCTATTGAACTCTCCCACTGTATACTTATTCATAATTACTTCAGCTTTGGGGAGAACATTTATCTTCAGGACAACAGTACTGATGGACACTCACATGGGCCCATAGTATACCAACTAGGGTGACCAATATGAGAAGGAGGACAGGGCTCCTGTATCTTTAACAGTAGTATAGAAAAGGGAATTTCAGCAGGTGTCATTTGCATGCATGCAGCACCTGGTGAAATTCCCTCTTCATCCCAACAGATACAACAGAGGGCAGGGCTCCTGCAGCTTTCACTGTTGGGATGAAGAGGGAATTTCACCAGGTGCTGCATGCATACAAATGACACCTGCTGAAGCTCCCTTTTCTATACAACTGCTAAAGATACAGGAGCCCTATCCTTTCCATATGGTCACCTTAATACCAACATATTCATGGCAGACTTAGAACAATGCTTTTTCAGCTCCCATCCTCTAAAGCCTCTTTTCAACTTGAGATTCATTGATTATTATCTAGACTCATGGACAAGACAAAATTCTACTAGGATTTCCATAACTTTTATCCTACCGGGCCCGATTCAAAGTGCTGGTATTAACCTTTAAAGCCCTAAATGGCTTGGGGCCAGGCTATCTGAAGGAACGCCTCCTCCCATATGTACCTGCCTGGACCCTAAGGTCATCCTCAGGGGTCCTTCTCCGTGAGCCCCTGCCAAAGGAAGTGAGGCAGGTGGCTACCAGGAGGAGGGCCTTCTCTGCTGTGGCACCCCTTCTGTGGAATGAGCTCCCTAAGGAGTTTCACCTGGCATCTACACTATATTCTTTCAGATGCCAAGTGAATAGCTTTTTATTCTCTGAGTATTTAACAGTCTATAAATTAATTTTAACTTTGCTGTTTTAAATTTGTATTTCTGCACTACTGCTGATTTTATTCTGGTTGTGCTTTTATATTTATATCATCTTTTTATACTGTTTGTTTTATATATTGAATGGTTTTGATTTTTGTGAACTGCCCAGGGAGCTTTGGCTATTGAGTGGTATAGAAATGCAATCAATCAATTAAAAAAAATAAAATCCCGTCTTCTACATAACTCTCATTAAGGGTGCAGTAGTCCTCCATTAGATCTGATCACTCAGCTACATGGTAGATATATATTCAACAGATAAAGCTTTCCCCTGCCACACATGCCTATTAAAGCGAAAGGAACTTTGGTAGAGCGTAGCAGGGGGCAACCGGAACTACAGTGTTACGTCTGGTTTCAGCAAATCTCATGAATCCACTGCTGTGCTTATTGGAATGTGAATGTTTTCTTAGTCCAGATGTTTGGAAGAAAGAATTCCTCCTAGTACTTTTGGCCCTGTGTGAAGCAGGGGTGCGCAGACGTCAAGCTTGCAGGATCAACTTTGTTTTTGTTTTTATTAGAACCCAAAGATCCACCAGGCAGAGCCTTGGAATGAAATCATACATCTAGAATTAAAGAATGTTGAGTTCAACGGATTTGTTTTGCGTACCAGAACTGAACGGCGCTCACAATTCTTCCGTACAAAAATCCATTCCTGGTTACCCCAAGTTTCTATTCTGGTTGTACTTTTACAATGTGGCTTTAAGCTTCCATGTTTTACATTTTATGCTGCACACATTATGGATTTAATTTTTGTGAACCGCCAAGAGAGCTTCGGCTATCAGGTGATGTAGAAATTTAATAAATAAACAAGCTTTCTTCAAGCTCTATCACACCAGCGTTATACTGTACAATCACTGCGAATTGCATGCAAAGGACTCCGATGTTTTCTACCTTATAAGCTTCTGTTACGGCGAAGTACTCAATGCGTCCTGCTTTGATTGCACTTTCCCCTCCAAAAAAATAGTGATGGATTTTGGACAGCAGAAAGTGTGATTCTTTTGTTGTTCTCCGAGCGGCCGCTGGGGGCGCGGAAGTATGACATAGTCACCCAGCCGCCTCCCTCGGCAACCCCCAAGCGAGTGCCACAGAGCCTGGAGCAGGCCCAGCCCTCCCGGGGCGTGTGCTGGAGCAGGAAGACGAGGAGCAGGGCCACCCGGCCACCTCACCCCAAATGAGTGTCGCAGAGCCTGGCCTAGCCCTCCTGGGGCACGCACTGGAACAGGGGGGAGGTGGACGTATAATGATGGTGTGATGGAGCTAACAACAACAGCTTTCATACGCTATGGGATATGGGAATTCAAGGGAAATGCGTAGGTATGTTGAAGCTCTTCATTTCAGCAGTATAACCTTGGGTGCAGTGCTATGCATGTTTAGCCAGAAAAAAAGTCCTACAACTCTCAGCATCTCTCAGCCAACCATATTTGACATATCAGAGAAGAGAAAAGGAGAAGAGGAGGAAGAAGCAATCTTATGCATATTTAAATTTTAAAAGTCCTACAGTTCCCAGCATGGCTGGCTATGGAATGCTGGGAGTTGTAGGGCTTTTTTTCTGTCTAAACATGCATAGGAAACAAAGCCCTATGAGGAGAGATGGAAAGAGCTGGGCATGTTTAGCCTGGAGAAGAGAAGGTTGAGGGGAGACATGATAATACACTTCAAATACTTGAAAGGTTGTCACACGGAGGAGGGCCAGGATCTCTTCTCGGTCATTCTACAGTGCAGGACATGGACTAATGGGCTCAAGTTACGGGAAGCCAGATTCCAGCGGGACATCAGAAAAAAACTTCCTGACTTTTAGAGCAGGACGACAATGGAACCAACTACCTAGGGAGGTTGTGGGCTCTCCCACACTTAGAGGCATCCAAGACTCAGCTGGACAGCCATCTTTCAGGAATGCTCAAGGTGGATTCCTGCACTGAGCAGGGGGTTGGACTCAATGGCCTTATAGGACCCTTCTAGCTCTACTATTCCATGATTCTAGGATTGAATGTGTGTGGTGGGAGGAGGTAAGGGAGCATTGGAGGCTGGTGGTTCCAATTTCAGTAGGGCTGTGATTCCATTCTGTGTTTCCATCAGAACGAGCCAGAACTCTAAAGGAGCTACCCAAGTTGCTGAATCTTGTCCTCACACTAGGTTCACCAACTTGGACAACTCCTTTAGAGTTCTGGCTGGTCCTGACGGAAACACAGAATGAATTCACAGCCTGATGGAAAATGGAGCCACCAGCTTCCACTGGGAGGGCATCTTTTTGCTGCTGCTGCTGTTAACAATTGAGAATCAGACACCCTTACCAATCTACTTCAAATCACTCTGGTATCTACCAGTAGATCCAGATCAACCTTCTGCCCATTCCTGGTCTAACCCAATAGGCATGATCCTAGTAACATCACTTATTCTGGAACTCATACAAGCAGTCTATAACTTTGCACGGCAGCCTTTCCTATTCAAATGCAGGGTTGCTAACTTTTCAACCAGCCCACGCAGCTTGATGTGAAGTCCTTCAGCAGGTGATTATGTTTATCCCCACCCCACAGAAACCTGCATCTGCTGATTTCTGCACACAAGGTTGTTACTCGAGGCAAGGACTTTTTCTCTGTCCATCTGGCCACCAATATCAAACCAACCTGAACTGAAAAGCATTAGAAAAATCAGTAAAACGGAGCACAGGAAGAGGATTATGTATGCCGCCCTGGGTTTCTTGGAGGAAAAAAGGCGGGATATAAATGCAATAAATAAATAAATAAATAAATATTGTCATTCACTTACTGAGATTGCTGTGAAGTTTGGGAATCTGTTGAGTGGTGTCTCCTGATTTGACTTTAATCTTTATGTCCCAATAAGTTGAAAATTAACTAGCCTGCAGTGTCAAATATTTGCAGCCTTACATTTTAACTTGCTTTGGTCTGGTCAATAACATCATTCCCCTGCTGTTTTTTGTACTGAGATCCCAACAATTGACATCTATATGACTGCCTGATAGGAAGGGCTCTTCTGCATCAGGAGACTAGGGATGTGCTCAGCTTCTAATCGGACCGGCGAATTAGAAGCGGAGCGGGGGGCTTCGCCTGCCCTTAAGGCAGTGGTGAAGAGGATTGGGGGGCCGGCGGAGCGTGGCGAAGAGGATCGAGGTGAAGGCGGATCCTTCGCCTCGATCCGGAGCTCCGCCAGAAAGGTAAGTGGGGTTTACCGGGCCCTGCCGCTGTCGCTGTCACCCATGCGGCGACAGCGGCAGGGCCCGGTAACACCCCCGCCCTCTTCTCCCTTACCTGCCTCCGTCCGCGGTCCGTCGGCATCTTCAATTGAGCCCGCGGTTCAACCAGGAAATCTGGGTCAATTGAAGACGCCGACGGACCGCGGACGGAGGCAGGTAAGGCCCCCCTCCCCCTTGGTCCCTTACCGGGCTCTGCCGCCGTCGCCGCGTGGGCAGCGATGGCGGCAGGGCTCGGTAAACCTCCCACCCTCCTCTCCTGGCCTTACCTGGCGCCACTCCCCTCCACTGCAGAGCTCCGATTCGGAGCCGGAGCTCCGCGGCGAAGAGGAGCGGAGTATGGGTGGAGCAGCGCGGAGTGGGCCGATCCAAAATTTTCGGATCGGCCCGCGGGGCGGAGCGGGGGGGTCCTTGCACACCCCTACAGGAGACCTATCTAGGCCAGTATTCTGTTTCCAAAGCAGCCAACCAGATGCTTAAGGGAAAGCCACAAGCAGCAGATGAGTGCAAAACCATGTTCCTAAGAAACTGGTAGAGACAGACATAGGCCATAGCTAGACCTAAGGTTTATCCCTGGATCGTCCAGGGGTCAAACCTGTTCATCTAGGTGACACACAGGGGATCCAGTGCTCAGGTAGGGGCAAACCCTGGATGATCCCGGGATAAACCTTAGGTCTAGCTGTGGCCATAATACCTCTGATACTAGGGTGACCATATGAAAAGGAGGACAGGGCTCCTGTATCTTTAACAGTTGTATTGAAAAGGGAATTTCAGCAGGTGTCATTTGTATATATGGAGAACCTGGTGAAATTCCCACTTCATCACGACAGTTAAAGTTGCAGGTGCCCTGCCCTCGTTTAAATCTGGTCACTCTAGTATAGCTCCTGCAGCTTTAACTGTTGTGATGAAGAGGAAATTTCACCAGGTGCAACATGCATACAAATCACACCTGCTGAAATTCCCTTTTCTATGTCCCCCTATCTGATACTGTAGCTATCACGATGAAAAGGAGATTTAGCTACTAGACACACATTCAAAGTAATGTCTATTTTGGCCCTAAGTGGGGAAGTTATTATTTAAAGTTTGGTGTATTGTGCAAAAGCATTGGATACAACCAGGGTTTCATGTGCCCAGGGCCAGGCAGAGAGGGTCCAGTGGAGCCATTTGTCATGGTCCTACGATTTTGAGGGGGCCTACTCCAAGTCCCCCTGGTAGAGGCAAAGGGGGACCCCTTAGTAAAGATTTGATACAAAGTAGCTCAAATATTGAACTTGAAATTGGGCAATATTTTCCCAAATATCCTCATTGCGTTGCACATTTTTCTGTCATTGCCAGCAACAGTGGCCTCTAATGAGAGGAGCTTGAGTGTCCTAAAATGAATCAAGTCATACTTTTGGTCCGCAATGGTCCAAGAACGTTTGAATGGATTAGCAGTTTTGAACATTAACATTGACAAGGCAAAGCGGCTTGATTTTTCTGTTGTTGATGATGAATTTGCCCAAAGAAAAGCCCGTAAAGCATTTCTGAATGTGAAGAAGTGATGTCTTATATACATCTTGAATAAAAGTGCTTGCCATTACCTTTTTTTATATAAATTGTTCTAGTTCATATGTATTTAGAACTGATTTCAAATACTTAATGGGCAGTTTGAAATGGGGCCTACATTTCCCATCTGGCCTGGGCCTATTACCAGCTTGGCCCGGCCCTGCATGTGCCTATATTGGTTAGTGGTCCTTGACACAGATGAATGTTGATGTATTTACTGGGAGCGGCTCTGCTCTTTGGCATGGAAGTCTCTTTTGCTAGGGCTTTGGATTGGCCAATTTATACACACACACACACACACACACACACACACACACTTGGTTGAAAGAAGAGCTAGGCATAATTTGCATTTATCTGGAGTTCTCTTACCTCTTTATATTATGAGCTTCTCTAAACAAGTGGTCTATAGCATGCTCATGATTGGCCACTCACTGAAGTTTTCAGTAGGGCTGTGCACGAACTCCCCCGAACCACTTTGTGGCCCGATCCGGAACTTTCGGATCGAGCTGATCCACTTCGGGTCGATCCAACCCTTCCCCGCTCCACATGGGTGGATCGAGATTTTGTCTCCCTTCCCTGCTTACTTGCCTCCGTGGCGGGCGGCAGAGGCAGGTAAGTGGGGAAGGGGGGCAAAATGGGAGCCAAATAGGCCCTATCCCCACTTACCTGGCTTTGCCGCCATTGCCGCAGGTAAGCCCCCCTCCCTCCCCACCACTTACCTGCCTCCATCACAGCCCAGCGCTGGCTTCAACTGAGGGCCGGGCCTCAGTTGAAGCCAGAGCTGGACCACAACAGAGGCAGGTAAGCCCCCCTCCCTCATGCCCCCTTACCTGGCTCCATCGCCGTCGCCACACGGACTGTGGCAGCGCCGCCAGGTGAGCCCCCCTCCCCCCTTACATGCGTTTGGAGCTCAGGATGGAGGCAAAACACTTCGCTTCGATCCACAGCTCCCCTGACCTGATTCAGATCCGCCTTTGGCGTAGGTGGACCGGGTCGCTCTGCTCCGGATTCGCGATCCGAATTGGAGCGGAGCACAGCCCTAGTTTTCAGGTTCATTTCATGACATTGTCAGCATTCAGGGCCCTTCCTGTGCTATTCCCTGGAAACTGCGGGTTTAAAAAGCCCTGGGAATATCCAGGAAATTGCACAATTTCCCAGCGTGTAATCTCAGCCTTGTGCTATAATTATGCCAGCAGTTGGCGCTGTCTCATCAATGTGAATTGAGCACATGGAGAAAGCAGAGAGAGCAATTATTCAATTTCAAACCACATGGCTGCCCGTGTAGTGGTGCTGATCACATCCAAGAAAGGAGGCGGATGCAGAAAGCCACAGTAAGGCACTGAAATTAAAAAAAAATGTAGAGAATGCCTATGAGGGTAAGCCACCCTGGTGTACATAAGGTTGGGTAAGAAATTTGTTGGCTTTGCAGTTTTATGTGAGAAACCCAGTTTGTACCTCCGGACACTAAACATGGAACGGACGACATCTCACCAACGAAATTCATATTTTTTCTGAGTCTTGCAATGAGTTTCAGGGCTGGGGGGATATGTACATTTGAAATGTGCACACAAAGAATGTATACAGTTGAATATGTGCACAGAGCCACTATTCTCAACAAGGTAAAAATATGTACCCTTAAGAAATGCATACAAATAATGCCAACATTTTGAAAAATGGGCGTGGAAATACAGGCACATTTCCATACAGGGAGAAAAAAGGACTCACAATCCCATGCAGGCCCGAGTCAGAATGAGCTTGGAAGTGGAAAAACATGAACATCCATGAGATTGAAAGATTTGCCCATCCCTAAGGATAGTATACAATTGTGCTGGGCCAAATCCTGCCCCTATTTTTGGGAACTTTCTCTCTCCCTGCCAAAGGGGCATTGCTTTTTCTGCCTCTTTCACGGGAAGGGGATAAAATTCAGAGGAGGGAGACAGGGGACATGTCTAGACCAGCCCTATATCCCAGGGTAGCCCCTGGATCATCCCTGTACATCCAAATGATGCACAGGGGATCCCGGGGAAACCCAGGATGACTGAGGACTTTCCCCAGGATATCATGAACCGTGGAAAACCTATTTCCACAGTTCTAGGACCATCCCAGGAGTGTGGGCCATGTGGCCACTGCTCCCAGGTCATCCCATCCTCCCCATGAGTAGCAGGGCACTTGAAATGGGCACAGAGCTGCACAGTGACAGACCATACCCATAGGGGCTGGGGGTGGGGAATGGAGTTGGGTGTTGTTGTTGTTTTGAAAAAACTCACTTTTTGTGCTGGAGCGCAGGTGCATGCTTCCTTATTCCCACCCACCCAAATGGCGGCCATGACGTCCTTCTGGGATGTTGCACAACCATCAAGAAACCCAGGGAGGATGGTGGAATCTGGTAAGTCTGCGATCCTTCTCCCTCCTTCTGCTGGTTGCTGAAGGGCCCAGCATTTGGAGGAGACCAGCAGTTCTTAGTGAATGCCTTTTGGAGGCCATGTGACCTCTCCCACTCCAATAAGCATTCAGGAAGAACTCCTGGGCTCCTGAAAATGCCGGGGGTGTTTTTTAAAACAATAAAAAGAAAGAAAAAAGACCTCTCAACAACTGGCTACATTTAAAAATGTACACAGAAACCCTGTCCCCTCCCTAAGGAATTTCTCTCTCTCTAATTCTCACCTCTTCCAGCCTCTTTCATGCAAGTTTTCATTCCCCCCACGAAATGTCAAAAATGGAATGGTCAAAATTTTCGTCACAGCACTAGTATAAAATGAGGACAGGAAGTGATCTTGCCCTGGCTCAGGGCATAGCTATAGGTTACGGCTGATAAACAGGCAGTGGTTAGAATACGTACCATCTCTAGACTAAACATACCACTGAAATGAGTTTTTCTTCAGCATTTCCAGCCTCAAGACCCTCGATATGTTTTGTTGATTCTTCCTGAACCAAAGGTCATCACAAGCGGCTTTCTCTTTTGAAAGAAGCCCACTGATTTCATTTGTTCCTGATGCTGTTTTGTGTTCTTTAAAAAACACGAACAGGTGAATGTCTTCTGGTCTAGAAGTAAATGAAATTTGATATGACATTACAACGAATTTCTATTTTTAAATATTAGGAAACATCAAATGTTTTAGTCATCCTGGCAGCTTTCACAAGGAGTTGACATTTTCAACAACAAAAAAGTAAAAGTAAAGGGTGTACCCAGTTTTAGACAAAAAAAAGCTTGCATCTGTGTTCCACAAGATCTTCTGTTCTGAGGCACACTGTGTGTACTTTTAAAAAAAAGTTTCACGAACAAACATGCGTAAGTTTGACTGACAGTTCAAAGGCATCAGTGTTTCTCTTGAGTCCTCTTCTTCTCCTGAAAATGCCATTAAACTCTGATTCATCAATCAATGTTTTATATAATCTGATAACATTTCCATTTTGTTATCCACCAGGTCCCTCTTCTGAAAATGGGGGCATCAAGTCTTTTCATGGGCAGAAATTATCATTGGCATCTGGTGAAATTCTAAGTAACAGAAATGGGGACTGTTTTTCTTTAAAGTGGGGTGCAGACTAGGGCTGTGTTCCCGTCCGATTCGGATCGCGAATCCGGAGCGGAGTGACCTGATCCGCCTCCACCAAGGCAGATTTGGATCAGGTCGGGTGAGCTGCGGATCAAGGTGAAGCGGTTCAACTCCATCTGGAGCTCCGAATGCAGGTAAGGGGGGAGGTGGGCTCACCTGGCATCGGCACCTCCGCAGTCCGTGGCCTGCTCTTCTGGTTTGAGCCCTGGCCCTCAGTTGAAGCCAACGCGCTGGACTGCAATGGAGGCAGGTAAGTGGGGGGGCTTCCACCGCTGCTGCAGTCCATACAGCGATGGTGGTGGAGCCAGGTAAGGGGGCAGGGGGAGGGGGGCTTATTTGGGCCCCATTTTGCCCCGCCCCCCTTTCCAACATATCTGCCTCTACAGTCCACTGCAGAGGCAAGTAAGTAGGGAAGGGGGGCAAAGTCTTGATCCGTCCCTCTGGATCTCGCTCTGCAGAGCAGAGCGGGGGAGGATCAGATCGACCCGAAGTGGATCAACCCAATCCAAAAGTTGTGGGTCGGGCCACAAAGTGGTTCAGGGGGGTCTGTGCACAGCCCTAGTGCAGACTTCTCTAATTGGAAGCAAGCCAGAAGGTCTCATTACCTGTTACCTGTTCTATCAGCTGCCTTAACTACTGTTTTGGAAGGTTACAGGGGAGGCATAATTGGCTAAAATTAAGGATATCATGGGCTGGGGTTACGTTAGTGTACCAACCACCCCCACTGCCTAAGAGATGGATGGATCTATTAGTTTCACTCTATAATGTTTGCATTTTTTTTCAAGCACAAGTTCATTTGGTCCACTTTCTTTATCAATCTGCAAAGGTTATTTTTTTTAAAGTCCACATGAAAATTCATACACGTTTTTCAACACACAAAAATTCATATATGTTTTTGTATGCAATTTTTTAAAATGTACATAGTCTTTGCAAGCACCCCCACCCTAAAATATGCCTTCTTTCTAAACAGTTTCCTCTAACGTATGTATTTGTGTATGCATTTTTCCCCAATGGAAACATTTCTTGGTGAATTTTTTGAATTTTTTTATTGGAGATCCGGATTGCAAAATTTGGAATAGTGTGGAAACAAAAGGAGAATTGCATTCCTGTTCATGTCATTGTTCAGGAAGTATGAATTAGGTTGATTTCTATTAAAAGGTGAACCAAATTAATCTTGCTCCTATCTCTACACTCATTGTGAAGATACAATGAAGGTGAAGTAAGGTACAGGGTTATGGCGCTTCCAGTCCTCCCTGGAGGGTCTTTCCCAGATGATGGTGCTGGGGAAATGCCTGATTTTCCAAGCGAAACACCTGGAAAGTGGCAGGGATTAAACACGGGATCACCCATATGCAAAGCATACGTTCTACCGCTGAACTATGGGACATGGCTAGATGGGGTGATATCCTGGGGATCGCCCAGGGATCGTCCCTGTGCGTCCACATGATGCACAGGGGATCCTGGGAGCAAGGAGGGACGATTCCTCCCTTTCCCCAGGATACCACCCTACCCTTCTATCCCAGGTTTTCCTACGGTCTCAGGATGTGGCCCACCATCCCAGTTTGTCCCGGCGCCTCGTGAGGAGCCCGGTTCTGGGCACGGGGCACAGGGGGTCAGACTCGATGGCCTTATAGGCCCCTTCCAACTCTACTATTCTATGATTCTATGCCCATGGGGTGTGTGGTGGGGGGAAGTATGAGGTTGTTGTTTTTAAAAACAACAACAACAACCCAACAACTTACAGTTTCATTCGAGCGGTTGTGCACTCATTTTCCTTTTTAAAAAACCAAAAAATGGCTGCCGCAATGTCCTATGTTCTCTTGGGATGCTATGCCATGTGTAGACTGAGGGGGAGGATCTCGCGATCATCATATCGCAAGATCATCCCCCTCCACCCCCCTCGTCCAGCCATGCCCATGGTCTCGTCCCCAAACATGTCCTTCACATCCCCTTCTGTTCACTTGTGCTTTGCTTCAAATCCCACCCCCATGCTTTATAGCAGGATGGGAAACCCATAGCCCTCCAGAGGTTGTTGGACTACAACTCACACCATCTCTGACCATCAACCATGTTGGCTGGGGCTCATGGGAGCTGGAGTTCAGCAACATATGGAGGGACACAGGTTTCCCACCCATACATTCTAGGGCAGCGTTTCTCAACCTGTGGGTCGGGACCCCTTTGGGGGTCGAATGACCCTTTCACAGGGGTCGCCTAAGACCATCGGAAAACACATATTTCCAATGGTCTTAGGAAACTGTATTGACTGAACTATGTCATGTATCATCTTTTGTATTATTAAACCTATTGTTATGTATTATTTTCATTAGCAAACCATCCCATGACAATGGATCGTGTAGAGAAGAACGAAAATAATTTTATGGTTGGGGGTCACCACAACATGAGAAACTGTATTAAAGGGTCGCGGCATTAGGAAGGTTGAGAACCACTGTTCTAGGGATTTGCAATCTCATGATGACTTCCATTATAAACTGTTTATTTGCAAAGGTGCACCCGGCAGAAAACAAGCAGGTAGTACAAGGATGTACAAGAAAGTAATTCTCATCATCAACTTTATTACGGTCACTGGCATGTGAAAAAACAGCATGCAGGGAGTTAATTTAATAGAAAAATAGGAAGCAAGGGTTAAGCACCTTCTTCCCACTCACTAACATTCACTCTTGATTGAAGCCTTCCGTGGCTGCTTTTCATATATATTTTTAAAGAAATGCCTATGGGAAATTGACACGCAATGTGTAATATGCCCTTAAGTTCTATTGAAGTTTTCACTGACGTATATAACTTTCAATAGTCAGGATTCCTTTCCCTCCCCCAGAACGCACACAATTCCAAAATCTGAAAAAGAAGAAAATAAGAAAGAAAGAGAGAAAAAAAAGAATGACAACGTGTCTTTTTATAAGACGCTGCTGGGGGATTTTGGATGAAACTTCCTTGACACTTCTGCTATTAATAGTGTCATTTTCTCCGTGGTATGGGGTGAGGAGGAGGCAGGGAAAGAAAGCCGAACTACGAATCAAGAGATGTTCGTAACAGATTTCTGCCTGCAGTAAAGCAAGCAAGCAAATAAATAAATACGCAGTCGCTCATGTAGGTGGAATTACAATGCCAGGAAGGACTGTAATATTTTTTGCACTCTCTATTTCCCAGAGTAGAAGGAAGTTGGAACTATAGTGATGGCCACCAATTTGGGTGGCTTTAAAAGGGGGTTAGAGAAATTTCTGGAGGAGAAGGCTATTTATTTATTTATTGCATTTATATCCCACCTTTTTTCCTCCAAGGAACCCAAGGCAGCGCCAACCCTTGGGTTCATCACTAGCCCTGATGGTTGTGTGCTCCTCCAGTATTCAAGGCAGTAAGCCTGTGTGTACCAGTTGCTGGGGAACATGGGTGGGAGGGTGCTGTTGCACTACAGTTCCAACTTCCTTCTACTCTGGGAAATAGAGAGTGCAAAAATATTACAGTCCTCCTTTTCATATGGTCATCCTACCTTTGGGAGACTGACAGAACTTGGCCTACTTTGCTGTTAGTCATGCAAAACAAGTGAGGCTGAAGAGAAGTTATCTGTAATTTTCAGTCACAAGGGGCAGAGCTGCACGAAAAATGTGCATCCGTTTTATACTAGTTTAAATGTGACTTCCATATAGATTCTTGGTGATCTTTTTTATTTTTATTTTTATTTTTTTAATAAAAGAGAAATGGCTGTCATTCCCTTCTCAGTTAAAAAATAAATAAATAGCTAAAGTTGTCCATTTCAGTTTCTCGCTGTTTGTTCTGACCTATTTCTACATTATCTTTTGATTTATTTATTTATTTAGAAGTCCACATGGAAATTGATCAGGATTTTTGTATGCACTTTTGCCTACTACAGTAGGGTGATCATATGAAAAGGAGGACAGGGCTGCTGTATCTTTAACAATTGTATTGAAAAGGGAATTTCAGCAGGTGTCATTTGTATATATGGAGAACCTGGTGAAATGTCCTCTTCATCACCACAGGTAAAGCTGCAGGTGCCCTGCCCTCTTTTAAATCTGGTCACGGTATAGCTGCAGTATAGCTCCTGCAGCTTTAACTGTTGTGATGAAGAGGAACTTTCACTAGGTGTGACATGCATACAAATGACACCTGCTGAAATTCCCTTTTCTATGCAACTGTTAAAGATACATGAGCCCTGTCCTCCTTTTTGTATGGTCACCCTAACTACAGGCAATTCTTTTCAAGCAGTTTTCCCTTATTTAAAGGCACAATCCTGTCGGAATGGCCATACTCCTTTCACTTACGGCCATCCAATGCAGAGCAAGAAGAGCATTTTAGCTAGATGGGCTTTTTGCCCATCTAGCTGGGGTGTGTCAAAAGGACAGGGAAGGAAGCTGGAGCATCCTGGAGATAGAGCATAACCCGGCCTCTCCAGTCCCAACCTAGTTGAATACCCCTTTCTTTCAGTAAGAAGGGGGAGGAGGGAGGGAGTGTAGATCCCTGCCTCCAAGTTTGAAGCACTGAGTGCAAACTCAGATCTAGGAATCTGAAATATCCTATGGCCCCTCCAGATGCTGTTTAGGGAGGGGCATAGTATTGCTCTTTAAATCTTTCTCTCTTTTTTTGCTAAGTTTTTTTCACTAATATACACATGCTTGTATGCATTTCCCCCTAATATACACATTTTTGTATGATTTTTATGTTACAACAACTGCATTGCAAAATCAAGAGAAGTGCAAATATCAAAGGACAACCGCATCCCAGTCCGCATTATTGATTTGGGAGAAGTGTGAATCTGGTAAGTTTGCATCAATCTGTGAACTAAACAAAATTCTCCCCATCCTCGCTTCTCAGCGCAATCCTCACACTAACCTCAATCATACAACAACAGTAATATGACACCCACTGAAGATGAGATGTGATGTAAGAGATCCATGGATTGAAGGGCCCATCTTAAAAATATATACATGATTCGTGGCCATAGGGAACTCAGTTTAGATCTGTTCCATCTGGTTTGATGGTAGTGATTGGGGGGATTTAACCATTTCCTTTCATGCTGCTTTCTCAATCTGTAATCTGCGTCATCCTGGAGCTATTTGCCCAATGGCGTAACTGGCAGTTTTAGGAGGACAATTTTCCATTGTACAATTGTGTACAGGAGAAAAAACTACCTACCATCGCCCCAGCACTATGATCCTGATCCAAGTCACACGTGCACATCCCTGCATTGGCTTCTCCTAGTCAACGACCCAGTGAACCATCTCAAGGACAGCTGCTGTTCAGAGTGAGAGTATGTGGTGCATTGCTGTGAAGGAACACAAACCATGCATTATTGTTTTTTGTTTCTGGGGTGTTTAGGGGTGCTGCTCCCCAAACACCAAGAAGGTGTTTCAGGTAATCAATCAGAATCAGACTCTGAAGTAGAGGAGTTGGCGCCAGACACAAGCCAGCCTGTACCAGTGGGGGAGAAAGCTCTCACGGACTCTTCACCAGCCGGAAGCGAACCATCTCCAGAGCTTATCTCGTCAAGGGCAAATAATACACAGTCAGTGGGAAGACAACATTCTTCCAAAGGAGAGAACGCAGACAGGTTAGCCAATCCTAGAGTACGTCACAGGCTAAAACAGGCGGAGCGAAAAGAAGGTGAGAGAAAGACGGCCTGGCTCGCATCGCGTCAGAAACTGCCTCAGAACTAGTCTCTCTGAAGTTAACACATTTTGGGAAAAGGCTTTCCGTTCTTCTTGAAAGGACAATTATCTCACTTAGTTTTGCATAGTTTTGCCTAGGGGAAAGTTCCTAGAGATTAGACTCTCTTCAGATGGGAAGAGATGTTTATTACTTAAATAAAGCTTTGTGGATTACTTAGTAGGCCTCGTTATTGTCTCCCAAAAAGGCAGGAGGTTAAAGGGAAACACGACACCATGTTTGGTTTAGCAAGGGAAGCGTTCACCTTTTAAAGAACTAAAATGTGTTTTTTTCAATGGCTTTGAAGCCCTCCCCCAGAGATAGATTTAAGTGATGTAAGTGACACCGCACACTATCCAATGGATGGCCATGACACAGTTGAGCAACCACATTATATAGTATATAAACCTGAACTCCGAATCTCTCTCTCTTTCTCTCTCTCTCTCTTTCAGTCACTGTGCAGCTCCCCATCCTTGGACCGTAAGAAGCGTCTTCATAATGTGTGGGCCACAACACATAATATAGGGATAATCATATTGGCCCAGTGCACCTGGGCTTTGTCCCTCTCCTTGAACAGAAGCTCAGTATTTGGACATTCACCACTTGGGGCCTGTTCAAACAACACTCTAAGCCATGGTTAGGCCGCTAACCCTGTTGTGGCAAAGGGTTAGTGAGCGTGTTTAAACCGTGGTTATGTCGCCACCATGTTTAGGAATGGCTCAAATGACACACTAAGGCCGTAGCTAGACCTAAGGTTTATCCCAGGATTGTCCTGGAGTCAAACCTGTTCATCTAAGTGCCACACAGGGCATCCAGCGCTCAGGCAGGGACGAACCTGGGATGATCCTGGGATAAACCTTAGGTCTAGCTACGGCCTAAGTCATGGTTCACATGAGACGCTAAACCTTAATGTTTAGCTCAAAATGCTTAACTACTGTGGCTTAGCGTGTCGTCTGAACAGGGTCATTGAATCCTTATTGGACTGTTTGATGGGAGGAGCACCCTCCTTGTGTTCTAAATTGTTTTGTGTGTACTTTGTTCTCTGTGTGTGTGTGTGTACTTTTGCAAACCTTGGGATTCACTTGAGCATGCTGATACCTCCCTATTATTTCTCAGTGGCCACAATGCTGTCAGCACTCAACACCTCTTTTTGCAATTATATAGTGCGACGTGTGTGTGTGTGTGTGTATGTGTATCTATGTATCATACTTATTCATTGTTATTGTGGCCTTTTTTCTTTTCTTTTCCTTTTGTCCTTAGAGAATTTCCATCTATTTACATTTCATTATCTCTGTATCCTGCCTTTCATTTCCACTCGCTTCCTTCATAATTCCTAAAAATTCTGTTTTGTTACCTTATTTAGCTGTAGTCAACGCCCACAAGAACAGTTACCTCAGCTCTTCTCTTAGACGTGTCTTGAAATGCTCACATTGGTTCTGGTGTTGTGGTACCTTGGCTTATTAGCATCACTTCATGAGTACTTCCGGAATGGGCTTGACTAAAATTACTGATGTGTAAATGTAGCGGTGACCTATCATCCTTTGCTCTTCATTAGGGAACTTTCTATCTATAGGGATAGAAGTTAATGACAGAATATCTCTCTCTCTCTCTCTCTCTCTCTCTCTCTCTCTCTCTCTCTCTCTCTCTTCTGCCTGATGTCAGAGCTCAGAAAGAAATGAGGGGTATATAAGTGCTGTATTACATGCTAGCGAGGAAGGTGGAGACAAGGAATACTTCAGACTCAGAAGCAAGTGTGAGATTGTTCCTGCACTATTCCTTCTAATACAGACACTTGCTTGATTTCATCAGCTAATTCCTCAACCACCAAAAGGTAACTCAGCAATAAATGATTATTCATATAGAGGGGGGGGGGGGAGAAAGGGGTTACAGAAAACTCTAAAATAATGCAACTGATAAAAATTTGACCAGCTTGATTAGAAAACTCTTGCCTTCTCATTTTATATTAAAAATAAATGAATAAAACATTTGGGGAAAACAAAGAATATTATTTCTAATCCACTAGATTGGAAAGGGGGCATATTAAATTGTTTCATATAAGTTAGGACACTTCATTTTCCCTCTCTCTGTTCTCTCTGGATATTATTTCTATTCTCGCTGAATATTCATCGTGGCTTGTGGCTTCAGGTGCTGCTACAGTTATTGCTCAGTGTATAATGAAGAACGTATGTTTTAGGCTGAAGTTTTGTTTTTATTATTTTTTCTTGTGGTTCTCCCCACCCCACCCCCCCCCAGAAATGCCCAAAGGAGAGATGTGCAGCCTCAAGGGACCTTTTCTTTTCATCATATTGTCTATTACTTTAAGTACCCTGGAAGCAACGCCTGTTGAGAGGTCAGTAACCATCGAGTACATCCTACTTCTTCAAGGTCAAATGATTTATATTGTATAGATGCACGATTCATCTTTTGCTGTGTAGCTGTAAGAGACGTTAGCGGGGAAGGGTGAAATGGAGGGGAAATGTTAATGGGGGAAAAAGCCATTTTGCTTTTTGTTTTTGTTTAAAGACTTCTCACTTTGGCTGATGATTTATCTGATGGGACTCCCAACAGACAAGAGTGGTTCTTACCCATCCTGTCCAGAAGTACCGGTTACTTGGGAATTAATGGTGCACTACTGGGGGAAGAAGTGGCAAAGCCCAAAAGGTATAGATTGATTTTGATTCTAATGCAAAACATGCACAAAGAGACAACATGTTGTAATTTTGCTTTTGAGGTTTCCTTAGCTTGAATATCTTCAGTTCTGTTCAAATGCCTGCGATCATTCATTCATATCTCAAAACAGCGCTTGCAGTATTCTCAGGACTATGAATCTCCCATTGCAAATCCCCTAACTTCAATGGAATTACTCCGTATTCAATGGGTTTGGGGATCTCATTGCTTCTGTATTAGAGAAGACAAGCTAATAATAATAATAAAAAACAACTCAGTGTTTTCTAAGATTTTAACCCTCATTGCCTTTATTAAAAGTACTTTACTAATCAGATATTGGGATCAAATAGATTCCAGATTAAAAATAAGTAAGAAAATGAGATGCATTTAACACTGACTACGATGTAATGTCAATATAAAATAGTATTAAGGGTTTTTGTTTACACTACAAACGTAGAATTATACTATCAAATGTATCATGTTTCCCTTCAACTTAAAATCTCCTGAAGGTATGGATAAAAAAAATACAAATAACAAATCATTAAGAGTGGCTGTAATCTATATAAAATAGTTAATGTTAAGTGAAAAGATTCAGGGTATTGGGGTTATTTAGGCTCTAAAGTCTTGAGTATGGAGTACTTCATTCTCCCAATCCCAATCCACTTTAATTAGAGTCTAATTGATCCCAAGCCCATTTTAGACTGTAATCCTATGCACACTTACCTGGTGGTAGTTCCCATTGAACTCGATGGGATTTACTTCCAAAGAGATGTGCATAAATTGGCACTGTTAATGAAATAAAAAAAAGAGGAATGTTAGACATGCAGACATATTTATGGGAATATATATTTTTTTTATGAACCACCCAGAGAGCTTCGGCTATTGGGTGGTATAAAAATGTAATAAATAAATAAATAAATAAATAAATAAATATTAACCATCAGAAAAGTCATGAAATGAGACACAAAACTTTTGATATAATTTATTCGGTCTGTGGAAGGTTTTGTTTGGAGTGGAATTTCTCAGTTCTCTTGATTGTTGAAGGCTAATATTAAATAAGATTTTTCTTTCCTCCTTTGCTAAAGCAAAACATAAAGTCATTGTTCTGAGGAGGGTGCTTAACAGGCTTGGAAATAAGTATTCCTTGTTCTGTGAAATGTACAATTTCACAGAGAATCACTGTAAGCTGCAACAATTCACACAGAGTTCCGTACAGTTCCGAATCCGTGTGCATTTAAGGAACTATAAATGCCATTTTCTTGTGAGATTTTAAATTGCTATTAAAAAGCATTTTGAAAAGGTATTTGGAGTGATAAACAGAGATTGGCATGATAATGGGGGCGCCCTTAATAGGCTTGTTACATTTCAATCAGAGAATAGCAAACAGACTCAGGCCATGCCAGAGAACGGTTTTTTAAAATTTGCAAATGATTTAGGCAGCTGTAAATGCATTCAGATTTTTGAAATTATTCATAGCAAAACCCTCTTGATTTACAACAAAACAAACGGGTGAATGCAGATGGGTGTTCTTACAAGTGGTGACATTATTTATTCTATGTTATAGGGAAGAAAGAGACACAAGACTGCCATTTTTAGCAGCAGCAACATATTTTTTGTTTATCTAACTCACACATTTATTACATTGATATGTATGACATAGGGTGACCATATGAAAAGGAGGACAAGGCTCCTGTATCTTTAACAGTTGTATTGAAAAAGAAATTTCAGCAGGTGTCATTTGTATATATGGGGAACCTGGTGAAACTTCCACTTCATCACCACAGTTAAAGCTGCAGGTGACTTTTAAATCTGGTCACTCTAGTATAGCTCCTGCAGCTTTAACTGTGGTGATGAAGAGGGAATTTCACCAGGTTCTTCATATTTACAAATGACACCTGCTGAAATTCCCTTTTCTATGCAACTGTTAAAGATATAGGAGCCCTGTCCTCCTTTTCATATGGTCACCCTATATTACATTTGAGCTGTATTGTAGAACTTGATGTCATACAGGATTTTGGACTGTCTCTCATCCAGGGACTGATCAGACCCAGACCCACTTAGCTTCAGCAAGATGGAACTATAATGTACCTTGAGACATGTCTTTACTGTACCATAAGGGCTAGTACAAGGGACACTCCTATCAATTAGCAAAACTCCCTTGCCCACGTACATAAAAGGTTCTGTGTAGATTTCCTCTCAATGGGAACACAGAAAATGGGGATTGTGAACAAAACCCATTTTATATTACCAGCTTCCAACAGTCCAAAATTCAGCTCCTTAATTTTCCTCCTTTTGTTATCTATGAGCCCAAAAGCACTAGAATGGCCATATGTCCTTTACAGAGGGCAGTCCTCTATCTGAGGGACTGTTCAATCTAAATCTGGTTTAAGAAGGGAGAACAGGCGGAGGCCTTGAAGTTGTCCATCCAAAGTTAGCATGTGGGCAGGACACTGAATAAGCACATAGGTCATCCCAACTATTGTGAGAGGTATTATTATCTAGGGATGTATGAGAAATCTGTTTCAGTTCATTTTTGGACAGGATTTACCAGTTCATACCTTCCAAACTGAACACGGACTCGGACACAATCTCCGGCTGAAACCCATACATTTCTGATCTTGCAATGGGATTTGCAGACATTCGACATAGTGCATTCATTTGAAAAAGGTGCATGAAAAAATGTGTCCTTTTGAAAAATGCACACAAATGTGCTTTATTCAATGCGAGAAGAATGCGTACATTTCAAAAATGTGCACAATGGATGTGTGTGTTTGGGAAAATGCACATGCAGAAAGAAAGAAAAACCTAAGCTCACAGTCTGACACAGACTTGAGTCAGAACGAGCTTCGAGATGGAATTCGGAAAAATATATCTAATTTATAGGAATTATTTCTAAATTTGCACCCAGATATCTAGAGTAGCATATGCAACTTTTGTGCAAGTCTCTGTCCTCTTGCGTCCTTTTTCTCTTTTTTCTCTTTATAAATATCCCATGGCACAGCCCACCCTGAACTGTATCACTGCAGGCTGCAGGTGGGGATGACATGATCAAATCATCACCCACTTGTATTTTATTTATGTATGTATGACTCTCCTTTTGGCCTAAATTGAACCCCTGACGTGACTTACACTTTAATAAATGATGGTTTCACTTGAGGGTGGGGGGAAACATATGTAAATCAAATGACTGAGTGATTTTAGGTCTGCTGCTATATCCTGACAAATAATTTTTGAAAGGTGAATGTCAAAATACACACTGCCCTACCACTGAAGGCCTTGCTAGACCTACCAGATAATCCGGTCAGGAGTCGCCCCTAGCACGCGTGCTCCAGGTTTTTTTCTCTTAAAGGGCCATGTGCGCAGGAGCGCACCCATGAAAAAGGTAAGTGGTTTTTTAAAAAATAAAGGGTTCCCCGCTCCCCCTGATTTCCCCCCACGATGTCTGATGCCCCCCTGCCCGCTCGCTCACCCATCTTCCCCCCGTCCGCCATGCCCGTCCCCATCCTCCATGCCCTGTCCCCGCTCGCCCGTCCTCCCCCTGTCCACCATGCCTGTCCCCCGTCACCGTTCTTCTTCCCCCACCCCAGTCCGCCATGGCTGTCCCCCATCCCCGTCCCCGTTCTTCTTCCCCCGTGATTCCCCCCTCCGGCCTGATGGGCACAGCGCTCCTATGCAATGCTGTGCCCAGTCCGTGGCTTCTCCCAGCTACTCGTGAGCGAGCGAGCAGCCGGGAAAAGCCACAGACCCTGCTAGACCTTCCGCAGCCCCGGCCTCAGGCCGGGGCTGCGGAAAAGCCGGGCCATAAGTGGATCCGCTTATCCCAGTTCAAAGGAGGACTTAGCCCAGCCTGACCCCGGGATCCCCTGTGCGTCATCTGGATGCACAGGAGGGAGACCGGGCCTCACACCGGACTAACTCCTCGTCTAGCAACGGCCTGAGTCTGAAAGTCAATCAGCTTTTCCCAATCTGATACTTTGCAAATGTATTGGACTGTAACTCCCATTATCCACAGCCAGCATGGGGATATATATATATGGGGGATGCTGTCAGACAGGCCTGATCCCATCCCAGGTGTAACTGCTAGCACACTGGTCGGCAGCTCTGCTATTTTTTTATTGGATCAATTCTTGAAAGCAGCAGGCTGATAGGAAAGATTTTGTGGAGTTCTACTGCTTCAGAAGTAGCTGACAGGAGCAAAGGACTGATTGTCTTGCTAATCATTTGCATGATATCATCAAGTTCCTTAAATAGCCCTTAAAAGCATCTGAAAGCGAAACACTGAGTCATTGTTGTCACTTAGTGACTTAACTATACTATAATTATCCTTTTCTGGAGGTGCCATGGAAGCGCTACTTTGAAAAATCAAATCTAAGGTGTTTTGTATATAACCTGCTTGTATTATTATTAACACCTATCACTTTACAGTGTGTTTCTTCCTGAGAGTTTCCTGGCTGCTCTTTTTCTCTCTCCCTCTCTCTCTCTTTTCTTTCCAAGTATAACGTAGATGTTGAGTGAATGGTAGCATTCTCAGACTTGCTCAAGAATCAGAATTTCTTGACATGATCCCAAGTAAAAAGGAGAACATGGGAACTGCCCCACCACATAGACCTCCCTTTCCCAACCGGGTACCCTCTGGATGTATGGACTACAAGTCCCACCGTCCCCAGCCAGCACAGAAGACGTAGTCCAACACATCTGGAGGCCACCAGGTGGGGGAAGACTGAGATGAACTGAAGTTTCAGTTAGTCCAGTGTTCTCTTTCCAAATTTGCTCGAAGATGCTACAAAAATTCCATTGGAGCATTCCATGTCAGCCAACACATTTCAAACCTGTTCAACTCTCTGTCAAGGAATGTAGAGAGATACACTTCTTCTGCCTCTCTCAACTTACTGAGTATCTTACTCCCTGAATTTCCTCTTCAACAAGGCTTGCTAAATGCCTCTGGGAAGCTCACGGAGGCAAAGACCATCACTTGTTCTTTTACTTGGCGCCTTAGGGCCGGATCTACACCAAACAGGATATGACACTTTGAAAACAGTTTGAAAACTGTATATGCACTGTGTTCTGGGCCCCAACAGTTGTCACTACTATTATAAACCGTTTTAAAGCAATAGTGTAGATGCTACCCTGCTGGATATCTGTCGATGATATCCCTCACCTCTATACATTAGTCAAAGCCTTATCGAATTCTCTCATCCCAGCAAATATGGGGGCGGGGGGGATCACTGGAAATGTTTAAGAAACAACGGAAAATGTTCAGTCCGGTATATATTATTATTCATTGCTGCTGCTTTTAGTAATTGCTGTTGATGCTTTAGCTGCTGCCGCTCAATTTTAAGGGGGCGTAATGCGGTTTTAGTTGGATAATTATTTTATTGTAGAAGTTTTATGACTATTATTGAATTTTATGACATCTTGAATACCGCCTTGAAAGTGTGTGTGTGAATAATAATAATAATAATAATAATAATAATAATAATAATGCCAAGTAAGCCACCATGTTATGTGGCACCAAATGCCATAAGATGAGTTCTTAAACAGTCCATCTCAGATCTGAGGCCTTCTAAAATGAACACATAAAAAAATACATGGAGACTCTTTGAAAAGGCAAAACCTTCACAGGTTTTGTGGTTTTGGCATTTCAAGGGAACTAAAACATTATGGTCAACGTTTTGGAGAATGCTTTTAAAACTTGATGTTGTGCAGACTTCTACTGTTACTTTCTACTGTTAGTTTTTCCCTACCCTGTGCCTGCTTACCCTACCCTGTACCTGTTTGCATTCTCTTCCCCTCCTTATTGTTTTACTATGATTTTATTAGATTGTAAGCCTATGCGGCAGGGTCTTGCTATTTACTGTTTTACTCTGTACAGCACCATGTACATTGATGGTGCTATATAAATAAATAATAATAATAATAATAATAATAATAATAATAATGTGTGATATTGAGATCCTGTTGATCAAGGACCTAGGGAACTGCCTTATAGCAAGTCAGACCATTCATCCATCTAGCCCAGTATTGTCAGCACTGAAGGGCAACAAGTCTCTCGTGTCTTAGGCAGGGTTTTTCCTAAGCCCTACCTGGAGATGCCAGGGATTGAATTTGGGACAGGCAAAGCCTGTGCTTTACGACTGAGCTATCCCAAAAAGGCTAAATCAACTCTCCCTGGACTAGCGAACCATCCAACTGCAATGCCTCTGTCTTCTTTAGATTGAGGCCTTAGGTAGACCAGGCTATATCCCAGGGCAAACCCCGGGATGGTCCCTGTGCATCCAGATGATGCACAGGGGATCCCCGGATCAGGGAGGGATCATCCTTCCCTTGCCCCGGGATATAGCCCTTCCCTTGGGGCCCGCTTTTTCCGTGGTCTCAGGATGAGCCCGAGATCATGGAACATCTGGCCCGTTTCTGTGGCTTGACCCCGCTCCGCGCAGTTACTTGCGCGGAGCTGGGATCACTGCACTCATCGGGGTTAGGGTGGGGTGGGGGAGCAGGGAAACCAAATTAAATTTTTAAAAAAGACTTACCTTTAGCGCACGAGTGGTTGTGTGCTGCGTCCTCTTTAAGAAATAAAAAAATGGCGGGCGTGACACCTCTCTTCCTGAAGTCGTCGCACCTTACGTGTAAATGGGGCAGAGATCTCATGTTAATCCCAATGCGAGATCTCCCCTCCTCTGCCAAAAGGTAAGTCTAGCTAAGGCCTGAGTTTCCATTTATTAGCTCTCATCCAAACCATTACTGAGTTCAGTAAGCAATAGGCAGTGGCAATCCTCTTAAAATATAAAATAACCAAAAGGATGCAATCCCAGGCATGTTTAAACAGAAAAATGTCCTACAACTCCCAGCATTCTCCACCCAGCATGGGAGTTGTAGGACTTCTTTTCTATCTAAACATGCATAGAATTGCACCTTAGGGGTCATTTAGAGGGTGCTCACCCCCACAAAGTTATTCTTAACGATCTCCCATCAGGGCCAGATCTACATCTTGTGTCAAATCATTATGAATGTGGAACAAAAAGCAGGAAATAATACTATGAAAGCAGTATATGGAAAGTGAATTGTACCCCAGCAGTTATCAGTGCACTTCATTACCACTATAAAATAGTAGTGTAGATCCCTGGTCAATTTTAGCAATATAAAGAACTATATTTGAGTTTCTCTCTCTCTCTCTCTCTTATTATTTGAGAGTAAGAGAGAGCAACTCATTGGGTCTCTATTTAAGAGACCCAAATACTGTATGTAATGGGACCCATTTGAATTGCCAATTGTTAAATGTTTAGATGGGGATCCTGGTCCTTGCCCATGAAAGAAAGAGCAGAGCAAACGTTATTTGTTTTTAATATTGCTGATATTGTTTGTATAGAATCTCATGTTGTCTAATGGTACAAACTAGAACAGAGGTCTCCGTGGGCACGTTTTGAGTTTTGAGTCCATGGGCACATTTGGAGTTCTAGAAACCACCATGTTGGAGACCTCAACGCTAGTAGGGTTCAATAAATTCAAGTAGTAATAATAAATTTTATTCATGGCTACCCTGAATGGGTTTTAGCCGAACACATATTATCACATATTATTACATATAAAAAAAAATTAAAATGAGCCGAGCTCTGTACAGACATCACTGTCTAGTACCTCATTGTAGGTAAAATTACATTCTAGGTAAATAGGATCTGAATTAACCACATTCTTTCAGTGTGGGGCTAAATAAAAGGCACAATTTTGATCCACTTAATAAAATTTGTAAGAAAGGAATATTTTTTCTAATATACTGGAAATATCAATAAATATTATAAAATGCCTTTTCAGCATTGATCAAGATGGGTAAAGATAAGGTGACCATATGAAAAGGAGGACAGGGCTCCGGTATCTTTAACAGTTGCATAGAAAAGGGAATTTCAGCAGGTGGCATTTGTATGCATGCAGCACCTTGTGAAATTCCCTTTTCATCACAACAATTAAAGCTGCAGGAGCTATAGTATAGTAAAGACCACTTTTCATCTGCTCGGTTCCCAAAGCCAAGTTGACAAAGTGCCTTATACACGCTGGCCCTTTTTAGGAATGACACACATTAAATTTATGATTTTATTTTGTATATTTGTAAAAACAAAAACGACTGGGGGGAAGTCCCTTTGAATATATAATCCTGCCCAACTCTGCCTGTGATGATGCTTATTTTTCAGGCGGATGACGAATTACTTTGAAATGCCAGAGTGTAAACAAACATTATCATCTACAATCATTGATGACATTGACCCAAACCTGGAACAAGATAGAATGCCTTATCTGGCTTTAATACAGTAGAGATATTAGCTTCATAGACTGAGCTTCATACTTTGTTAACCTCTTCAGCGTCTTATTCACCTTTAAGAGGAAAAGGCATGAGAAAACCTTCCAAGGACTTATATCGCTGTGATGAAACTCCATCAGGTCTCAGAGTCTTTCCTCTTGATCATGCTCCTTCTATTGTTAGAAGAGTCTTTTGAAGATTGTATCTGGTGGAACAATCTTCTATTGAATCTTCTATAGAGATCTTAATAGAAAGATAAGGCAATCTTACATCTTTGAAAAGAAATACACCCCACAAATTCATATCTATCTAGGTTGGACTGATGTCAGGTTAATATACATCTGAACACAAATGTCCCCAAACCTGCACTGTAGATAAAAAATTATTTCATTTTGAACAATTCTCCCTTAATGGCACTGTTGTATCATTTTGTAGTTTTTCTAGCTGATGAATTAATTATTTCCAGATTCCAAAAATGTACTTTTCACAAATCAAAGTGTCATTTATTAACTTGGTATCATAATTTAACTCATCTGCCTTGTCCTGATGGAGAGGTAGCATTTCTAAGACTTAGGTAATCATCAATTATGTGTTAGTTCCTATAGCCGCCGTTTCTTTTTATTGGAAGTGAAATAATGTGACACAAAATTTCTTTTGGAGAGTTCCATTTAGATTGCCTTTACTATGAACTTTGCCATGGCCTATTGAAAGGTAAGGTGTTAGATCCAGAGAACTGTGAGCAAAGAGGATTTCACAGGTAATACTGTTCAGCAAATGCTTGTGCAAATCCTAACAGAAGAATCACACTGTGCTGCAATAGGTAGGCTCCTTACCAATTCTCATGCTTCCATTTGTGCAATAGCTTGCACAAACAAAAGAACATCTTGTTCAGAGTTCTGATGGAAAGTGTAAAACAGATCTTCTGTGACTGGAAGATATCTTCAGGTTACAGAAGGGCACCAGCCCATGATATTAGTGAATTTGTATTTTATCTCCATCTAAACCCTTTGGAATATCCTCCATCATGCGAATATTTAAAATAATAGGTACATGACCAGAAAGTATTATTGGACGTATATCACTGGCACACTGTAGAGAGGTCAAAGATGGTCTAATGAAAGGTAATCCAGCCTAAAGCAAGTTTAATATCTTTTAAAAGAATGCCTCACCCATCAAATTAAAAAGTCTTCCAGATATCCTTCAAACCCAGATCTTCCATAAAATCGTGATTTGTAGAACAGCGTTTAGACAGAGAAGAAAATATTTTGGAGTTTGTGTATTTTCCTAATATAAAGGGCCAAGGCGGAATCAAAGTGTCCTAAGAACTTTGGCTACTGGGTATATAGAAATGTAACAAATAAATAAATAGAGATAATTGAGAACCTTATGGGGAAATGGAGAATTGTCTTTACAACCAGGACTTGCAACAAAGTATTGCACCAGAAGTGCTCCTGTTCAGGATTCTAGACAGGCAGCCAAGCCCTTTTCCAGGCTACTTCATTCCATTCCCCACAATGTTTTTCTCCATTACTACAAATCTGAAGCATACATGTTTTCAGGATATGATTGCTGCTCCAAAGAGAAATATACTACCCCATCAGATTTATGTAAGAGGGGGGAATCTTTTATGTATTAGGATTGCAATACTCTGGGTTTCTTTAAACAGGCAATTTATAGCACGCTCGTGACTGGCCACTCACGAAGTTTGCAGGTCATTTTGATGACGCCGTGAGCCTCCTGCAAGTCTCCTGCTCATTCCCTCAGTTATTCCGCTTGGAAAACCTGATTCTTCTGAAATATCTCGGGATTTCCTGCCATGTGCTGTCGAAGTAACACTACAAAAACACCCACTAGGGGGGCGTTATCCCATTCAACTCTATGAACTGGGAAATTTTAACTTACAGACCATGTGGTCACTGCTCTCCTATGTAATTCAGCTCATTTCAAATGCAGAAGAGGAGCAGGAAGCAAAGCAACGGAAAGCAAACACGACTTCCCTTTAATCTAAAGGGCTTCTCTTGTCATTTTAGACAAAAGAAAAGAAGAACGAACATAGACACGAGTTGTGTAAATAGCTGTAAATAAATGTCAAGGGAATGAGGAATAATGGGCAAAACTCTTTAATATCTTGCGGCTTGCTTGATTCTTAAATCCACTTGTAGAATCTTGTGCAGTCCAAGATTGCATTCCAGCCATCGTTATGAAGGTTAATGAGCTTATGTGTTCCAGATAATATCTTTCTAGGTTAATAAATTAAACGTGAAAGTCCAAAGTCATTTCAAAGTGCAGCAGCATAGAGTCAACACAACACGCAAAATTTGTGTGTTTGTTTGAAGATGACAAATAGGGAGGAGGGACAGAGCTCTGTGCCCTAACCACCCCCACCCCTCAAAACTAGGAGGTCAATTTTAACTGAAATAGACAAGTCTCCGGTCTGATTCTCATGGATGATTGCAGAGCTTGGGCGTGCTGCTGCTGCAAATGTAGATGCCACTTTAGATATCAAAGGGATGAACATAAAATACAATGGCATGAAAACAGCAATAAATATGACAATAAAAACAATGCCGTACAAATTAATCAGTAATGAAATCGTAGGCGCTACTGTTTGTTTCACACTATAGCTGGCTGGGTCACACTTGAGGGAAAGCCTACGGAAAGAGATGGGTCTTAAGAAGACATCTCAATGTCAGGACTGTGGGGCCTGTCTAACGTCAATTGATAAAAGTGTTCCAGAGAAATGCGTCCAACATCTTCCTCCCTTAATGGAGCGTTCACAACTAAAGGCTATCATAGAATTGAGGGATTGGAAGGGACCACAAGGATCATCTAGGGTCATCAACCCTCTGCAATATGCAAGAAAACCAATTAAACCATGAGTGGTGGCAGTCCGTGTGCAGCAGACGGAGGTGGTAGAATTCTGTAGAGACAGAAATATGTGGAGGTCATTTTTTCCTTACTACTTCCTACTGTAAAAACAACTTTCTTCCAGTGGAAAACCAGAACAGCAAGGAATGGGCTAAAACCTTTCTGTTAGTTTCTCTCACGTAAGTGGACATTAAAAAAACAGAATTTGTACCTGCTGTCTGAAGTGGTGGAGTCCATTCTACCATCTCACGCTTCTGCTACCTCATTCTGCTGTACATCTAGACCAGACCTAAGATTTCTTTCATTGAATGTCAGCTCTAGAGTGTCATCAGACGAGCATTTTATAGCACGCTAGTTACTGGCCACGTATGGATATCCACGGGTCCTTTTGATGATGGTGTCCGCCTCCCATGCGTCTCCTGCAGCTTCTGCTCTTTTTTCCGTGACAAAAAAAGACCCAGAAAATCTGACTTTTGGGGGTTGAAGCAAAACGTACCGCCATTTCCTCCTGTGTGCAGGAAAAGCAGTGCAATAAAAATGCCCACTGAATGGGCCATGCATAGGGTGACCAACTGTCAGGATTTCCTCGGATTTGTCCTGGATTTTGTTCTTTCCATGGTGTCAGGGGGGATTTTCTATCATTTTCAATAATGTCCTGGAATGACACACCTTCCCCTTTAAGGCTGCCATTAGCATGGCAGGAGCGAATGACATGCTTTCTTGAGGCACATCATTCCCCCACTCCAAGCTCCAATTGAGGTCTTAAAGGGGAAAGTGGGTCATTCGTGGACATTATAGAAAAGGCCCCAATTGGAGTGGATGGTGGTGGTGCAGAATGAAATCCTTTCCCCTCCTCCACTCCAATCGGGTTCTTTAAGGTGGAGGGGGAATAACGTACTTTCTGCAGGACTCAGAAAGCTGCTTCCCCACACACACATTAGGTGTCCTCTTTTTTGGTTTCCCAAATATGGTCACCCTAGCCACGCAGTCATTGTATACTTCCTCTTTCTTCCCTGTGTGACGAAAGAGGAAGTATTGTGGGACAGAAGCTTGGGGGTGAAGTGACAGTGGGGACATGTGATTTCCCCCCATCTGATGACACTGCTACTCTTACAACACTGAACATGGCCCACTTCGAAAGCTAAGCAGGCCTGGATAGCATTACGATAGAGCCTGTATAGGAATCCCACATGCTATACTGAGTGCAAGGATTGTAGCTCAATGTTAGGAAAGATAATTTGCACACAGAAGGACCCATGTTTGCTTATTTAAGTATTTTTATCCTGCTCCTCAGCCCAAATGGCTCCTGGAGGGGCTCATAGACAATCAATCAAACATGACAATCCCTGCACACAGACCTACAATCTAAAAAGACACAACACGCAAGGAAAAAGGCATAGGGAGGGAAGAGGGAAAAATGCAATAGTCTTTCAATAGGGCTGGGGGATTGTCCCTACCTCCTTTCTCATCTCCTTCTGTACAGCTTGCTAAAATGTCTGCTCTTAATGACACCGGAGGGAGCATCTCCAGTTACAGGTGATAAGTGATAGGAAAGACCTCTTTGGAGACTGTGAAAAGCTGTTGTCATTCAGATAGATAATACTGGATAAGATGGATAAACAGCATGACCTGTTATGAGGCTGGTGGCTCCGGTGCCATGGAGTGGTGAATCCGCTCTGGGTTTCAGTCAGAACCAGCCAGAACTCTAAAAAAGCTGTTTACAATGCTGAACCCTATCCCCCAAATAGGTTCAGCACCTTGGATAACTCTTTCAGAGTTCTGACTGAAATCCAGAGCAGCTTCACTACCCCACTGACATCTGAGCCACCAGCCTCCACTGGCAAAAAGACCACATTGCATATGAGACTGAGGAGTATGAAACAGAAGAAATACCTTGCATTTTGTCTAATCGCCCTGAGGAACACCCCAAATGTCCAAAACCCGTCGGATTTTTATCATAATAAATAACATCCTTTGTTCTATCCCTTTGGCTTGGTTTGCATCTCTGGCCTTAGCTAGTCCTAAGGATTATCCCAGGCCTATGGAGGGGTCGTCCCTGCCTGCTCCCGGGATCCCCTGTGTGTCATTTGGATGCACAGGGATGATCCCGGGACAATCCCAGGATATAGGCCTGGCCTAGCCATGACCTCTGTTGGGATTTCCTTTTTTTTTTTTTTCGGTTCCTATGTTTCCCAAACAGTTTAGTCTTTCCTCTTTCAAGTGATGTTCTAACCCCTTGAGTTAAGCTATCCTTTTCCAGTTTTGGAAGTTCCCTTTGTGGTGTTGTCCAAAAGTCAAATTTGTACACACTTTTTCAAATGCAACCTCACCCTAGATTTATAGAAAGGTGTTATGATGCTGGCTGTTTGATTGTCAAACTCTTTCATAATAATCTCTGTCTTGGGATTTGCTTTTTTAGTGGTTGGTGCACACAATCATACGTCTAAGGTATTTATTGTTTAGTATTCATGTATATACCACCTTTTTAAAAATTAAAATTAAAATGCCAAGCGTTGTTCAGCAAAATCAAATTTTAAATTAGATTTCACTGTACATCACTTTGCATATATTTTATATTAAAAAGTATATACATACACAAACATGGCACCATAAATTTAGCTGATAGGCTGTGTAGTGACGGGGCGTACACATATATCTCATAACCAAGAATGCAAAAGAAATCCACCATAAATCAGAAGCGACGGTAATGGGGAAATGAAACTAAATAGGGAGGAAAAGCTCTCTCCAGAGGCAGGATTTCATTTATGAGATTTAAACCCCATTTCCCAACAAAACTACTTGCAAAAATAAAAATAAATACAAATTTCATGCAAAAGCATGCAATGGAATACACCACAAACAGCAAAGCAGTACATTGGACAATGACAGCAATCCATCCAGATCTACACCAAGCAGGATATAACACTTTGAAAACGGTATATATAATGTGTCCTGGGCCCAAACCATTGTCAAAACCGTTATAAACTGTTATCATAGAATCATAGAATAGTAGAGTTGGAAGGGGCCTACAAGGCCATCGAGTCCAACCCCCTGCTCAATGCAGGAATCCACCCTAAAGCATCCCTGACAGATGGTTGTCCAGCTGCCTCTTGAAGGCCTCTAGTGTGGAAGAGGCCACAACCTCACCAGGTTGTCGTACTGCTCTAACAGTCAGGAAGTTTTTCCTGATGTCCAGCTGGAATCTGGCTTCCTTTAACTTGAGCCTGTTATTCCGTGTCCTGCACTCTGGGAGGATCGAGAAGAGATCCTGGCCCTCCTCTGTGTGACAACCTTTTAAGTATTTGAAGAGTGCTATCATGTCTCCCCTCAATCTTCTCTTCTCCAGGCTAAACATGCCCAGTTCTTTCAGTCTCTCTTCATAGGGCTTTGTTTCCAGACCCCTGATTATCCTGGTTGCCCTCCTCTGAACACGCTCCAGCTTGTCTGCATTGAATTGTGGAGCCCAGAACTGGACGCAATACTCTAGATGAGGCCTAACCAGTGCCAAATGGAGGGGAACCAGTACCTCACGTGATTTTGAAGCTAGACTTCTATTAATGCAGCCCAAAATAGCATTTGCCTTTCTTGCAGCCATGTCGCACTGTTGGCTCATATTCAGCTTGCGATCTACAACAATTCCAAGATCCTTCTCGTTTGTAGTATTGCTGAGCCAAGTATCCCCCATCTTGTAACTGTGCATTTGGTTTGTTTTTCCTAGGTGTAGAACTTGGCATTTATCCCTATTAAATTTCATTCTGTTGTTTTCAGCCCAGCACTCCAGCCTATCAAGATCACTGTGAAGTTTATTATTATTATTATTATTATTATTATTATTATTTATTTATTTATTTATATAGCACCATCAATGTACATGGTGCTGTACAGATAACACAGTAAATAGCAGGACCCTGCCGCGTAGGCTTACAATCTAATAAGTTGTAGTAAACAATAAAGAGGGAAGGAGAATGCGAACAGGCACAGGGAAGTGTAAACAGGCACCGGGTAGGGTGAAGCTAAACAGAATAGAGTCAGAACAAACTCAATATTTGAAGGCTATAGGGAAAAGAAAAGTTTTTAGCTGAGTTTTAAAAGCAGTGATTGAGTTTGTAGTTCTCAAGTGTTCTGGAAGAGCGTTCCAGGCGTAAGGGGCAGCAGAAGAAAAAGGACGAAGCCGAGTAAGGGAAGTGGAGGTCCTTGGGCAGGCGAGAAGCATGGCATCAGAGGAGCGGAGAGCACGAGCGGGGCGATAGTGTGAGATGAGAGAGGAGAGATAGGCAGGAGCTAGACCGTGAAGAGCTTTGAAGGTCAGCAGGAGAAGTTTATATTGGATTCTGGAGTGAGTTGGAAGCCAGTGAAGAGATTTCAGAAGTGGAGTGACATGGTCAGAGCGGCGGGCCAAGAAGATGATCTTAGCGGCAGAGTGGTGGACAGAGACCAGCGGACTGATGTGAGACGAAGGAAGGCCAGAGAGAAGAAGGTTGCAGTAGTCCAACCGAGAGATAACCAGTGCGTGAACGAGAGTTTGTTTCTGTCTTCCAGGGTATTAGCTATCCCACCCAATTTGGTGACATCTGCAAATTTTATAAGCGTTCCCTGCACCTCCTCGTCCAAATCATTAATAAAAATGTTGAAGAGCACTGGGCCCAGGACTGGTCCCTGCGGTACCCCACTCGTTGCCTCTCCCCAGTTTGAGAAGGTTCCATTGAGAAGTACTCTTTGAGTCTGATTCTGTAGCCAACTGTGAATCCACCTAATAGTTGTTCCATCTAGCCCACTTTTAGCTAGTTTGTTAATCAGAATATGATGGGGCACTTTGTCAAAAGCTTTGCTGAAGTCAAGATATATGATGTCCACAGCATTCCCACAGTCCACAAGGGAGGTTACCCGATAAAAAAATGAGATCAAATTAGTCTGACAGGACTTGTTCCTGACAAATCCATGTTGGCTTCTAGTGATCACTGCATTGATTTCAAGGTGTTTACAGATTGACTTCTTTATAATCTGCTCCAGAATTTTCCCAGGGATGGAGGTCAGACTGTCTGTAGTTCCCAGGTTCCTCCTTTTTGCCCTTTTTGAAGATAGGGACAACGTTAGCCCTCCTCCAGTCGTCCAGCACCTCACCTGTCTTCCATGATTTTGCAAAGATAATAGACAAAGGTTCTGAGAGTTCTTCCGCTAGCTCCTTCATTACTCTAGGATGCAGTTCATCGGGCCCTGGAGATTTGAACTCATTCAAGGAAATTAGGTGTTCTTTGACCATTTGTTTATAATCTCAAATTGCAATCCTGCCCCCTCAACTTCTGCTTCACTTTCTCCAGGGGGGTCATAGAACCGCTTTTGGGAGAAGACCGAGGTAAAGTAGGAATTGAGCACTTCAGCCTTTTCTTTGTCATCTGTTATCAATTTGCCATCCTCATTAAGCAGTAGTGTAGATCCTGCCCATGTTTGGATGAGTGCCCGCTGCAAAGTTTTCATGGTGGTCTCTCTCTCTGTCTCTCCCTCCCTCCCTCTTTGTTTTGATGTCTCCAGCCACCGCTTGGAGAAACGGAAGTGCAACACCGCTACGTGCGTGACACAACGCCTGACTGACTTCTTGGTCCGGTCCAGCAACACCATTGGTACTATCTATTCACCGACCAATGTAGGATCCAACACCTATGGCAAGAGAGACCGAGAACCTCCCAACTATCTACAGCTTTAATGTCGCAAGAAGGTGATGGCTGCGGTCCTTCTTAGGAATTCCTCCTCCTCTCCTCTCCCTGGTTTTTATGTACAAGGCCCTAGTCCTCAACATTTGTCCATACAAATTCTCTTTGTTTTCATAAGGCCGCAACTTTGGCCGGTCATTTGAGGACTGGGCTGCCCACAAAACCCCTTTGGTCATTGACTACCTGTTTATTCTTAACAGTGCCTTGTTTTCCTTTGTGTGTGTGTTTTATGTACGTGACTTTTCATGGATTTGTCATGCTGCTACATGTGGGGGATGACCCGCATAGGGATTCCAAGTGGTGACGCTCCTGCAGTCAACGTGCTTGTGAAACTCCTCTGTTCAAAAGAAAATAAACCTCACACACCCCACGCCACAACGAATCTGAAATGTCTTAAGTGTCACAGGTGTTTGGGTTGTTTTTCTTTTTTTAATTAAAACTGTTAAAAGACAAAACACGTGAGGTGTACATCTTTGTAGTACCAGCTGGGTGGAGTAGTTTTCTGCCAGTGAAACCTGCCATTATATATGGAGATTAGACCCTTAGATTTGCAGCAGTTCAAAAATTGTTAGAAACCCCCCAGAGGGGGACAAAAAATATTTTAAAAAATCCCACGCTGAATGAGGACTGAGCATGCTCAGTAGGCACAGAATGCTAACTGGCCAATTGGAAATGGGAGAGAGAAATAAATTAGGGCAGTCAGAAAGGGGTGGGGCAAGGGGCGGGGGCCATTTGGCAAACCTCAGGGGGCCATAAATAAATAAATAAATTGGGATCCAGGATGAACTGGACTTGGCCCACAGGCCTGGGCTAGAGCGATGAGAAATTAAGCAAGGTTTAAGAGCACATGTTTTGCATGTTGAGAATTGCATGTGGCTCAATCCCCCGTAACTCCATCTACAAGGATCGAGTAGCAGGTGATGGAGAAGACGTCTGCAAAAGATTCTAGAACCAGAGTCCCAAACCCTTTTAGATCCATGGGCACATTTGCAGCCATTTTCTTCAGCCAAAAATGGTTCCCAGAGCAGCTTAGAAAGGTTAATAATGAGACCGTTCCTGCCCTCCTGGGCAGGATCTACACTATTCATTACACCGTTGTTTAAGTGCATTGTTGCGTCCTCCCTTGCTACGTTACAAAATGCAACTTGAGCCCAGTCAATCGAAATACCTTTTCTTCTATCGTTTTACCCCGGCACACTCTTCTTTAGAACGTTCTTCATTATGCTCATACCGGCTCTAAAGTAAACCTCCTTCTTCCGGTGACTCTGAGCTAGACCTGCCGGGATAAGCCAGCAGGGAGGCGGGGCGACGCGTAGGGACGAGGGAAGCCCTGCAGCGTCTTAAAGGGGCCACGTGCGCCCCGAAAGATAAGCGTTTTTTTTAAAAAAATTAAGCCTCTGTCCCCTCTTTCACCGCCCTCCCTCCCCCTCCCCCTCCCCCTCATCGCGTTGTGCCAGCTCTCGCTCCCCTCGTCTAGAAAAGCCCTCACTTGTCCTAATCAGGAAGCAAAGACCATGGTCATGAGACATGACTTTGAAAGACGGCATTGAATACAACGAAAGGTTGGGGCACATTATTAGTTTTAAAACGATTTTAACAGAAAGTGGAACGGTTTTAAAAGTCAGAAGAAACGTAACAACAACAGCATCACGTGACTGCTGACGTCATCTCTGCCAACTTGTTACGTTTCATCTAGACAAGTGTAGACGGGCTCCAGCTTACAACCTAAAAGACATGACACAAAAGGAAAAGGGATGAGAAGGGAGGAGGAAAAAAGGAAACCACAGGCAATCGTTCGTAAGGGTTGTTGCTTCCCAGCAAACAGAATTGAATGCTGTGCTTCCTCTGAAACCTGGAGCTTCTGTTGTACTTCAGAGTTCTGTCCTCAGGATGAAGAGGCACAGGTTGGCGATTACTCAGGAGTCAAATGAATCTATATGAAAATATTGTCTTCACTCCAAGATTTTCAGGGAGTAACAGCATGAACTAAGGGCTCTTCTTAGCTCCACCAATCAAAAGGCACTGTGCAGTTATTCAGTCTTTTCTTCTGTCACAGATTTTTTGTTTCCTGGTAAGGAAAAAGAGGAAAGGGGTGATGGAAGAATCGTAGAATAGTAGAGTTGGAAGGGGCCTGTAAGGCCATCAAATCCAACCCCCTGCTTAATGCAGGAATCCACCTTAAAGCATCCCTGACAGATAGGGTCTTCAAACTTGCTACTTTCATAGAATCATAGAATAGCAGAGTTGGAAGGCGCCTACAAGGCCATCGAGTCCAACCCCCTGCTCAATGCAGGAATCCACCTTAAAGCATCCCTGACAGATGGTTGTCCAGCTGCCTCTTGAAGGCCTCTAGTGTGGGAGAGCCCACAACTTCCCTAGGTAACTGGTTCCATCATCGTACTGCTCTAACAGTCAGGAAGTTTTTCCTGATATCCAGCTGGAATCTGGCTTCCTTTAACTTGAGCCCGTTATTCCGTGTCCTGCACTCTGGGAGGATTGAGAAGAGATCCTGGCCCTCCTCTGTGTGACAACCTTTCAAGTATTTGAAGAGTGCTATCATGTCTCCCCTCAGTCGTCTCTTCTCCAGGCTAAACATGCCCAGTTCTTTCAGTCTCTCCTCATAGGCCTTTGTTTCCAGACCCCTGATCATCCTGGTTGCCCTCCTCTGAAAAAGAGAGGGCTACAAATTGAAGCCAACATTCTTTGGAACCAGGGCTGACACACCCTTTCTTGGGGCCAGAACCAGGAGACAACTTGCTCCACTGTTGTCTCGCCGCTACAACCCCCCTCCCACCCTTGTGTCCCCATCCCTCACCCCCTCACCTTTGCTGCCGCACCATGCAGCTAGAAGAAACAGCCTCCCAGGTCTTGAGAGACCCAGCCAAGGTCCCATGAGACTTCATGAGAGCCTTGGTGAGATCTATTCCTCCAGCTGCATGGCTCTTGCTGGGAGCCACAGGTGGCCAGTGGGCGCTCCGGACAGCCCCACGCTGTGGGAGTGGCTGGTGGGGCTCTCAGGGGCACCTGCAGTGGTGGTGGCAGGCCTCTCTTGGCTCGGGTGGCAGGGGAGGAGTAGTGTGATTTGCCATTCTTCTAGCTCCACCGTCTGATCCAGGCACATGAACCCACAAAATGGTAGGCCCAGGCATGTCGGAGAAACCTACAATGGAATCAAATGAGTTTGGATGCCTACGAATACGGCCCATGGATTCTGCAGCAGATCAGCTTTTGCCGAGTCTCATGGATGCCACAGACTTGTGGATATGTGGGGGTTTTTTACCTTCTGGAATTTTACGTAAACTTAGTCGCAGAAAAACAAGTAAAGAAAAAAAAAAGGGGGGAAAGACTGCCAGCTGAAAAATGTGCATTTCCCCTGTAGGCTAAAGCATGGAAATGTACATGGGGGAATTTGCGCTTTTTTGCATGTGTGAATTTGCGCAAATTCAAGGAATTGGGGGGGGGATCTAATTGCACCAATGAGTGTATGGCCTTAGTTAGACGGGGCTTTATCCCGGGGCGAACCCCGTGATCGTCCCTGTGCATCCACATGACGCACAGGGGATCCCGGGATCAGGAGGGATGATCCCTCCTTTGCCCCAGGATATAGCCCTCCCCTTTGGGCCCGCTTTTTCCGTGGTCTTGGGCTGAGCCCGAGACCGCAGAACGTGTGGCCCGTTTCCGTGATTACTCACACGGAGCCAGGAGGAGCGCTGCGCCCATCGGGGTTAGAGTGGGGGGGGGAGCGGGGCAACGAAATTATTTTTAAAAAAGCACCTACCTTCAGTGCACGAGCGTTCATGCACTCCTCTTCCTTTAAAAATAAAAAATGGCGGGCGTGACACCTCTCTTCCTGAGGTCGTTCTGCCTCACGTGTAAACGCAGGAGGGATCTCGCGTTAATCACAATGTGAGATCTTCCCTCCTCCGTCGCGGACTATCAGGTAAGTCTAGCTAAGGTCTATGACAAAGTGAAAGGCACCTGAGAACAAAGTGAAAGGCACCTGACAATCTGCAAAATGCAGATGGAACGAATTCTACGAAATTCGTTCATGCCTAATCTGGACAACCTGCAACTTTCCATGAAAGAAGCACTGTGCTTGCACAATGAACGCCTCATCTGGAAGCACTCTAAATAACCAATTTCATTATACAGACCAAATACACTCTAACACGAAGGAAAGGAAGGAAGGAAAGGAACCTCTCGTGCAAGTACTGAGTCATTACTGACTCTTGGAGGGACGCCAGCTTTCACTGACGTTTTCTTGGCAGGCCTTATAGCGGGGTGGTTTGCCGTTGCCTTCCCCGGCCGTTATTACCTTTCCCCCAGCTAACTGGGTACTCATTTTACCGACCTTGGGAGGATGGAAGGCTGAGTCGACCCGAGCCGGCTGCCTGAAACCAGCTTCCGCTGGGATTGAACTCAGGCCGTGGGGACAGTTTCAGCTGCAGAAACTGCTGCTTTACCACTCTGCGCCACACGAGCCTCTCTCTAACACGAAACCATCATTAATTACAAATACAGAGTTACTGTTATTAGGACTGTGATTAATTTCTCATCTAGCTGGCTATATGCAGAGTAGCACCATCATACAATCGTTAAAACAAGCGGCAGGGTCTTGCTATTTACTGTTTTACTCTGTACAGCACCATGTACACTGATGGTGCTATATAAATAAATAATAATAATAATAACACAAAAAAGGGGAGTGTTGAGGAACTGTATAAATGGGCTGTTTTATCTGTGCCCACCCTGTTTTGATGTAAGCCCTTTCTATTAGAAATTAAGTTCTATAGCAATTTGATCCAGACTGTAACTGAAAATATATTGAGTTCTAAGACCAGAAAAACAATACATAGATGGGTATTGCAATCCTGGAACATCTGTTCCTTTGTGGTTACTACTCTTCCTGTCCTCGCTGGGAGGCTCACACTCTGACTAATGTGTCAACACTTCTTGTTGGTTGAGCAAGTGTTACTCAATATATTTTCAGTTACAGTCTGGATCAAATTGCTATAGAACTTAATTTCTAATAGAAAGGGCTTACATCAAAACAGCCCATTCACACAGTTCCTCGATAGGGGAAGAAAATCTCAGGATGCTGTAAACAAATTTCTTATAAAAATATAATAAATGCATAATAAAAAATAATAAATTTGTCTACAGCACCCTGAGACTTTCCTCCCCTTTTTTAGTGTTCATCTTGGACGCAGAGCAGTAAAGCAGCAGTTTCTGCAGCTGAAACTCCCCCCATGGCCTGAGTTCGATCCCAGCGGAAGCTGGTTTCAGGCAGCCGGCTTGGGTTGACTCAGCCTTCCATCCTCCCCAGGTTGGTAAAATGAGTACCCAGTTAGCTGGGGGAAAGGTAATAACGGCTGGGGAAGGCAACGGCAAACCACCCCGCTATAAGGCCTGCCAAGAAAACATCAGTGAAAGCTGGTGTCCCTCCAAGAGTCAGTAATGACTCAGTGCTTGCACGAGAGGTTCCTTTCCTTTCCTTGGACGCTTACCAGCCTTGTGCCATCAGTAAAGGATACTCAGGTAGTGCTTGACCTGGCTGCAAAGGAGGAGGATTCAGGATTGGATGGTTTTGTCCTGCCTGGACTTTCAATTGACCAGCTAAAGATTCCCTCGAGGGTTAAGGGGTAGCAGGGCAAACATTTGCATCTTTTCCTTGCTTGCAAGACACAACCTTTTAAAAAAAAGATCTAGGAAGAAGCAAATATATTCTTTGGATCCTGTGCCTCTGCAGCTGTGTCAGAACCTTAACAGCTTTCTTGGTATCTCTCTGGCTGTACTTTCTGGACCAAAATGGATTCTCGTGCCAAGGTGTCAGGATAATAAGGAGCAATCCTATGCCTGTTAGAAAGAAAAAAGTCCTACAATTCCCAGCAGTTGCAGGGAGTTGTAGGACTTTCTTTCTGTCTTAACAAGCATAGGATTGCACCTTATGTCCGTGGTGCACAATATACGTCTCACATCTGGAGTTCCTCTGTAATGAATAGTCATGGCAAAAGGATCTAGGAATAATGTGCCTTAGGAAGCCCTTTCCAGAAGCCCAGTTAGGCCTTCCACATAAATTGCCATGAACAATGGGAGGCCGCATTATAGCCAACTAAGCCAAAAGTATTCCTTTCATTGCAAACTGGTTTTGTCATCTTTTTTTCCCCTTTTGGAAAAAGGAAAAAAAAAACACCTGTTCTTCTCAGCCTGAGAACTCACATTATTATATTTCATGCACCACTCAAATCAGAGCGATCTCTCTCTTGAAAGTCATTACATAGTGTTTTAATCTGAAAAGCCAACAAAGACGGAGTCAAATCTCAGGGTGAGATAAACCATTTAAAATGCAAATCGTTGTGCATCTTTCTTCTCCTTTTGTAATGCTAAAAGTTCTCTAACAATAGAAGATATTAAATTATTTCGATCATGCATGTGGGCTTGTGTCACTATCGTGGCACAATGCTGAACTAATTTGCATTATCAGTTCCTGTTTAAATTCTCAAATTACAGATAAGAGTTCCGTTTTCCATTGGGAGTAATATTTTAATGAGTGTTAAGGGGAAAAATGCATACCGTTCAATAGTGTCCACTAGGGTGACCATATGAAATGGAGGACTGGGTTCCTCTATCTTTAACAGTTGTGTAGAAAGGTAATTTCAGCTGGTGTCATTTGAATGCATGCAGCACCTGGTGAAATGCCCTGTTTATCGCAACAGTTAAAGCTGCAGGAGCCCTACTGGAGCCTTCCCCAAATTGCTGCCCATCAGACATTTTGGACAGCAAGCACCAGCATTCCCGAACATTGGGCATGCTGGCTGGGGCTGCTGGGAGTGATAGTCCAAAACTTCTGGGAGGCACTATGCTGGAGAAGACTGACCTACTGAATTCAGAGCAGTGGGTTTCCACAGTAGTTGAACTAAGACGCCCAAGCAGGATGGGGGTGAGATATGGAATGTTATCCAGAATCCCCTTGGGTCAAACCACACCAGATGTACATTAAACAATCAGATTGATTAACAAGATATACAGAACATGGGACTGCAGTCACGTAGGCTGCCCTTAAGGCTGGTCCAGAATCTGGAGCTTCCTTTGCTGAAGGACCTGCACTGACGTGCCTATTTACTAATGGGCCAAGTTTAAGGTTTTGGTACTAGTGTATAAAGCCCGAAACTAAGGTAACCATATGAAAAGGAGGACAGGGCTCCTGTATCTTTAACAGTTGTATTGAAAAGGGAAGTTCAGCAGGAGACATTTGTATAAATGGAGAACTTGGTGAAATTCTCTCTTCATCACACCAGTTAAGGCTGCAGGTGCCCTGCCCTCTTTTAAATCTGGTCACTCTAGGATAGCTCCTGCAGCTTTAACTGTTATGATGAAGAGAAAATTTCACCAAGTTCTCCATATATACAAATGCCACCTGCTGAAATTCCCTTTTCTATGCAACTGTTTGTTTGTTTGTATATTTATTTATTTATTTATTACATTTCTACACCGCCCAATAGCTGAAGCTCTCTGGGCGGTTCACAAAAGTTAAAACCATAATAAAACAACCAACATGTTAAAAGCACAATTACAAAATACAGTATAAAAAGCACAACCAGGATAAAACCACGCAACAAAATTGATATAAGATTAAAATACAGAGTCAGAACAGTAAAATTTAAATTTAAGTTAAAACTAAGTGTTAAAATACTGAGAGAATAAAAAGGTCTTCAGCTGGCGACGAAAGCAGTACAGTGTAGGCGCCAGGCGGACCTCTCTGGTCCTGTTAAAGATACAGGAGCCCTGTCCTCCTTTTCATATGGTCACCCTACCTAAACAACTTGGGACCTGGATACTTGAGAGAGTACCTTCTCCTTTACCCACCGGCCCGGTGACTGAGGTCATCTGAGGGCATGCTCCTGAGGGTTCCGTATGGACCTACGGCCCAATTCGAGTATCCTGGAGAAGAACCTTCAGTGTGCTTCTCCCCTTTCTGTGGAAATCTCTAGTACTGTTCTGGGTGAACTGCTGAGAACATCTTAGTGACCCTGTTCAGACAACATGTTAAGCCACGATGGTTAAGCGTTTTGACCTAAACGTTTTGGCTTAGTGTGTCATGTGAACCATTCCTAACCATGGTGGCTGCATAATCATGGTTTGAACATGATCACTAACCATTTGCTGCAAAAGGGTTAGCAGCCTAAACGTGACTTAGCATGTCATCTGAACAGGGTCTATTTCAAGAAGACCACGGCAGGATCTACACTATTCATTACACCGTTGTTTAAGTGCATTGTTGCGTCCTCCCTTGCTACGTTACAAAATGCAACTTGAGCCCAGTCAATCGAAATACCTTTTCTTCTATCGTTTTACCCGGGCACACTCTTCTTTAGAACGTTCTTCATTAGCTCTGAAGTAAACCTCCTTCTTCCGGTGACTCTGAGCTAGACCTGCCGTGATAAGCTGGCAGGGAGGCGGGGCGACACGTAGAGACGAGGGAAGCCCTGCAGCATCTTAAAGGGGCCACGTGCGCCCCGAAAGATAAGCGTTTTTTTAAAAAAATTAAGCCTCTGTCCCCTCTTTCACCGCCCTCCCTCCCTCTCCCCCTCCCCCTTGTCGTGTTGTGCCAGCTCTCCCGTCCCTTGAAAAGCCCTCACTTGTCCTAATCAGGAAGCAAAGACCATGGTCACGAGACATGACTTTGAAAGACGGCATTGAATACAACGAAAGGTTGGGGCACATTGTTAGTTTTAAAACGATTTTAACAGAAAGTGGAACGGTTTTAAAAGTCAGAAGAAACGTAACAACAACAGCATCACGTGACTGCTGACGTCATCTCTGCCAACTTGTTACGTTTCATCTAGACAAGTGTAGACGGGCTCTTACTTGACTGACTAGCCATGGTTTTTATTGGCATTCTGTTTTGTTTTTTAACTTCTAATATGCTGCCTTATTCTTTTTATCTTTTATTGTTCACCACTCTGGAATCTGTTTAAATACAGAGTAGTATATAAATGTTGTAAAAAAGAAAAAACATAGGCAGGTAGCTTCCCTTACATTGTGCTGATGATTCCCTTTTGGCAACAATAGTTGAGTCTGGAACCAGTGGGCTTTCTTTCTGTCTTGGCAAATGAACAACATGGATTTCATGGAGCCTTTCCAACTCACTCTGACTCCCTGCACAAGACTTGGTTAAGCATTTATAGGTTTTTGCCTGTGAAATCGATGCACTGTCCTAATCTGCTTCCAGATGTTGGTAGGCGTGAGACCCAGGTCAACTCTGATTGCCCATTCAGGAAGGAACACGGCGTTCTGTTGCAGAAGGTCATCTTTTACATAGAAATAGACCTTGCTCCAGCAACTCTCTGCCAGAAAGTGAAAGCTTTTAAACCCGAGTATGCCAAGCCCCACCCAGAGCACAGCTGCAGGTCATCTAGAGTGACCACACGAAAAGGAGGACAGGGCTCGTGTATCTTTAGGAGTTGTATGTTGTTGTTTATTCGTTCAGTCGCTTCTGACTCTTCGTGACTTCATGGACCAGCCCACGCCAGAGCTTTCTGTCGGCCGTCGCTTGCCAGTGCCCAGTGGGGAGAACTGGAGAGTTGTGTATAGTGGCAGCAGCAACCAGAAGGGAGGGGAGTGCCACAGTTCCCCTGCTGAGCTGCCACCATCGCTGCCGTGCAAAGGTGGAAAATCTGCCACTTGCCTGACTCGCTGTAGACCAAATTGGGCCAACTGGCAGATGTTGGATCACAGTCCAGAGGCGGAGCTGGCAAAAACTCGCTGAGCTCCACCCTCCTCCAAACAGATTCCTCCAACATCCCTAAGAATGAGACAACAACATTTTAATCTATAACTCTGCAGGAGAGTGATCTCCTTCAGCTCTACTACCTGAATCCAATTTGAGGTCCTGTTGTTCCTTTTAAATTAGAATTAAAACACTGGGAAATCCTCCCACACACCTCCTACATCTCAGTTCTTTTAGCCCTCGGGATATGAAAGGCAGTAGCAAAGAATTAGGTTGACCCTATGAAAAGGAGGACAGGGCTCCTGTATCTTTAACAGTTGCATAGAAAAGGGAATTTCAGCAGGTGTCATTTGTATATATGGAGAACCTGGTGAAATTCCCTCTTCATCACCACAGTTAAAGCTGCAGGAGCTATACTAGAGTGACCAGATTTAAAAGAGGGCAGGGCACCTGCAGCTTTAACTGGTGTGATCAAGAGGGAATTTCACCAGGTTCCCCATATATACAAATGACACCTGCTGAAATTCCCTTTTCTATGCAACTGTTAAAGATACAGGAGCCCTGTCCTCCTTTTCATATGGTCACCCTAAAAGAATACACTTGAGGCGGGTGGAATGTGTAGAAAACTGGGGTTGTCATAAGAGCATAAGAAGAGACCTGCGGGATCAGCCGAAGGACCCATCTAGTCCAGTATTCTGTTCACACGGTGGCCAAAGATCTAGCTATTGCATGCTTCTGCGGAAGAAACAGGGGGATCTAAGGAGTCCCATTCTATAATTGCGGCCTCCCTCTCCCTCTCTGCCCACACCCCAGAGTTTATAGCCCCATATTCCAATGGAAGAAAGCAAACGCTCTATTTGACAGCGGCCCACTGAGTCATGTCAGTCCTGCTTCCATTAAATGTCAGCGAGGAGATTCTAGTTAGATCAAGAAAGGCCCATAAATGTGGCGTCGCCTCCATTACGTTAGATTTATTTCTGTGGCACCCCCGTTGCCTAAGGAGCAGCGAGATTGGGTAGCTCTGACTAATGCTACGCTTGTGAATTACTAAGAGACGAAATCACCTCCTTGTCAATCCGAAGCACTTTACGAACCCAGCACCTCGCTTTCCACCACCACCACCACCCCTGCATTTTCATCATCGGAATTGTAGTTTTAAGGCGGAGGGGAAGAAAGATACATTGCATTAAAAAAAATGAAAAGCTGTTACACTTTGCTGGTGCAGAACAGACTATCCACGTCACAGAATGGGCTCTCTTCGCTGTTTTTAGCATAATCGCCCTGAACTGTAACTACTCTTTTTATGTCATCTTTAGCTAAAGTTAGAGTTTGTCTTTGTTTGCTGCTGAAAAGTTAGAGAGCTATCATTTTCCTCTTTCAGCTTCGTTATCTTACTGTACCACTTTTATGAACAGCAAGGACTCAGCCTTTATTTATGTAAGGGAGACATGGGGCGTTGCTAGACGTACCGGGTGTTCCGTCGTTGAGGAGCGGTGAAAGCGGCTTTTCCCGTTCAGCCGTGACGCCTCATGATCCACACCTGCCTTCGATTTATGGCGGAAGTTTGCGCCGGTTGTGCTGCTGCCGCCGCGAGCACGGTTGCGCAGCCACACCGGCCTGATTGCCGCGGCTTTTTTTTTCGCTCGCTGCACGGTTTGCGCACGTCCGAAAGACCGCAAACTTGCGCAGCCGTCAGCGATGCCGCCGCCGGCCCTGGCGGCGGCAGCGGCGGCAGTGCCAGTGCCAGCTGAAGTGCTGCTGGTGCTGTTGAGGGTCAACATTGATGCGCTCACTTCCTGATGGGGGTCGTGGCGGGTGTCATATGACCCGAGGTCAATCGTCTGCATGGCCACTCTGTGCCTACATCTCCCATCATGCCTCTGAGGTGTCGGCGGCGATGACCGCCTCTGTGCCCTGTGCCCCATCCCAAGGAGCCAACCCACATCTGGCCGTAGCCATGGCAGCAGCCCACAAACAGCTCTGCCCTCTGCCAGCCTGGTACCCACACTAACAGGCAGCGTACAGCACCGCCATTATGCGGCCACGGTAGCTGCCCACCGCAAGGAGTCACCAGACACTTTTCCGGTCCTCCGTTCCTGCGCAAACTGTCACTGGGGAAATAAAAAAAAAAAGCCGCTCCGCCGCGCTGCCCCAGCTGCCGGACTGCGCGCAAATGGCGGAGGCGGCTTGACCGAAGCCGCTGACCACTCCCCCTTAGCACGCCTTTTCCTGACCAGTGCGGACCGCAGTGACCTCACATCCTCCCACACGTACTCCGAATTACCGCGGGACAGCAGGAAAAGGCGCACTACAACTCACTTTTTTAAAGTCGGGAGAAAGAGGCTTCACCGCGGGATAACGGCGGATCCTCGTGAACGTCATCTGGAAGCCTCGACGTGGCTGCGGAAGGTAACGCGCGCTACAGCCTCGTCTAGTAACGCCCATGGTAGCTTGTCGGATCTCCCCTTAAGGAAAAAGCCCCAAAACCAGTGCTGGCCCTACTGTGAGGCAGAGTGAAGCAGTAGCCTCAGGCGGAAGCTGCTGGGAAGCATCAGCAAGGTATACAGATCGGTGTGCCATGCAGCCTGCTGTGTGCTTCCTTAGTGAGCCTGGCTGCATTCAAGTGCAGTGGACAACGCTGTCCCATCACCTATGTTGAAGGGAGATTCAACTGCTGGTCCAGTTGGCTTTTGTAATGGAATGGGAGGGGGCGCCATCTTGTCCTTTGCCTCAGGCAGCAAAACGGTTTGGGCTGCCTCTGCCGAAAACCGTTCCAAATTGCACGTGTTTGTAAACTGATTCTCTGCTCTTCTAGCCATGATATCTTCTGTAGCAGGGCCTGTGGGTCAACTCCTCAGGCGGCCATGTTTTCTTCCTCTTTCCCCAATCACATTCCCATAACTGCCAGTACTTTGGTGGTTCCTCTGCCTTTGCAGGCTTTTTTCAAAAGAAATACCTCTCCTAAGGCTTAGTTATGAGCAGAAAGAGCTTTAAGGCAAAATATGCTGGTATTTTGGCCCTATTGCTTTGGTCTTTCACCTGCCCCTTTTCCCCCTCAGCGCCGCCCACCATGGGAATGTAGCCCAGAGAGCTTCCCTGAAATTGAATTCGGCCCACGGAAATGAGGTTCAATCAATTATTTATTATGGTTGCAGAACAGCAAAATCAATACAAAACATACCAAGGATAGATAAAAAGTGACAGAAAAACAAAATACAGCTCGGTGAAGTTCCTTCTCTCAGGAGGATTGCAACGTTGTTTTTCTAATTTGCATTGCGGTCATAAGAAACTTAGAGACCCTTTCAGTAATATGGGAGGACACATCCCTTAAACAAATTAATACCAAAGTTGTGGGGTTACATCCAGAAAAGGCTGTTAGTAATGGAAAGATTAGCTTCTTTCTCCGTTCCTCAGACACGTTCCAGTGCAAAACGACACGTTCCACAGATTCTATTGCTCCAAAGCCACAGGGACAGATCCGTTCATTCACCAGGATTTTACTAAATAGTCCTTACAGTAGTAGTTCAACACCCCCTATTCTGCAGCTCGCATCATGGTAAGAGTAGGGTGACCATATGGAAAGGAGGACAGGGCTCCTGTACCTTTAATGGTTGTATTGAAACGGGAATTTCAGCAGGTGTCATTTGTGTGCATGCAGCACCTGGTGAAATTCCCTTTTCATCCCAACAGTTGTATTTATTTATTTTATTTTATTTATTATTGCATTTATATCCTGCCTTTTTTCCTGTAAGGAACCCAAGGTAAGGAACCCAAGTACATAATCATCATCCTCTCTACTTTATCCTCACAACAACAACCCTGTGAGGTGGGTTGGGCTGAGAGTCTGTGACTGGCCCAAAGTCACCCAGTGGGTTTCCATGGCCAAGTGGGGACTAGAACCCGGACCTACCAACTCCCAGTCCAACACTCTAGCCACTACACCACACTGGCTCATCCCAACATTAAAATCTGCAGGAGCCCTGCCCTCTGTACTAGAGTGACCAGATACAAAAGAAGGCAGGGCTCCCACAGCTTAACTGTTGTGACGAAGAGGGATTTTCACCATACAAATGCATACAAATGACACGTGCTGAAATTCCCATTTTCCATGCAACTGTTAAAGATACAGGAGCCCTGTCCTCCTTTCCATAGGGTCACCCTCTAAGACAGCACATCTATGACTTCATCAGTTTTGACATGCACTCGACGTTTTGCTCTACAGTTCGGATCTCAGAATCTAACCCCACTCCAACCTGCGGTTAATAAGGCTGGATGACTAACCAGAATTATTCAAATTGCACTCATTTGCTCTTCACCATTTGACTCTTAACACTCACTGAAATTAATTTGTTTGAAGGAATAGATGGATTTGGGGCATTGGAGGTGGGGGTGGGGGATTAAATTCCATCTAACAGAGCCATAAGATTAAATGGTTGCTCTTTACACAACAAAGCCAGATCATTGATAACTGCACAGGTACATTTACATTCCACAGGTTGCTTTTGGTACACTATGCCAATCTTGAAGTATCTATGCCTTAGCTAGTCCAATCACACCACAAGCTAGACGTGCACCAGCATTTCCAGTCTTCAAGCTCTCTTCAGTTCCACCTTTCCCCAGATCATCTACTTTTTCATGAACCACCATAGTATGTCCAATAATTAAATGTGGTCCTGACAGAGAAATAATATGGTCCCGTATTGACACTTCTGCCACACCTGAATTATTTGCAGTCACATTTCCAAGATCACCAACATGCCTCTCTTTATCCTCTGGTCCACCATGGTTTTTGTGCTCAGGATTGAAGTGAGGGCCTGCACTGGTACATCCATTTGTATTGTCTCCAAATTCATGGCCATGGAACCCATGTTTCCCTGGAGCCAACCCTTCAATACGTCCTGAAAGAACTACTTCCCCACTACCCTCCTGCTCGAAGTGAATGACGCCCTTAACATTGCTCGTGGCGGCGGGGTCGGCGACCAGGATGTAAACGGCTTTCTGCACCGCCATCTTTCTCTCCTCAGCAAAGGTCCTCAAACGCAGGTCTCGCCTTCCAAGCGCTTGCGCCGGGTGGGGGATTAAAATTTAGCAGTAGGGGCAATACCTTCAGAAGGGCCAATTGAAATGTCAGGAACTATTGAGCAAGCTTTTGATTCCTCCAGAAAGTCAAATACAAAATGGTGTGAAAAACAGACAAATGGAGGGTGAGCTGGATATGATGGACAAGCCTCAAAGATGTCAGGACACAACACTTTAGATAGAGTGGAGAAGGTGTTGAGTAGGCTCAGGTAAGGCCGAGCTGGATGTAAAACAGGTTTCAGGTTGACAGGGTGACTATAGGAAAATGAGGACAGGGCTCCTGTATAGAAAAGGGAATTCCAGCAGGTGTCATTTGTATGCATGCAGCACCTGGAGAAATCCCCTCTTCATCACGACAGTTAAAGCTGCAGGAGTATAGCTAGAATGAGCTGATACCAAAGAGGGCAGGGCTCCTGCAGCTTTAACTGTTGTGATGAAGAGGGGATTTCTCCAGGTGCTGCATGCATACAAATGACACCTGTTGGAATTCCCTTTTCTACACAGGATCCCTGTCCTCCTTTCCATACGGTCACCCTAAAGTTGCATCAAAGCTTACTGGGACAAGGAAACACTATGGCTGTTCCTTATTTGAAAATATAAACACCAGCAGTTCTTAGGACATGCCTTGACTGCTGTGCAATACACATGAGCCACTTATAGGGCAGAAAACAGAAATAATAATAATTTTAAAAAATTGGTACTTCTTATATTACTAAAGTTGGAGATTAAGAAAAGTGTCAATAGAAGCCAAATTTGGGTAGTGTTACCTAGTGGGCAGATTTTTAAAATGATTGAAAAACTATACTTCCAGGAATAGTGACTGCATAATAGCTTGTACATCTTATTTTGTTTTGTTTTTTAGTTTTTGTTTTTTAATGCAATATTGTAGATCAGTGCTAACCAATTGCAGCCTGTGGTTGAATGGGGATCTGAACCCATTTCTCCCCAGCCCTAGTAAAAAAAAAATGCTGACTAAAACCTTCCCCACTCTTGTACCTTTCAGGTGTGTTGGGCTGCAATACCCATCATTCCCAGCAAGCATGGCCAAAGTTTCTAGGAAACTCAATTCATTCATTCCTCCCCCCCAAAAAAAACAATAAAACTATCGTGAAAATTGCTGCTATGTTCAGACAGAACACGAATGCCTGATGAAGGAGGCAGGTGATGTCATTGTTCCTGCTCATCAAAAAGTCCCCATGCTGTATCCTTGCAAGCCCTGGCCCTGCTACACCACTGACTCCAACACATCAAGAGGGCACCAGGGTGGTGAAGGCTGGGTGATCTTGATAGGCTGCAGCGCTGGGCTGAAAACAACACAATGACTTTTAATAGGGATCAATGCCAAGTTCTGCACCTAGGAAAAAGAAACCAGATGCACGGTTACAAGATGGGGGATACTTCGCTCAGCAATACTACAAGCGAGAAGGATCTCGGAATTGTTGTAGATCACAAAGGATGCAGACAAGCTGGAAGGGGTTCAGAGGAGGGCAACGAGGATGAACAGAGGTCTGGAAACAAAGCCCTATGAGGAGAGACTGAAAGAACTGGGAATGTTTAGCCTGGAGAAGAGAAGATTGAGGGGAGAAAGGATAGAACTCTTCAAATACTTAAAAGGTTGTCACACAGAAGAGGGCTAGGATCTCTTCTCGATCATCCCAGAGTGCAGGATATGGAATACTGGGCTAAAGTTACAGGAAGCCAGATTCCGGCTGGACATCAGAAAAAACTTCCTGACTGTTAGAGCAGTATGACAATGGAACCAATTCCCTAGGGAGATCAAACTTAAACTCCAAAGATAGCTGCAGTTAGCTATAGATCAAGACAATTTATGACAAAACCGGAAATGTGTTTAATAGCATTGGGCTCACTTTGCTTAATACAATTAGTCATGATTAGAGATAGCACAGTACTTTGAAAAGCTAGGAACTTCAGTGCTGTAAATTGAACAACTTGATTTGCTCATGCCTTATATATCCACTCATCACATAATATAAGCCATTGCTCACTAATGAGACTTTTCTTCAGACTCTTGATTTGGAAAGTTTAATGCAGTTCATCACCTTTTAGATGCGTTGAAACTTCACACATACCTGGTATGCTCTGGACTGATATTCCATTGGCTAGAGGTGACAATTCTTTAATGTACCAACCAAGTCTTATATGAAAGAAAAGGATAATGGACCACGGTCACTGTGACCGATAATTTGAGAGAAAATTGCCACCACACCCGTACTTAATATGACGTCATGTTACTATGGTATTTAAAATAAAATAAAATAAAGCTACATGACCTTTGAACTTCAGTGTTCATGGCACATTTTAACAGAGAACATAGTGAGCCAGAAAGGAACTGGAAGAAATTAATTGACACTTCCTTACTAATGGAAGGACAAACTGATCTGGAAGAGTTTGGATGAGACCGGAAGATTCAGTTTTAGATGTTGCTTCTCTTCTCCAGGCTAAACATGCCCAGTTCTTTCCGTCTCTCCTCATGGGCCTTTGTTTCCAGACTCCTGATCATCCTCGTTGCCCTCCTCTGAACCCCTTCCAGCTTGTCTGCATCCTTCTTGAAGTATGGTGCCCAGAATTGGATGTACTACTCAAGATGAGGCCTAGCCAGTGCTGAATAGAGGGGAATCAGTACCTCGTGCGATTTGGAAGCTATGCTTCTACTAATGCAGCCCAATAGCATTTGCCTTTTTTGCAGCCACATCACAGTGTTGGCTCACATTCAGCTTGTGATCTACAACAATTCCAAAATCTTTATCCCTCTGAGCAAGAAACCTCTCAAAAATGTAAGATAGCTTTTCTGTAGATTCAGCATTCTACCGGATTCCTCTATTAGCAAAGTGATTCAGCAAACGGGGAAAGCTGTTTTCACCTCAATCGTCTTTCCCAGAACTTTACGCACACTGGCTGGGTTCACACAATACACTAACTCACACTCAGTGGTTGGGTGTGGGTAGCTTAAAGACCTCCAATTAATCTTGGAGCTGGAAGAAGAAAGTTGAAATATCCATAAGGTCATATTTCCAGTTCAAAATAAAGAGGTATGGAATTGTTAAGGTTGTTGTCAACCTGCCAAAAGAGATTTTAATTTGAAATGGTGAGGGCCCATTATGGCTGGATTTTTACATTCCCCCCTCCCCAAGGTGAAGAGCAAGCTGACCTTTTCATATAAATCATACAACATTAGAGGAAACCGTTTCTGATAGCTCTATGCTGTCAAACAAACAGACCTTCACATATGCCTGCAAAGCTTGGGATCAAGTCATAACAGTCTGGCTCTTGTTGACCAGTAGCGATAGAGATTCAGGTAGGAGTGATTCATCCCTGTCACCTGAGCAGTGGAATAAAATACTTTAAATAAATAAATCCTTGCGTTGAGTCCAGCATGGCCATGTCTCTTTAAGCTCCATCACCCACAGAGGTCCCTGCAGGGCTTTCTTGCTCCACTTCTGGGGGTTTCTCTCATTCAGGCATCCAGAGGTATACTGAGAATGCTATTATTCTCGCAACTGCTTTCATTTCATAGGCCTTAGCTAGACCTACCTGTTAGCCTGCGACAGAGGAGGGAAGATCTCGTGTTTTATTTATAGTGAGATCCCTCCTCTGTTTACATGTGACGTGCGATGACCTCAGAAGGAGAGGTGTCGCGCCCGCCATTTTTTAAAACTTAAAGGGCAGCAGCGCACGAACGCTCGTGCGCAAATGCTAAGTATTTTTTAAAATTTAAATTACTTTCCTCGCTCCCCCCCACCCTACCCCAAATGGGCGCGGAGCCGTGTCAACCTGCGACACCTGGGACCACAGAAAAACCGGGGCCAAAGTAGAGGACGAGATCCTGGGGCAAGGGAGGGATCATCCCTCCCTGATCCCAGGATCCCCTGGGGATCACCCTGGGATAAAGCCCCGTCTAGCTATGGCCACAGCATCATAAGCGCTGAAATGGGGTGTTTAAGCCATCGAGTCCAATCCGCTGCTCAGTTGAGGGATCCAGTTTCAAGCATCCCTGACAAATGGCTGTCCTGTTTCTGTCTGAATACCTCTAGCAACGGAGAGCCCACCACCTTCCCCAGGCAGCTGGTTCCACTGCCTGACTGCTCTGACTCTCCAATAGGAAGTTTTTCCTGATGTTCAACTGAAATCTGCATTTATTAAATAATAAGGCCATTATTTCATGTCCTGTAGACTTGGATGGTAGAGAACAGGTTGCAATCCTCTTCTGCGGGACAGTCCTTTGGGTACTTCAAAAGTGCTACCATATCCTTTCTCAGACCTCTTCTCAAGGCTAAATATACCTAGTTCCTTCCATCTTTCCTCATAGGACTTAGTTTCTAGTCATCTTTGTTGCCCTTCCCTGAACTCGTTCCAATTCATCTGAATCGTTCTTAAAATGGGTGTCCAGAACTGGATACAGTATTTGAGGTGAGGTCTGACCAGCACAAAGTACAGCTATTCATTCCCATGATTTAGAAACTATACTGCTATTGATGCCATCTAAAATTACATCTGTCAAACAGTGAGTTTAGTTGCATGACAAGACAATATTAAGAGAACTAGAGAGCAAAAGAAATGGAAAAATACTACCAAAAAATACTATCAAAACTATTGGAATGACATGTGCATAAGGGGGAAAGGGATTTTTAAAGGGCTTCTTTTAATATTAAGCATATGCTATAAAATCAAAAGTAAAACATTGTAATATAGTCTTAAGAACAGAAGTGCCATGCTGGATCAGACCAAGGGTCCATCTAGTCCAGCACTCTGTCACACAGTGGCCAACCAGCTGTCGACCAGGGACCCACAAGCAGGACATGATGCAACAGCACCCTCCCACCCATGTTCCCCAGCAACTAGTACACACAACCATCAGGGCTTGTAGCCATTGGTACCGTTCTCAGCCAGGAATTTATCTAACCCCCTTTAAAAGCCATCCAAATTGGTGGCCATCATTACATCTTGTGGTAGTGAATTCCATAATTTAATTATGTGCTGTGTGAAGAAGTATTTCCTTTTATTTGTCCTGAATCTCCTACCAATCAGCTTCATGGGAGGACCCCAGTTTCTAATATTTTAAGAGGGAGAAAAATGTCTCCCTATCCACATTCTCCATGCCATGCATAATTTTGTACACCTCTATCATGTCTCCCCATAGCCTCCTATTTTCCAAGCTAAACAATCCCAGCTGTTTTAACCTTCCCTCATAGGGGAGATGCTCCACCCCTTAATCATTTTTGTTGCCCTTTTCTGCACTTTTTCCAGCTCTATATAGGGTGACCATATGACCATATGCCCGGATTTATCTGGGTTTTTGGGTGGCAAATCCGGGAGGGGGAGGGGAAATCCGGATTTTTTTTTCAAAGAACAGCTCTAATGGAAATTAACAAAAATGCTTATAACTCCGTCATTTTTTAAGATAAAGACATGAAACTTGGCACAATGGTAGCTCTTAGGAAGAGCTTTAGTCATACCAAATTTGAAACAGATCCGTTCATCCATTGATTTTTTAGGATTTTTTTAAAAATTGAGGTTTTAAAATTATTATTCTTTAAATCATTATTTTTAAAGATAAAGAGATGAAACTTTGCACCATGAAAGGATTTAGGTAGAGCTTTAGCCACACCAAATTTGAAACTGATCCGTTCATCCATTGATTTTTTAGGATTTTTTTTAAAAATGAAATTTTAAAATTATTATTTTTTAAACTGTCATTTTTAAAGATAAAGAGCTGAAAGTTGGCACCATGATAGCTTTTATTATTTATTTATTTATTTATTTATTTATTTATTTATTTATTAAACTTATATACCGCTCCCATAGCCAGAGCTCTCTGAGCGGTTTACAGAAATTCTAAAATTGAAGTAAAAACAAGTATACAAAATTTAAAACTCTAAAACACAGAACATACACACATAAAGCATTAAAAACTGATTAAAAACTAAACATGTGGGTAATTAGGATGTGCCGCCATATGCCTGGGCAAAGAGGAAAGTCTTAACCTGGCACCGGAAAGATAGCAGCGTTGGCGCCAGGCGAGCCTCGTCAGGGAGATCATTCCATAGTCTGGGGGCCACCACCGAAAAGGCCCTGTCCCTTGTTGCCACACTCCGAGCCTCTCTCGGAGTAGGCACCCGGAAGAGGACCTTAGATGTTGAACGTAGTGACCGGGTATATTCACGTCGGGAGAGGCGTTCCGTCAGGTATTGTGGTCCCAAGCCGTGTAAGGCTTTATAGGCCAAAACCAGCACCTTGAATTGGGCTCGGAAACATACAGGCAGCCAGTGCAAGCGGACCAGAGCAGGTGTTATATGGTCAAACCTTCTGGTTCCCGAAATCAATCTGGCCGCTGCATTTTGCACAAGGTAGAACTTTAGCCATACCAAACTTGAAACAGATCTGGGGCCAGTAGCAAACCCTGTTAACAACAACAGCAGCTTGCAATGAGTGAAGATACAGTCAGAAAAGATATTTGAGGGAAGGGGAGAATGTAACACACAGAGTATAGCAAAAGCTTCAAAGTACAGCAAAACCTACAAAAGTAGGAGTGAGTGAAGTTAATTTCAGATACATTGAATCTCTCACTTGTTCTTTATTTCAGTGATTTTAACATTAAGATGTTATGTAGAACAGATTTGTCTTAAATGTGTGCTGTAAAATCAGACATGTGACCAAGGCTATGTTCAGGTGGGCACGCCCCCTTGGTACTGGACACACCCCGTTGGGGGCGACCATGTTGTCCTCCTTTTTGGTTTCCAAAATATGGTCACCCTATATAATATTTTTTTTAGGTGTGGTGACCAGAACTGTACACAGAATTCTAAGTGTGGTTGCACAGCTGCCACACACTGGGTGGATATTTTCATCGAGCTGTCCATCACAACCCCAAGATCTCTTTCTTGTTCAGTCATTGCCAGCTCAGATCCCATCAGGTTATACTTGAAGTTGGTCCCCCCTCCAACGTGCATCACCTTACACTTACTTACATTGAACTGCATCTGCCATTTGGATGCCCACTCTCCCAGCTTGGAGAGATCCCTTTGGAGCTCTTCACAATCCCTTTGTGTTTTAACAACCTTGAATAATGTGGTGTCATCAGCAAACTTGGCCGCTTCACTGCTCAATCCTAATTCTAGATCATTTACAAACAAGTTGAAAAGTATTGGTCCCAATACCGATCCCTGTGGGACCCCACTATTTAGCTCCCTCCATCAGGAAAATTGACCATTTATTCCTACTCTCTGCTTTCTGTTCTTTAACCAGTTACTGACCATAAGAGGTCCTCTCCTCTTATTCCATGACTGCTAAATTTGTTCCGGAGTCTTTGGTGAGGGACTTTATCAAAAGCCTTTTGGAAGTCTAAGTAAACAATGTGCACCGGATCACACCTGTCTAAATGTTTGTTGACACTCTCAAAGAATTCTAGAAGATTAGTGAGGCAGGACTTGCCTTTGCATAAGCTGTGTTGATTCTTCTTCAGCAGGACATGCTCTTTTATATGCTTACCAATTGTGTCTTTAATAATGTTTTCAACCAATTTACTTGGAACGGATGTCAATTTTGGGGAGAAAATGGTGGATCTTCCAGTCCTCTGGTACAGAGGCTGAGCTTAGGGACATGTTGCATATTTTTGTTAGAAGGTCCACAATTTCAAAATTGAGAACTCTAGGTTGGATACCATCTGGGCCTGGTAATTTATTTGCTTTCAGTTTGTCAATAAGGCTGCAATATTTGGCCAATTAATTGATTTGATAAATCAATGAAAACACCTTTTTATTGATTAAAAAGGCACTTCTGATTAATCTGCACAAGATATGGAGAGATAGAACACGTATTTTTATAATTACTTACAAAAACCTGAGGTGGTCGGCACATCTTAAGAGGCATTCTGCCTCACAAATAAATAGATGCAACGGCTACGAAAATGGAAACAAATGAATATATAGCGGTTTGATTTTTCTCAAAAGAAAATATTTTTTCAGGGCTAGAATTACATGCTAGTCAATTTGTACTATAGGTTCTCTGCTTTGACATATTGCAGCTTAGTCGACCTACACCACCTGTGTAGGAATTAGAAGTGAGCGTCTGCGAAAGCACAGTGGTCTTGCAAGTTCCGCTGGCAGAACTAATTTGGGTTTCCGTGGACAGACAGAAGCAACGCTGAATGACACTGGTGCAGTTTGATAATGGGCAGCAAAATAGAACTGTCAAAAGCAGCCTCCTCATGGCATGACGAATGATGTCATCTCTGCTTCATCGGAAGGTCTCCGATGAAAGGGCCAAGAATCACAGACGGATAATGACAAGAGGAACTGATTACATCTGAGAATGGAAAAGGCGCTCAAGGTTGCCTGATTTGGTGCTTTAAAATATCAGGGGGAGATTCCCTTTGAACGCTGACAGTTGGGAGATTGCATCAAAGAAGGCGGCAAAATTCATTAAGGAACTGAAAAGACCAGCAGCAGCAACACAGTACTACAGCTACCACTCAGTAGTAGGCAAGAAAGCAACAAAAAGAATCGTAGAATCATAGAACAGTAGAGTTGGAAGGGGCCTATAAGGCCATCGAGTCCAACCCCCTATTTATGGACTGATGTTGGTTTCTTACAACACATTTATTTTATTCAGCCATTTGCTGAATTTATATGTCAGCTTGCTGCACAATCACAAATTAAAATACTTTAAAAACTAACAAGATGCAAAGGATAAAAAAAAGGTTCAATATCTGAATTCTCTTGGGCTATTGGTGGTCTCGTTAGGAGCTGATAGCATAAATGGGTTGGCCTAAGCTGGTTCCCTTCTAATGATGGAACAGTCTAAGCTAGCATTTTGGCCCAGCCTAAAGATACAACCAGACAGAGACCACAAAAGGGCAGAACAATGAAGAAGGCAAAAGGCAAGGAAGGTTTATTATCATTTTTTTCCATTGCTGACATTCAGACATAAGTGCCATGGTTTATGTAGCCACGATGGCTCTACCCACGCAGAAGTGGGAAGTTTTTGCAGACTTGGAGGAGATCCTGAGGTTTGCAGAAGTGCAAAAATATCCCCAAATCCTCCCCCAAACAGGCTAGTGAAGACTGAGCATGCTCAGTGGCCATGGAGTGCTGACAGACAGTTGAGGATAGGGGAATGGAAAACTAGCTGGGAAAAGGAGTTTTTTGAAGGAGGGCAGGCATTGAACAGGAACTCTCCACACTACAACATTTTAGAACATAAGAAGAGCCATGCTGGATCAGACCAAGGTCCATTTAATCCAACATTCTGTTCACAGAGAGACCAACCACTGACCACGAGAAATCCACAAGCAGAACATGAGTGCAACAGCACCCTCCTGTCCATGGTCCCCAGCAACTAATGTACATAAGCATATATAACTGTCTCCGGAGAGGCCACCAGTGAGGGAGGAAGCAGCAGCCGGGCACCTCTCCACCGTGCCTGTGTCCAGCTCCAGCTGAGAGCCCCCTCCCTCCTGCTACCAACTGTCTCCGGAGAGGCCACCAGTGAGGGAGGAAGCAGCAGCCAGGCACCTCTCCACCGTGCCTGGGTCCAGCTCCAGCTGAGAGCCCCCTCCCTCCTGCTACCAACTGTCTCCGGAGAGGCCACCAGTGAGGGAGGAAGCAACAGCCGGGCACCTCTCCACCGTGCCTGGGTCCAGCTCCAGCTGAGAGCCCCCTCCCTCCTGCTACCAACTGTCACTGCAGAGGCCACCAGTGAGGGAGGAAGCAGCAGCCAGGCACCTCTCCACCGTGCCTGGGTCCAGCTGAGAGCCCCCTCCCTCCTGCTACCAACTGTCTCCGGAGAGGCCACCAGTGAGGGAGGAAGCAGCAGCCAGGCACCTCTCCACCGTGCCTGGGTCCAGCTCCAGCTGAGAGCCCCCTCCCTCCTGCTGTCAACTGTCTCTGCAGAGGCCACCAGTGAGGGAGGAAGCAGCAGCCAGGCACCTCTCCACCGTGCCTGGGTCCAGCTCCAGCTGAGAGCCCCCTCCCTCCTGCTAACAACTGTCTCTGCAGAGGCCACCAGTGAGGGAGGAAGCAGCAGCCAGGCACCTCTCCACCGTGCCTGGGTCCAGCTCCAGCTGAGAGCCCCCTCCATCCTGCTGTCAACTGTCTCTGGAGAGGCCACCAGTGAGGGAGGAAGCAGCAGCCAGGCACCTCTCCACCGTGCCTGGGTCCAGCTCCAGCTCAGAGCCCCCTCCCTCCTGCTACCAACTGTCTCTGGAGAGGCCACCAGTGAGGGCGGAAGCAGCAGCCAGGCACCTCTACACCGTGCCTGGGTCCAGCTCCAGCTGAGAGCCCCCTCCCTCCTGCTGTCAACTGTCTCTGCAGAGGCCACCAGTGAGGGAGGAAGCAGCAGCCAGGCACCTCTCCACCGTGCCTGGGTCCAGCTCCAGCTGAGAGCCCCCTCTCTCCTGCTACCAACTGTCTCTGCAGAGGCCACCAGTGAGGGAGGAAGCAGCAGCCAGGCACCTCTCCACCGTGCCTGGGTCCAGCTCCAGCTGAGAGCCCCCTCCGTCCTGCTGTCACCTGTAACTGCTGAACTTTCCAACTAAGATTGTAGTGCCTGAATTTGCTTTCCTTTTCCCCCTCCTCCTCCTCCTCCCTCCCAATCCCCTTTCCTTTTGTGTCCTGTCTTTTAGATTGTAAGCCTGTGGGCAGGGACTGTCAAGAAATACTTTTGTAAGCCGCCGTGAGAGCCTTTTTTGGCTGAATGGCGGCATAAAAATCCTTAAATAAATAAATAAATATAAATAAATAAGCATACTGCTTCTGATACCCATGCCATCAGGACTAGTGGCCATTGATAATCCATGTCCAATCCCTTTTTAAAGCCATCCAAATTGATGGCTATTACTACATTTTGTGGAAGTGAGTTCCATAGCTTAACTATGCACTGTGTGAAGAACGTCCTTTTATTTGTCCTGAATCTCCCACCAATTAGCTTCATGGGATGACCCCTTTGGGTTCTAGTACTATGAGAGAGAGGGCGAAAAATGTCCACCTACTTTCTTCACTTGATGCGTAATTGTGTACACCTCTATCATGACTCCTTTTGCTCGCCTTTTTTCTAAGCTAAACAATCCCAGATGTTGTAACCTTTCCTTGCAGGGAAGTTGCTCTAGCCCCTTGATGATTTTAGTTGCCCTCTTCTGCATTTTTCCCAACTGATCCCCCTTTTAACATTGATTTCTCATGTCCTGACTTGTTTTGAACACACAGGTTCATACTCAGTGGAAGCTATTCACCATATAAATAGCCACCTCAGAAGTGTCTTGTTGAAAGGTAGGACAGAAAGATTTGAAGCAAATAAATAAATAAATAGATAAACTTACACTAAGAAAAAGAATACTATTAATTTCAATCTTCACCAGAAGGATCTGGATTTATTCAATACCTGGAAAGAAACAAAATTCCATTCAAGTTTACAAATCATTAAAATAGCTGCTCACCACATTTGACTAGCTTTTATACCTAGATTTTGTATGGATAATTATTTCTTTAAAACTGTACAGCACCTTTCACCAACCTGGGACCTTACAGATGTTTTGAACTATAGTTCCCATCCTTCCTAGACATCATAACAATGGAACAGAATCTATCTATCTAATGCTAAGGCAATGTGTGGCATGCTGGAGGTTCTGAGCTATGAGAAGAACTTTGTACACTGGAGCTTCTGAGCTTTGAGAAGAACTTTGTGTTGCTAAGTAACAGGATATCTAAACACAGCTGGGAGCGGCTGGGAGCGTGGAGGAGTGGCTGGGAGGGGGGAGCCCAGAGAGGAGGCCGGGTGGCTTGCCAGTGCTCGTGGAGGCCTCAGGTAAGACCCTGAATAGGCAGGGCAGTGGCCGGGAGTGAGGGGGAGCAGGGGGAACAGTGGCATTGAAACATATTGTTGCTGAAGTGGCTTGCATGGAGGCCACAGGCAAATCCGCAGGTCAGTGGGCAGGCAAGCAGTGGGACAGCAGCTGGAGGAGAGGCCAGAGAGGAGTCTGGATGGCTCACCGGCATGCACGGATGCCTCAGGTGAATCAGTAGGCAGGCAAGCATGAAGGAGCAGCTAGAATGGAGTGGGGGAGTCCAATGGACCCCGGTCAGCCTCACACCTGGCTTTTACATGCGCCCGCGGAAAAAAATGGAAAAGTATGATACTGAGCAATAAAGTACTGGCACGCAGATGCTCAGCGCAATTCAAGTTAGTATTGTTTATTCATTTTGGGAAAATGAATAGTATTATTATGCAATGAGAAGTTTCAAGGGCTCCGGAGCTTACCCAGGTTCAGTTTCATAGAAGGGAGTCACTGGAGACTTGTGGTGTTTACGATATAGAAGGTTTATTTGCACACATATACATGCGAAGCATAAGAGGGGGGTTCACAACATTAACACCCCAACAAATTCCCGCTCCCCATCAGATTCCTAGGGGAACCCATCCTGCAGAGAACAAAGTTAGCCGTCTGCCTCCTTTTTGGACTCACAGACTGCTTAAACTACAGGCTTGTATTGTTCTTGCACAAACCTCTGAATTAGCACATTCCTGAGGTAAGGTGGAGAGAAAGGTAAGCCAGCTTCTAGAACAACCAGCCTAAGGCCATCTCTGAGAACAGCTACCAGTCAGCTAACCACCATAACATGAGGGAATCTACCCCGGCTAAACTTGTGCAACTGGTTCCACCCATTCTAGCAGTCCGTTCTCACAACCACAGACTCAGGCGTTTGTGTGTGTAGTGGGGGAGGGGGAGCAGTCCTCAAAAAGTGGTTTAGACCAACCCTCCCAAAATGCATTCTATAATGTAAGGCTGAAAGCTGTTTTCTTATTGTAAGAAACTTAAAATTGTAATATACACAGCCAGAAAGGAAGAAAGTTGTATTTACCCAAACCTGATATAACTCTGTAAACTGAGAGCCAAAGGTTGATTTGAAGAGCTTAGCTACTCATGCATTTTAAAAAGTTGCCCGCCTGTTTATTTCCAAAGCACCGGTATCACTGCTTACAATTTTGTGGTGGTGCAGCTGGGACAGAGGGATTCTAAAACAGCTGAATGTGGATAGTTTTCAGCTCCAAAATTTCCCATAGAGCTGTCGATTCTTTACAAAACGATTTACTTGGATGAAGAAAGGCAAAATCTTTATCGACGTCATGGGTGGGAAACCTGCAAGCCTAATCCATCCCATGGAGTTTCCCCTTCTAGCTCGTGGAAGCTTCAAAGATTCTAAATCTAACAAATCAGGACAAAAAGAAAGAAAGCTATAAACACACTGGCTATTACATTGCAGAATATATTAACACATAAAATGGTTAGTAGAGCTCAGACATTAACTGCACAACAAAAGATAATTTGATGGCAACTGCAGATAGCTGAATAAGAAGCCAGAAGCAAGTTCCTATTTGCCCTTCTATTTATCGTCTTTAAAAGTGTACCATCTATCTGCTTATATGATCTGAAACAATGTCGTCTTAATACAGGCACACAGTATACATCTTTGTTTATATTCTTTTAATGTTCTTTTATATTAGACTATTTACACAAATTCCTTCCATTTCAAGGCTACCATCTGACAGAATTAGGCCTGTTTAAAGCCATGGATTTCAACAGGCTAAAAGCACATTTAACTCTGTGCTGGATTGTGAACGAAGAAACTGGTGCTTCTCATTTCAATAACGGAGGATGAGACCTTCCTAAACACTGCCAATACCGTCTGAAACAATCTCCATTCCTATCCGAGGACAGGAAAGGATAATGAAAAGAAGGTCTCTATTGTAGTGTGCTAAGTTTTAATACATAAAACAAATCTGAGGGTCAGGTTAAGACGTTGGCAATAGGATCAGCATTTGGGGTGGCTGAAAACAATTAACGTAGTTTATAGAGGTTAGGATGGCCACTTATGAATTGCCGAAACAAAAGAGGAATCACCAAAAAAGAGGACAAGGAGCTATCAATTTGCAGGTGCTAATTTATATGTATAGGTGCAAATCTAGAATTATTATTATTATTATTATTATTATTATTATTATTATTATTGAAATAGAAATGCAGTAAATCTCCCCACAGGTCACCATCTGCTTGTTCAGTCTGCTGTCCAGGTCCTATCTGGAGAAGGGCAATAGCTCTTACGGTTCTTTATCTTTAAACTGGAATTGTACAGGACAGCCCTTCAGCCAGAGGTCATTTTCAAACAGAGACGATCATTTGCCAGCCCTTCAAAACAGAGGACTATCCTCTGTAAAAGAGGACACATAGCCACCCTACCAGATGAAAAGGGGTGTAGACCAGTCCTCCTGTAAGGCAAACGGGGAATTTACAGCACTACTTTGAAGCAGATAGGAACAGCCCTGGCCTTATGGTGGCTTAGCAACCAAAGCCCCAATACTTCCCTTTCTTCATATCCACAAGACAGCCGGATTCTGGATTTCTGACTCTATCCAACCAGATTTTATTCATGTTTATACAGAAACAAGTCCCATGAGGCTTACTTCCAAGTTAGCATGCATAGAACTGCACCCCTTATGCTGTCAGGAGGCAGGCCCAGTACCCTTGGAGCAGCTGCCAAGGGCCTACTACTGCAACCACTACTGCCCCGGGACCTCCTTTTCCAACACCAGGCAGCTACCGTTGAATTTGCCCACAATGCTCTGCAAAGATGCTACATCCATCTCCCTTCACATCTGGCAAAGATACACAAGGGCATGGAAGGGCCATTTGCCTACCAAAATGGGGGATATACACACACCAACTTTGAACAGGTACTAAAGAAAGGCCCTGCTCCAAGTGCTTCAGCCAGCTGAAACTGGAAAGGGGACTACAGGGTGTGGCCCTCCAGATGTTGTAGGACAATTCCTACCAGTCTTAGCCAGCATATCCAATGGTGAGGGATGATGGGAGCTGAAATCCAACAACTTCTTGACAGCCACCAGTCCACCATTCCTGCCATAGCTGGTGGACTGGTGGTTATGTTTGCCCTACAGAGAGCTCTTGCTGAAATGTTTCGGAAAAAGTGAGACTTGGCTGATTGCGGATATTAAACCAAAAAGCCTACTTATTGTTAATCCTCATTTCTCTGCAGTCATAAAGTTGTATTCAGCTTTCATATTTGAAGTCTTGGATTCAGCCCTCATAAAAAGTTTAGGGGGGCACTCATTGACGCTCTTGTTACACTGTTGTGTCCAAGGAGGTCTGGTTTTGGTCCCTAGTAAAGGCTATACTTGTCCAAACTTAATATAACTGTGCAACCGGTTATCATAAAGGTTACTATGCAGGAGTGAAATGCATCAATTTACCCAAGTGGAGGAATTTCCTCATTTTCTTCTGAGCGTCCTATGCTGATGAGAAAAACCTCAGAGGTGTATTTCATTTCTTACAATGCACGCCTGTCCAATTTCTTGTGTTATTTAGGTTAGGTTGTTTGCATTGGCAGTAGGCGCCGTGAATGGGGAAGAATAATATTTATTTTATGGCCAAACTGTCTAGCAATTTCTTGGGACTGGGAAATTACATTTAGCCCTGGAAAGCAACGTTGCTTTTTAAACAGTAGTGAACAAAACAAAAGCCATTATGACTAACACAGTTTCTAGGACCATAACACATTTCTTGATATTGTTTTCTGCTTCCCCATCTTTGAAGAGTGAAACCTTTTCTTTGGAGAAAAAGTACACAGGAGACTTTGGGCAAATGCGTAATGACAAATATACAGGTTGAGCAGGTATTATGATGGGTGAGAATAAGCTCACAGGTAGGCAGTATCAGACCCAATGTAATTTTTGTTAAGTCCCTCCAAAATCTAAATCTGCCAACCACATGCAAAACTTTCTACAATCTTCCAGCTACGTATTAGCTATCCGGATACTCAGGCTGGATAAACTTATTTTAGTACACCCCAACCCAGAATATCACCCAAAATACACTCCATTGTGCATCCACATTGCCGGTTAAGGTTCCTGTCCCTGTCACCATGGCTTGCTGCTATGTTTTTTGTTACAGATGCTGTTCATCTTCATCCTTTTGTGTTTCTGTGTGTAGGGGGTTTGGAGGATGATATCACCTCCTAGGAGACATATTTAGATTATTTACACATTAGAAGATTCGGCATTAAAACACATGATTGTCCACCCTTATTTTGAAGGAGTACCATCTATGGGACAACCATATTATATACATAATAACACAAAATAATGAGCTCAAGTTACAGGAAGCCAGATTCCAGCTGAACATCAGGGGGAAAAAAACTTTCTGACTGTTAGAGCAATATGACAATGGAACCAATGACCTAAGGAGGTTGTGGGCTCTCCCACACTAGAGGCCTTCAAGATGCAGCTGGACAACATCTGTCAGGGGTGCTTTAAGGTGGATTCGTGCATTCAGCAGGGGGTGGGACCCGATGGCCTTATAGGCCCCTTCCATCTCTACTATTCTACGATTTCTAAGTATTTTACTCAGAAGGCTCTCCTATCCAAAAGTTGCACGAAGAGGCACATGTGTTCATATTTGGCTTCTCCTATAACTATAAATAGAAGTTGCAACTAGCTAACATCTGCTTTCTATGCAGGTCTTACAGCTCAATTGCATAGTGGTTAAAGTGCTACATTAAGATGAGAGAGATCTGGGTTCAAATCCCCATGAAGCTCCCTCAGTGGCCTTTAGTTAGTCATTCTGTCTTACCCTGAGCTACCTCACAGGGTTGCTGTGAGGATAGAATGAGAGGGGAAGAAGTCAACCTAAGAATATATGAGCCGTGTGTTACATCAGATCACAGTGTGAAGTTAAAATATGGAATTCACTACAAGATGTAGTGATGGCCACCAAAGGGGATTGGACATATTCCTGGAGAAGGCTATCAATGGCTATTAGTCCTGGCGTCTTGTGCTACCTCCAGTATCAGAGGCAGTAAGCCTACGTACACCAGTTGCTGGGGAACATGGGTGGGAGGGTGTGGCATCATGTCCCATGGGCAGCTGGTTGGTTGACCACTCTGTAAACAGAATCTGGGTCTACCTGGACTCTTGGTCTGATTGAGCATGGCTCTTCTTATGTTTTTATGATAATTCTGAGCATGAACGTTTCTGTTTAGCCACCATGGAAAACAGACTATTATTATTATTATTATTATTATTACATTTTTATACCACCCAATAGCCGAAGCTCTCTGGGCGGTTCACAAAAACTAAAACCATAATAAAACAACCAACAGGTTATTATTATTATTATTATTATTATTATTATTATTATTTATATAGCACCATCAATGTACATGGTGCTGTACAGATAACACAGTAAATAGCAAGACCCTGCCGCATAGGCTTACAATCTAATAAGTTGTAGTAAACAATAAAGAGGGAAGGAGAATGCAAACAGGCACAGGGAAGTGTAAACAGGCACCGGGTAGGGAGAAGCTAACAGTATAGAGTCAGAACAAACTCAATATTTGAAGGCTATAGGGAAAAGAAAAGTTTTTAGCTGAGTTAAAAACACAAATACAAAATACACTATAAAAAGCACAAGCAGGATAAAACCACGCAGCAAAATGGATATAAAATTAAAATACAGAGTTAGAACAGTAAAATTTAAATTTAACTTAAATTAACGTGTTAAAATACTGAGAGAATAAAAAGGTCTTCAGCTGGCGACGAAAAGAGTAGTGTAGGCGCCAGGCGGACGAATTTGTCTGATCCTCCTTGAAAGGCATCTAAGACAGCTGTGGAGCACTCGACCTGCGCTCAGAGGCACCTTTTAAAGTCATGACTTGCACGCATTCTGCAGCTGACTTTCGAAACAAGCGCTTTGAAGCCTCCCAAGAAAAAACCGCAGGCGCGCTCCAGAATTGTAATGTCAGCATCTGGCCGCGGGGTGGGGCGGGGCAGCAGAGAGTCGAGTGCCGGAGTCGGAAACGCCAAATGGAAAGGTATGAGCCTCGCGGAGACCCGTAGCCAGGGCGCCGCGCGACGCCGACGAAGGCGGTGAGGCGTCGCTCAGCCAAGCCGGCGACAGAAGCCTCCGGGACGGAAGGAGTCGGTCATGGCGGCCGACTCGGCTCCGCTCCTCGCCGCCGTTCACAGCCGGTTCATTGTGGTGGGAGGCGGCATCGCAGGAGTGACGTGCGCTGAGCTGGTAACGTATTGCCCCCTCGCTCTTAATAGTCTTTGCGCATGCGCCCTAGCCATTCCACACACCCCTCCCTTCTCCCCATAGACTGAGAATTCCATTCTCTAAAGACGGGAATTTCCTGGTTACTTCATAGACTTATAAGAGTAGACTCACACGCAGCGCTTAGCTTCCGGGTCGACTTCGGATGGTGTGATTTGGTCCCTCTTCCCATAGAAAGCAATGGAGAAACCCGGGGTTTTAATGTAACTGGGATTGGACAGCAGCCCCGCCCCCTCCCTAGATAAAAACTTACCTGCAAAGACAGCAATTCCTCCTCTAACTGAGGTCTTAATTCATGAGTTTGTTTGTATTTTAAACCATATAGTGTCATTCTTTTAAGGTGCAATCCTATGTATGGTTAGACAGTGGGGGAAAGCCCTACAATTCCCAGCTGCCCCCAGCCAGCCATGCTGGAACTTGTAGGATTGCACCCTTATTAGGGCAATTCAACAATCACATAAAATGTGCAACCTTTAAAGATCTCCAGATCTCTTCATCAGGAAAGATAAACATTGCTGGTACCTAATTTAGCTGTATGTATGTTTGTTTGTTTGTTTAATCTCGTCATTTAAGATTATGCGTGGCCCTGGGGCTTTATGATCCAGATTACATAGGGTGACCATATGAAAAGGAGGACAGGGCTCCTGTATCTTTAACAGTTGTATTGAAAAGGGAATTTCAGCAGGTGTCATTTGTATAAATGGATAACCTGGGGAAATTCCCTCTTCATCACAACAGTTAAAGCTGCAGGAGCCCTGCCCTCTTTTAAATCTGGTCACTCTAGTATAGCTCCTGCACCTTTAACTGTTGTGATGAAGAGGGAATTTCACCAGGCTCTCCATATATACAAATGACACCTGCTGAAATTCCCTTTTCTATGCAACTGTTAAATATACAGGAGCCCTGTCCTCTTTTTCATATGGCCACCCTTGATTACAAGGAACTATCATGTACAATTAATTGCATAACTTCATTTCACCTGGACCTTTTCATAGTATAGTATAGAAGCTCAAAGTTAGCCTATATGGAACCACCATGGCGAGAGCCAATCTGCTATGGAGTGCCAGTTATGGGTGAGCAATAGAAGATGATGTTAAAAGAATTGCTTGAGGGTCTTTAAGAACTTGGGCTTTGTGGGTGGTTTAACATGAACTGACATTGAAAAATAATCACATTCTTCCCCCCCCCCCTTCTCTTTTACAAGCTGGCTGCAGAGTTTCCTTCTGACTATATTTTATTAGTTACGGCGTCTCCTGTTATAAAAGCAGTAGTGAACTTCAGGCAGGTAAGACAGATTTAATGCTGCATATTAGGGGTTTAGGGCAGTGGTTCCCAATTGGTGGTCTGCGGACCCAGGGGGTCCTCGTAATACACCCAGGGGGTCCGTGGCACCATTCACATATTCACCATTCATTTATGGAGTCCACTGATGATGAATTCCTACCAGAAGTAAAATATAACATCACTGAGCACCTGCAACTAGCTTCAGCGATTATTTCCCTGCCACTAATCCTGAAAATTCATGCATAAGGAATCCTTTTGAATGTGGTGATGTACAACTAACAACTCTATCTGCGGAAGAGCAAGATGTGACTTGTTGATGTGACTTGTGATGGTTCATTGAAACCATTTTTCAAAGAATATAGACTGGACCAATTCTGGGTAAAGGTTTTTCCTGATTATAAGAAGTTAGGCGAAAAAGCTTTGAAACATCTAGTTCCCTTTTGTTCCACATATCTTTGTGAACAACATTTTTGACATTTTGTTATATGAAGAACAAGCACAGAAATCGGCTCAATGTTGATCCAGATTTGAGATTAAAAGTAGGAAATATTGAACCGGACGTGGAAGGGATTGTTCAGGACAAAAGGAGGCATGATTTCTCCCTTCACATTTAGGTTTAGTAGCTGCTAGACAAGTCATAATTTGTTCAATTGTAAACTAGACATTAGTAAAATTAAATTCATCTTTATATTCCTAAATAAATCATTGTCATTTTTGCGTGGTAATATCACAAATATCACAAATTTTATGGTCTGTTTTTTAGTATACCTAAAATCCTTTGCTTGTTAGGGGCTACCCCTTATTTTCTCCAAAAAATTGCTTCGCACAGATAACTACCATAGAGATAACATTTTTTTCAAAAGGAGGGGGTCCATGGCTTGGCATTTGAAAAACAAGGGGTCCGCAGTACTTAGCTAATTGGGAACCACTGGTCTAGGGTATGACGGCGTTACCTCCTGTGCTGATGCAATCCCCTCCCAGTTCCAGCATGTGCTGCCAAGCTCAGGCCTGTTGGAGATCTGGAGGTATTGCATGGGCCAGTTTCCCTGCAGCAACAGCTGCTGAGACTCCTTGCAAAAGGCTTGCCAGGTGAGCCAGAGGCTAAATTGGAATTGAGACTGGGGCAAGCCAGGCGGACCATTGGGCAAGTTCATTATAAACTTACAAAGCAGCTGTGAGTTTTGAGGTAAAATGTCTCAAGCAGTTAGTCCACAAGTCCATTTACTGGATCACAATAGCTTTGTTTTGTTTAAACATAGTGGAGGAGAGGCCATGAATGACAGAGTTTTGCATGTCTCTGATGGCTCATTTTGCTTTATGATGCCTTAAGTCCAGTCCCAATGGGAAGTTACACTCACACTATTAAAAAGGAATGCCTGTTAATAGATTCTGTAGCCAATCATTACTTTCAGCAGCAGCTTCCTAACATTTTACTTTTGGTTTGATCTTGGTACTGTCTTATTCAGTAAATATTCAATCTCCTGACATTGACCCTGTTCAGACGAAACACTAAACCAGAGCTTTCCAAATTTTTCATGTTGGTGACACACTTTTTAGACATGCATCATTTCGCGACACAGTAATTCAGTTTTACTAGCAATCTGGAGGTTAAACTAACCCCTTATAAGAGATACGGACACATACATAAATTGTAATAACGAAATGCATGGGGACACAACATGTCTCATAAAAACCTTTCATTGATATTTTTTAAAATATATGATTTGCAAGATAATAACATACATTTCCAAGACTTTTCACATTGAACCAATTTTGTCGAGCTGCGATCAAGCGGCGGTTGAGACGGTGTTCTATCAAAAAACTGGACCCATGGAATTTCTCGAATGCGTCACTTCAGGTGCAGCCGCATCACCGGAAGTGACGCAGAATCAGCTGTTTTGACCCGATTATGCATACTGCGCATGCACAGTACCCGTATGATCCCTCGACCGTGGTGCACATACACGGTGTATGGTGTGCATACACGTGGTGTGCAGACAGAAGGGGAATATACTAGTGCACCATACTAATCGGCACCTTTGCTGGGTAAAAATGCATGCTAGTTGGTATTGCTTATTTCACATAGACTCAGAGGTTTCTCGTTACGTTCGCGTGACACACCTACACACTACAGCCGACACACTAACGTGTTGCAACACACAGTTTGGAAAGCTCTGCACTAAACCATGGTGCTTAAGCATTTTGTGCTAAACATTTATTTATTTATTTATTTATTTTATTGCACTTATATACCGCTCCCATAGCCAAGGCTCTCTGGGCGGTTTACAGAAATTCTAAAATTGAGATAAAAACAAGTATACAAAATTTAAAATTCTAAAACATAGAACATACACACATAAAGCATTAAAAACCGTATTAAAACCGTATTAAAAACATAGCTTAACATCTCAAGGCCCAGTATTGGGCAAAAGGCAGGATACAAATAATAATAATAATTAATAATAATAAGTGAACCATGACTTAGCATGTCATGTGAACCATTCCTAACCATGGTGGCTACCTAATCATGGTTTAAACACACTCACTAGCCATTTGCTGCAAAAGAGTTAGTGACCTAACCATGGCTTAATGTGTTGTCTGAACAGACCCTTTGGTTAATGAAGCCTTTATGAAGATTATCTGGTGTGTTTGTACATTAAAAGATCCTGATTAGAAATGTGAAGTGATGTGTTCTACTTTTTTGACAGGTTTCCAGAACTTTAGAAGAATTTGATGTCGAGGAACAAGCAAGCAGTGTCTTAGAAAAGCGCTACCCTAACATTAAAGTTATACAGTCTGGAGTAAAATGGCTGAAAAGTGGAGAACATGTAAGAGAATCCCTCACCCTTTGGTCTTCATGTGGAATATGAAATGGCTTTCCCTTTCAAGAGAAGAAGAAGACAGAAAGATCTTGAATCTTGCACATCATTATCTTGTCAGTCCAAAAAAGCCTTTCCTAGCGAAATACTGAGCGCTGCTATTTAATGATCAGCTTAGATTTTAGGGGGATGTGAGAGTCAATTTAAACATGATGTGAGAGATATGTGATTGGATCATCAGACATCTTATAAAGCACAGGTAGGGAGGGCTGTTTGGTTTCGGGCCAGTTCAGATTAGTTTTGAATTAGAGGGAGAAATTCCTTTTACTGCATCGTATATGAGCTACTAAAAACTCTAGAGAATAATCTGGCACTTCTGTTCATGTTTTCACAAAGCCCCATACTGCCACCAAGAGGAAAGGTTTATAACTTATGTATTCTATTTGGTGGCTTCCTGCATGAATCGATCTCTTGCGCATTTATACATCCAGCTGCATGGCTCAGCTCTTGGGCTTGAAACCAGAAAACATGGTGCCTTTCTACTGAGAAAGTAGTTTCAGAGGAGAAAACTCAGATGGATTGTTAGTGAACTGCTAGAGGGATAATGCTAAATTGCAGATGAGAAGCAGTCACTCTCCTTTGTGGTGCATTTCAGAAAGTATTTAAAATGTGCAGACAACTTGCTTCCATATACATTTTCCTAGCATCTCTTATTCCACCCTTCTGTGTTGCTCAGCTGCTCAGTTTCACAGCAGGCCAGTCTAGACAGGATAGTGGCAGGTCAGTGTTGTTTTAAAGAAGAAACTGCTCCACTTGTGTAGAAGTCAGGGTGGATCCAATTATTTTTTAAAAGCGAAAGCACGTGAGTGAGGAGTGTAGAACCCTCCCATCACTGGTCTTTCTAGAGTCCGATACTGGAAGAGAGCTTAACTGAGAGAAAAGGCACTTGGGGAGAGCGACTGCGAGGAGGTAGATTTTGGAAGGGGGAGAGTTAGCCCCTCTCACATGCTTGCTTGCTCACCCTTTTTGCTTTTAATATTGAATCCCATGTTGACAATGTCAATTATACAACGAGTAAAAATATGTTAGTCCTTGGGCTTGCTGCCTCTTAAAAAGTGTCCTTTCTAGAGGCCTTGCTGAAGAAGTGTTAGGATCCCCATCGAGTAGACGTGTACTATTCTTGGTAATGCAAAAACCAAAATCAAAACCATTTCTGAATGGAGTTGGAATTTTAACTTGTGTGGTTTGATGAAGGCAAGAGCATTGGTCCTAGAATTCCTGCCAACACCCGTGCCAGGGGTGGGCAACTCGTGGTCCTTCACATGTTGTTGGATTGCATTGTTGGACACAATGGCCTTGTAGGCCCCTTCCAACTCTACTATTATATGATTCTATAAGGCCATTGTGTCCAACCCCCTGCTCAGTGCAGGAATCCACCCTACAGCATACTTGACAGATGGTTGTCCAGCTGCCTCTTCAATGCCTCTAGTGTGGGAGAGCCCACAACCTCCCTAGGTAACTGGTTCCATTGTCGTACTGCTCTAAGAGTCAGGAAGTTTTTCCTGATGTCCACTTTTTCCTCCTATCATCCTCACTGGCTAGGGGTGATGGGAGTTGCAGTACAATACAATCTGAAGGGTTACAAGTTGCTCACCCTGATCTAAAGAGATCCATGTGTATAAACAGGCCTCAATGCATGCCAGATTGGGAACCACGGGCATAAATCGCTTGCACATCCAAACCTGAATGTAACCTATCTGTATTGCACCATGTTCAACAGGATGCACATTCGTATTTTCACTCACATTTTGACACAACTAAATGAATTTTTAAAGCAACTGGAACAGGATTGGGATGATTGCAAATCAGTAACTTTACAAGCAAGTTCTGCGACAAAATGTTACAGAGTTTTGGGGGTTCTCACAATATGGGAAATCTGGGGGTTACTTTTACGTTGGTTGTTTCCCATGATGCTAATGCTCAGTTTGTAAGTGACTGCTGTTAATTCACTGTCATTTAATTCTTTTGCTTTTGATCCACCGTGACATAGGTTCAGTTCAAACAACACATATCTCTACGCAGTGGGAAAACTCCACTCAGCGGTGGAGTTTTTAGGGGGCACTCACCACGCAACATGTTCTAACTCCAACATTGTGTGACTGTGGGCTACCATGGAGTTGAGTAAAATCCATTGCAACGTTTGATTGGCAGTTCCTCCACCCTCTTTCCTCCCCTGTTCCTCCCAATGGTATCCCATCAGCCATTGCTGCAAGAAAAACCCAATCCCAGCAGCTCTCCTAGAGTGGCAGTCCCTCCTTTTGCCACTCTTGCCAGAGAAGTCTGTAGCCAGTGGGAAAAGTCCACTCAACACAGTGGGAAACTCCATGGAGCCCTCCATACAGCACAACGGTTGTGCAGGAACTCTCCTCTGCACAGCATAGATATTCTGCGTAGAGTGGTGTTGTTGTTGTTGTTTTTAAAAAAAACCACCTCCACGATGGGATGGAGTTTTCCCTCCAGACAACACATTTCTCAACAGTGATGTAAAAACTCCACCGTGGAGTTCTAAAACCACCGTAGAGAAACGTGTTGTCTGAACTGAGCCATAACCTTCTGCTGTCCTCTAGCTTAGGGGTGACTGCTGACGTCAAACCAACAACCTGCTTTGAGTAGACCGTGTGTACTTACCCTTCTCTCATTTGTTTCCCATTTTAAACCTGGTTACAGAAAATAATCACAGAAGCTGGCGAGGAGCATGCCTACGAAAAGCTTTGCCTCTGTGCTGGAGCAAAACCGAAACTGATTACTGAAGGAAACCCATTCGTGCTGGGAATCCGAGACACAGACAGTGCTGCGGTAATGCTGTTGGCCTGCATGCGTTGAACCATCAGGCTGCAATCCTATACGGGTTGTGCTCCCTATAGACCGAAGGCTCCAAGTTTGGAGCCCTCTATCTATCCCACCCCTCTCGGTGAGAGCCAGGCAGAGCAAGTGGAGGACAGAGGCCTATTTCACCTTCCCCTCTGTTTAAAATCATAATTAAAAAATAGCTTACTTATGGGGAGGGGGCGTGGCCATTAGATATTGCGCAACTTCTCCTCTCCCCTCTCGGCCGAACCCCACTCCCCGCTCTTCTCCGACTCCTCCTAAGTTGTGACCCCTTAAAAGAAGCTTTTACTGTGGCAGTTGGGAGGAGGGGAAGTGTGTGGGGGACGGAGGATCCATGATCAGATCTTCACCTCCGCGCTCTTAGCTCTGTCTACGGACACGGAGGAGGCGGTCTGCAGCATCCTGTGGCGTCCCAGACCCTGTCTAGGGGCCTTAGGATTGCTCTCCCCATTAATAGGTGTATCATGGCTGAGAACCCGTAGTCAAACATGGCTATGAAATATGGGCTGCTAACGTCTACTGTGTCCTATTTTGGTCACTCCCTCAGAAAATGATACTGTCGACTCTACGATCATGTTTTTGAGACGGAGTGACCAAAACGGTAGAGTTACTAGAAACGGCGCAGAGCTAGAAAATGCGCAGGAAGGGGCAACTGAAATGATTAAGGATGGGAGGACCTTACCTACGAGAGTAGAATCATAGAATAGCAGAGTTGGAAGGGGCCTACAAGGCCATCGAGTCCAACCCCCTGCTCAATGCAGGAATCCACCCTAAAGCATACCTGACAGATGGTTGTCCAGCTGCCTCTTGAATGCCTCTAGTATGGGAGAGGCCACAACCTCCCTAGGTAACTGGTTCCATTGTTGTACTGCTCTAACAGTCAGGAAGTTTTTCCTGATGTCCAGCCGGAATCTGACTTCCTGTCACTTGAGCCCGTTATTCCGTGTCCTGCAGGGAAGTCATTTGGGGCAGTGTGTGTGTGTGTGTGTGGGGGGGAATGACTAAAGAGGGAACATGATAGTAGAGGTTTATAAAATTATGAATGGAGTGGAGAAAGATATCTCTCCCCCACCCCCCGTTGAATATTTAGGGTCACTTGTTGAAATTAATTGGCAGGAGGATTATGATTGCCAAAAGGAAACTCAAGATACTACTTGCTCACACAACACATAATTTATTTGTGTAATTTGCTGCTGCAAGGCGATATTTATGCCCACTAATTTAAAAGGAGATTAGACTGCATAAATGGAAGATAGGCTGGTCAAGTGCTATTGACTAGCCCAGACATAGATTTTCTGGTTCTGTAAGAACTAAGCCTCAAACAGCCCCATAATCCAGCCTTCCCCAACTTGGTGCCCTCCAGATGTTTTGGAATGCAATTCCCCATTATCCCCAGCCACCATGGTAATGGCTGGAGATGGTGAAAGCTATAGTCAGACGTGCCTGGAGGGCACCAGGTTGGGGAATGCTGCCACAATACAAAGAGAGCCAGGATCATTCTCTGAAATCACTCCTAAACAAAGAGGTTTTGATTTGTTTTTTAAACCAGCCTGCCAAAAAGTCAAATGCATCTATAGCGGTGTTTAATGCAACTGAAAGATTAGAGACACGTGTTAAAACACAGAGAGGAAAATGGTAGCAAGAGGAAAAAGGAATTTTGCACATCCTGGCGGTCTAGAAAGGCACATCCTAGATAGCGCTGTTCAGAGGGCGCTTTCGTTCGGCTGTCGTCTTGCAGTGGGGCGGAAGAGAATAAACTGCATGTTGACCTGTTTATAACGATCACGCTCTCTTTAATATAGGAATTTCAGAAACGTCTAGGAAAAGCTAAAAGAATAACCATTGTAGGAAATGGTGGCATTGCACTGGAATTGGTGTAAGTTAAGATTATTATTATTATTATTATTATTATTATTATTATTATTATTATTATTAAAAAAAAAAAGATAAATGGAATTAACTCAAGTGATAACCTTGGCTGTAGATCCAATGGTCCTGTATAATACCTAGCTGCTTTAAGTGCTTAATAAATAAATATAAATACTTTTTTTATCTAGCTTCCACATCTTTGCTTGCCATAGCAAGTGTGCCAATGCCCTCTGATGAGTGCCGGCCTTACTCCCAAATTTGGAATTGCAAAGGTGGGCAGGGATCAGCCCTGAAGTTGTGCAGCCATCCCCGCCCCATCCCAGCGTTGGGAAGAGATTGTTTGGCTGCTGCATTGCAAAGAAACCCTGAGCACTTCTGCTCTGCAGTGTCAAATCACCCTTCCATTTCCACCCTTCCAGAGCAGGGAAGGGTGAATGGGCTTCCCCGGCCACTGTGTTGCCAAGGTATCGGAAGCACATCAGCCATTCAGGGCCAAACCAGCAAGCCCCTCCCACCCTTTCCAGCTGGAAAAGCACAGGGACCTGGAAAACAATGGCTCACTATCTGTGCCTTTGGGGGACACTGATGGGCGATGACCTGGTTCCCACATCATGGCAAGCCACCGTGGGTTAATGAACTCACAAGGCTTCACGATGCGTGTTGACCACCATTTTGAATATGCAAGCTGTGGCAGGCACGTGCCAAAGCTTGCTGTGTTGTACGAAGCTGGACAAACAAACCTTGAATAATCCTAACACAGTCCCTGGCATAACCCACGCTGCCTGGATTCACACGACACAACAAATTATGGCACGCACACACTGTGGCTTGTGTATTCAAAATGGCTGCCAGTACGCATTGCAAAGCCTCAAAGGTTTAATTTACCCATGATGTCTTGTGATGTTTAAAGAGGCCCAGTGTGAGAACTTACGATTTAATAAAGAAAGCAAAACCAGCTCATCATTAGAAGAAAAGGCTACTTGGACCTTTTCTTTTTTTTTAACTTCCTATCAAAGTAACAGACCAGAACCAAAATAGTTCTAAAGAAATAAACAAGCATGCCTTTAACGATTGTTCTCCCTGATTTAAAATTGGCCCTTTCCACTTGCCTGAGTGGATCTACTGACTACAATGTTCAGCCCTAAGTGTAGAAATTAGAGGCAAACGTGTGTGTGTGTGTGTGTGTTCTAAAAATCCTTTTCAGGTACGAAATTGAAGGTTGTGAAGTGATTTGGGCCATCAAAGACAAAGCGATTGGGAATACTTTTTTCGACGCGGGAGCAGCTGAATTCCTGATTCCGAAGCTGAGCGCTGAGAAACCAGAGCCCCCGCTTGCTTGTAAAAGAACAAAATATACAACCTCAGGAGGAACTCCCGGTATAGCACACAGCATTCTAATTGACTCTTACATGTACATTGAGATCTAAAACTGTATGAAAGCTGTGACATCAGCCCAATCCACATACTTTCATTATTATTTTTTAATTAACGGAGCCGCCGTAGTATAGCGGCTAAACCTATGAACTGGGAAGAGCTGGGTCACAAACAGAACGGCAAGGAGGAGAATCCCAATAAATAAATAAGCTACGTTGTTAACTCTCATCTTCGCTTAGGATATTCAATACTGGCCTACCTTGCAGGCCTGTTGTAAAAAGTCCGCTGTAAGAAAGCGTGCAGAGTTTCCTTTGACTATCCTAAAGTGTTTTTAAAACACTAAATAATGTCTTATTTTTTTATAACCACAATCTTAGTTTGTACACAGCGTAGTGAATATAACCATAGAGTCAGCGTAAAAACCACCCTGGGATAAATATTATGAAGGGTGATATATGAATGCCTTAAATAGAGACACTGAGATCTGAACTCTGTATAGCCTCTGAAGCAAATTTGCCAGCCTTCTGATAGCTTTATCACATTGAGGGTGCCATCCCATGCATACTGTATCTACACAGAAATAAGTCCTACAACTCCCATGCTTGCTGGGGGGATGCTGGGAATCGTAGGACCTATTCCTGTGTAGGTATGCACACTATTGTGCCCGAAGACTGCAATCCTATACTCACTCACTGAAAGGAAACTCTACTGAAAATGACACTTCTGAGTAGATATATGGGATTGCATGTGAAAGGTGTGTGGTTTTTAAATGCTTAAATTAAAAATTAATTAAATTAAATTAAAATCAAATTAAAAAGTTTAATTTGAAAGGGAAAGAAGCAGTAGAGCTCCATATATTCATTGGTAGCATCCACTTGCCTTTCCAGAATGCACATAAGGACATCAGAAGAGCCCTGCTGGATCAGACCAAGGGTCCATCTAGTCCAGCACTCTGTTCACACAGTGGCCACACAGCTGCCCACGGGGAAACCCACAAGCAGGACATGGTGCAACAGCACCCTCCCACCCATGTTCACCAGCAACTGGTTTATATCAGCTTACTGCCTCTGCTTCTGGAGATAGCACATAGCCATCAGGAAATGTATTAGCCCTCTGTCCCCAGCTAATGGGACCATCATGTCCATGTGCTCTATATCTGTGTCGCCCTTCTTTCAGGGATGGGGAACCTACAGCCCTCCAGATCTTGATGAACTACAGCTCCCATCATCCCTCACCATTGACCAAGCTGGCTAGGACTGATGGGAACTGGAGTCTATCAACATTTGAAAAGCTACAGTTCCCCCAGACCTGCCTGACAGTTAGACGATACCAGCGATATAAGCCCTGACCATCAGTGAGAGATCAGTTTGTTCCAGCCCATAGCATAGTACCTGGAGAATACAGAGTTGGGCCACCCCTGCTCTGCAATATACATTTTGATCTTTACCTTGATTTTTTTCTCTCCCCCAGAAAGTGAGATGGAAGAGGGAGCGGCAGCAAGCCCTGGGAAAATAGGCAGTGCCTTAGGCCCTGATTGGCACGAAGGGTTGCATCTCAAGGGAGCAAAAAAGGTATTGTTTGTTGTTATTTGGAATATATTTAGATCTCCCCTCTGCTCAATGAGTGCTTCAGGTGGTGGAGGTTGGTGGCTCCAATGTCAGTGGAGCTTTGAATCCACTCCGGGTTTCAGTCAGAACCGCCAGAATGCTAAAGGAGCTCTCCAAGGTGCTGATCCTATTTTGGGCTGGGATTAAGCACGTTGGATAGCTCCTTTAGAGTTCTGGCTGGTTCTGACTGAAAGCCAGAGTAGAGGCTCAGGGTGATGTAAAAATCAAAGCAAGGAAAAGAATACAAATACATAAACTGCAAAAAGCCAAACTTTTTTTTTTTGTACAATAAAAACAGATTAATAGTAAAGCCAGAGAGTGGGATCAACTATTGAAAGCTCAGGGGAGCACTTGTCTTCACCAATTGTGTGAAGGACAATAAAGAAGAAGCTAGTCTAGAATCGTAGAGTTGGAAGGGGCCTATAAGGCCATCAAGTCCAACCCCCTGCTCATTGCAGGAATCCACCTTAAAGCATTCTTGACAGATGGCTGTCCAGTTGCCTCTTGAAGGCCTCTAGCGTGGGAGAGCCCACGACCTCCCTTGGTCATTGGTTCCATTGCTGTACTGCTCTAACAGTCAAGACATTTTTCCAGATGTCCAGCTGGAATCTGGCTCCCCTGTAACTTTACCCCCTTATTCTGTGTCCTGTGCTCTGGGATGATCGAGAAGAGATCCTGACCCTCAGGAGGGAGTTCCTACAAAACTAGCCAATCATCCCTGGTGAGAAAATAATTTAAGGGTGGATGAACAGCTTGACAGTCTGGGGTATATTTGAGAGTTATTTCGTGTCCCAGAGTGCAAGACACAGAATAACGGGCTCAAGTTAAAGGAAGTCGGATTCCAGCTGGACATCAGGAAAAAATTCCTGACTGTTAGAGCAGTACGACAATGGAACCAGTAACCTAAGGAGGTTGTGGCCTCTCCCACACTAGAGGCCTTCAAGAGGCAGCTGGACAACCATCTGTCAGGGATGCTTTAGGGTGGATTCCTGCATTGAGCAGGGGGTTCGACTCAATGGCCTTATAGGCCCCCTTCCAACTCTGCTATTCTATGATTCTTTGCAAATAAAACTTTTGTGTTTGTGTATTAGTCTTCACATACATCCTGTCCATGTCATCTGTCCTCCAGAATGCTAGACTAGATGGACCTTGGTCTGATTTGGCAAGGCAAATCTTACAGTTTTAATGTGTCTGGGGGTGGGGGGAATCCTTTGTGTTATCCTGTAGGACAGCTTTTAAAGAATGTATTGCTGGTACGTATGGTACTAATGAATGTCATACTTAATTTTCAATGTTCCTTAGCTTTCCCATAAAGTTCATATTGAAAACCTGTGTGAAATAAAGAAGACATACCTCCAGGAAGAATTCCAGCAGTTACAAAAGAGGTCCCTGGCTTTCCCCAAAGCTCAGCAGGACAAGGGGGATGCAGAAACAGATGAAGGTAAATAGTATAGGTGTGGGGTTTTGAGAATGCCTCTGTGGTACACAAGGCAACGTGGCCTGATTCACACACCAGGCCTAAACAGGCCCTCCTTATGGTTGGAAGCCTCTCTGACTTCCGCAGCCATTGGAACTGCAGTCAGTTGGAGTGGATGGGGATTTTTCTTACAGAAACAGAAAGGAGCAGGGAAGTAATGATTGAATACATATACTGGGTTGTGGTATTTCAGATCATAGGTCATTGCCAGAAAAATGGAATTTCATGTCTTACCTGCTCTGTGAAATTTCATGACCTAAGATGCGGTGGCAGCCAATAATATAACTAGATTTGTGTGTGTGTTAGATCTGAGATTAGGAGAGTAAAAAATAGCCAAAGGCAAGGGTGGAACCAAGTAATCTTCTACAATAATATTATTAGTAAAAGTTTTATTAAAGTGCCAGGTGCCTACGCGTGTCGAACGTGGTTGCGTTCTTCCTCAGGGCTTTATAACGTTAGTGCAGTTGTCTGCAGAAGCTGCTAGGTTGCATTCAGATTTGGATGTGCAAGCGATTTATGCCCGTGGTTCCCAGTCTGGCATGCGGCACATGCATGGAGACCTGTTTATACACATGGATCTCTTTAGATCAGGGTGGGCAACTTGTAGCCCTTCAGATTGTGTTGGACTGCAACTCCCATCACCCCTAGCCAGCATAGCAGCTTCTGCAGACAACTGCACTAACATTATAAAGCCCTGAGGAAGAACGCAGGCATAGGCACCTGGCACTTTAATAAAACTTTTACTAATAATATTATTGTAGAAGATTACTTGGTTCCACCCTTGCCTTTGGCTATTTTTTACTCCCCTACAGGGTTTTCCTTGCTTTCGCACTTGAAGATCTGAGGTTAGGACTGATCTGAAAGGTCTCAGAGATGTCCTTGATCCCACCAACAGTTTTCTGTTCTTGTTATTTTATGATAGCATCAAGGGTTCGTCTATTCAGGAAGCATTGCCCTTGCTCTCAGTTGGCTTTGCTTGTCCTCAGTGGCTTTGACTATATGTACAGCGGTGGCCAAAATTATTTATTTATTTATTTTTATTTATTACATTTCTATACTGCCCAATAGCCGGAGCTCTCTGGGCGGTTCACAAAAATAGGCTGATAGGAAATTGTGGACACTTTTTGAAATTTTCATGTTTTGCAACTTTGCATGCTTATAGAAAATGTTCTGTTTCACGAAATTCAAATGTTTATATATCAATTGAAAGATAATTTAATGCTGAATTCAATACAAAAAAACAGAATGCAAATATACGCAGTACAATAAAAGTTGTTGTTACTTTAGTCTAAAAACAAACACAGGTGTGATTGAGTGAAGAAGCGGATTGGAACTGTAAACCCTACTGGCCAATCACAGTCCTTGTTCTGGGGACCAATCACATGGCAGTAGCTGCGATACATCATGTTTCAAGTTGGGGAAAGTCGGTTTTGCTGTTTGTTCTGTAACTGAAGTGCAATTGGGGATGGTGTGAATATTTGAAGTATTTCTTGTGAAGGAGCCTGCCACCTGCTCCTCTTCCCGGTCTGAGTCCAGCACCCAGGTATAACAGCCACACCACATAAAGGTCAAAATACTTTATTAATTACAACTAAACTCTGGTGGAATTCCCACGTCCCAGGGCTGGGACAACACATAAGGGGAAAAGACACAGCACAGAAACATTTAAGGCAGGAAGGACAACACAACACCCCCACAGTCATACACTCTACCCTCCCCCCCCGATGAACAAGCAACCACACTTTTCCCAAGACATCCAGCCCACACTAACTTTCACGGACTCCACCTCTGCGGGCTAAAAGGCTCGCAGACAAAAGAAAAGATTTCCCTCTCAGCCTAAGGCACCAGAATCCGAACTGCTGCAAGAAACCGGATTACTGGCGCTGCCGGGATCTTTTATCGGCTCGGCTGCACGTACATGAGATCATCCCCCAGGTGCAGAGCTGGACGGTTCGAGATAATCCGTGTTCAAGGGCCTTGGCAGAACGACCGCAAGTCTGCCCAGAGGCTAGCTTCTTGAGAACTCTTAAAGGGACCTTAAGCTCCCTCAAGCCCATCACATTTCTCAAACTAAAAGTGTACGTAAGTACATCATAAATAGAACAATGGCACCAAAGAAAATAGTTGGACTCCCAGGAAAAGAAGCAGGATTGTTGTATTACGTGAATCAGGTCTTTCCACTGATATATAAACATTTGAATTTTGTGAAACGGAACGTTTTCTATAAGCATGCAAAGTTGCAAAACGTGAAAAATTCAAAAAGCATCCACAATTTTGGCCACCACTGTATACTTGTGCTACTGTTACTTGTTCAAGTGATACCTGAGCGGCTGGAATTTCCCATGTGACAAATCCAGGAAGAAATGGATGCAGTTATTGGAAGAAAATAATGCCAGAGCATTAGCGGATATGGGAAACACTAGCAGTAAACAGTGGCTCAGTTCAGACAACACGTTTCTCAACGGTGGTTTTAGAACTCCATGGTGGAGTTTTTACACCACCATTGAGAAATGTGTTGTGTGGTGGGAAAACTCCACACAACGGTGGAAGTTTTTTGGGAAAACACTCCACACAGAATATCTACACTGTGCAGAGAGTTCCTGCACAACCGTAGTGTTGCATGGCTGGCTCTGTGGACTTTTCCCACTGGCTACAGAGTTCCCTAGCAAGAACAGCGAAAGGAGGGCATGTCGCTCTAGGAGAGCTGCCGGGGTTGTTTTTTTGCAGCAATGGCTGATAGGATACCATTGAGAGGACCAGGGGGAGGAGGGCAGAAGAACTGTCAATCAAACATCACAATGGATTTTATTCAACTCCACAGTAGCCCGCAGACACACAACGGTGGAGATAGAACATGTTTTGTGGGGAGTACGCCCTACAAACTCAACTGTTGAGTGGAGTTTTCACACTACGTTGATTAATGTGTTTTCTTAACTGAGCCAGTATCAAATAAAAGGTGAACAAACACTCTATTTAAGGATTTCCCCCCCAGAACTACCCACCACCATTCTAAGTACTGCATTTGGTTTGCAAAATGAAACAAGCACCTTGATATACACCTCTACTGAGTTAGACCAGTATTGGTGACATGTTCTAGGACAGTCCTAATGAAAGAGTAGAATAACGAATTCGGGGGCTTCTGAGATTCTGTGTCCTGCTGGGCTGAAGTCAGCAGGGCAGAAGGAGTGGTGGTGATCTTCACATCCCTGTCTTCCAGTTTCCTTTATTTTTGCTAGATGGGCTTTTCAGCCCATCTAGCGAGAGCACTTTGGAGGGAGAGGAGGATCAGGAGAAATCGTATCCTAGCCTCTCCAGTCTCCGCCCCTCTCTGTCCACCAGAGTACCACCTTTCCCCCCTTCCCCCAATTTTCTGACCTCTTTCCATGCGGCCTGTGAGGGCAGGGGGGATGGTCAGATCTCTGACTCCCCCTTCAGAGGTCGGAGTGCTGTCTCCAACCTTGGAAGGGTTTTTTTTAGCCAACCTTTGGACGCTCACTCAGATACCACAAGATTGCTGTATTAATGCCTAGAGACTTCTTGTTCCGTGCCCAGTTTCATGGCTGATTTTCACGTAACTTGCAGTGTGTATAATCTTATGATCTTTGAATCTTTCAGAGCCGTGGCCTGTATATGTGGAATTAACCAATGGGAAGATATATGGCTGTGACTTCATTGTTAGTGCAACTGGAGTTGTCCCAAATGTCCAGCCATTCCTTGACGGTAATAATGTAAGGGTTAAATGTTGAATGCGATTGCTAACACTGTTTTTCAAAATATAGCTTGAATTATTTTTCCATCTCCTAAGCTACATGGCTTTTAAGAATAGAGGGATCCAATTCCTTTAAAATTAGATAAATATTTTATTTTAGAAATGCCTGAAAATAAATTTAGCTGGGATGGATCACTAAAGCTGGACTGCATAATGTGGCAATTTCATTTTACTGGTGATTTAGTTGAACAGAACGATTGAAACGTCACAACAGAAAAGGATCTCTGCATAAGAGCCATTTTCTGGTACATGATATCTAACAGATCCCACATTGTAGGAAACTGGAAGGAATCTTCCAAGTCAGTATGTCTGATGCATCTAGACTTGCTTGCTCTTTTGAACTCTCAGTAGATTTGATGTTCAATGTATCTGTGATATCACAAGCACCTGCGACAGAGCATGCTCTGTGTCTTCCTGTTATTTGCCATACTGCTGTCTGAATAGTTGGGGGTGCGAAGGATGTAAAAACACCCACCTGGTTTGGAATGGGAGGTGGATTTCCAAGCCATTTAGCCCTATGGGTCTATAAACTGGGATAGTGGTAACTAAATTGGGACGTGTGGCTTTTTAAAATAATTGGTAAGATGCCTTTTTTAAAGGGGGAAAAACAACACTGACATTTCATTATTTAAAATATGAGCAAAGTCATGCCTTCTGCTTTTCTTCTTCTCTTTGTGGAAATGCACATTTACCTGTTCAATATTTAGTTTGCTTTAGGTGAAGATGGAGGTCTAAAGGTGGACAAATGCATGAACACGTCACTACCAGACATCTACGCAGCCGGTGATATCTGCACTACATCATGGGAACCCAGTCCAGTTTGGCAGCAGGTAAAGCCAACGTTGATTGTGCTCCTTGCCTGGGTTGAACCCACTGTTTCTTATGAATGCACAACGCTCCACCAACCACTAGCAAAAGAGAGGTGTCGTCAGGTTTGGGGGAACCCCATGGTTTGCAAAAGGATAGAAAACCTTTAGGAAAAAGACCCTGTATGGGAACCCCGAAAACAGCCCAATGAAGACAAAGCAGGCTCAGTGAGTTGTGGATGAAAAAGGCGCAGAGAAAGGAGAATGTAATGGAGTATCGTGGAAGAGGGCATGACTGATTCACTGGAAGCCTGAGCAGTTCTTAGTGTGAAGCTTTGCTTGCCATGTTTTTAGCATGGGACAGATTTTTAAAGTAGCTTCCCACCAAGCTGAATGCTTGAGCCTGAGCTTTAGGAACACATGGTCATAGACCCAAAACAGCTACCTGCATCTTGATGGCATTTATCTGCTTTGTTTTTTCAGATGAGGCTTTGGACCCAGGCAAGGCAAATGGGCTGGTATGCTGCAAAATGTATGGCCGCTGACACTTTGGGGGAACCCGTAGACATGGACTTCAGCTTTGAACTCTTCGCTCACGTTACAAAATTTTTCAATTACAAGGTAACGAACTGCATTGAAACCAGGGGAGAGCAACCTCCGTCCCTAATCTGGCCCACAGGGGCTTGGGTTTCTTAGCGGGGCCCTCCCTAAACTCTGCCCCCTGGCCTCAAGGTGGTTGAACCTTGGGAAGGGGGCTATGGGGGAGGAGACACCTTGTTATCACCAATATCAGTTCTGAGATAATATGGGAATCGGGGGAGCCGTGACCTCACCTGCCCAGGTTGAGATGATCCTCCCCATACAGCCGCCAAGAACCAATGATGTCGCAGTGTGTGGCCCTGTCCCTTTTCACCGCAAGAAAGAGGTCATGGCCCCTGACATCATACGGCCCACAGAGGGGTGGAGTGGGGAGTTATTCACCACAACGCCCAGATTATGGTGGCCTCTCCCTGATTTAAACTATTGCAACTGAAGAGGTGGGTGCGACGTTACACCTATACTAGGCCCGCCACATAAACCCTTCTCAGGCCAAGCATCACCACTTGAAAACCTGAGGGAAGGTTAAATAAAACCTTTCCCCTAGCTATGAGGGAAACAGGTTAAATATAGGATCTGTTTTTAAATGTACTGTGGGTATATTCTGGGTAACTGTGAGGCAAGTAAATAATGCCAAACTGACACATGGTAATTGGCAGCTAACAAAATAAGTGTATTATAATGTTAAAAGCTTCAAATGAAAATATAATGCTTCCAATCCTGCCTAATCCAAACTCACCACACACACCAACCACCTCTCTTCTCTCCACACCAATCCTAAATCCCTAGCAATTAATCTCCTCTCACCCACAAACAATTCCAACCTCCACTCCCAATTTATTTATTACATTTTTATACCGCCCAATAGCCGAAGCTCTCTGGGCAGTTCACAACCCAACACACTAAACACTACACCCCAGCAACAACCGTACTGCTGCTCCCCTCAATCACTCTTTATATACTCCTTCCCCCCCACGCTATTATGTCACAAACCACACCCACTCAGTTCTAACATTCCATACCCACCAGACATACTAATCTAGATGTATACAGGATACTCAATTGTGGGGTAACACCACAGCGGGCTCCCATTTTGGAATGGCTTACTTGCAAACGATTGCATTTCAATGCCGTAGGTCAGCTAGAAAAACTCGGGTTCACATCTTAGGGTGCGTTGAGACGCACCATGTTGCAATCCGGAACTATTTTGTTATTCCTCCAGGTGGTGCTGCTGGGAAAATACAATGCCCAAGGGTTGGGTTCAGACCATGAACTGATGTTGAGGTGCACCAAAGGGCTGGAGTACATCAAAGTGGTGATGCAGAATGGACGAATGCTGGGAGCAGTATTGATCGGAGAAACGGATCTGGAAGAAACCTTTGAAAACTTGATTCTAAATCAAATGGATCTTTCACGCTACGGCGAACATCTCTTGGATCCAAATATTGACATTGAGGATTACTTTGACTGAAGTTATGGAAAGATCAGTGTCTGTGGCTTCTTAAATGTTTGGGGTTTTCAGAAAAGGGTTCCCTAATGCGCAGTAGAGACAGAAGGGTATTCAACTGCAGTTAACCTAAATGCATGGTACGAGTGCTTTGAGGCGATGCTGGTCTATACTGTGTCCAATTGGAAGCACAATAAAGTTGGACACTGAACATTGGTAGAGAAAGTGTAAATATTTTATAACTCCGACTTTAATTGGAATTTACAATGCCTCCATTTACCTTCTCAGGTAGCTTACAAGCCAACTCCTGCTCTTGCACAATCTCCATTTCAGTGAGGCTTGTACATAAAATGATATCCAAGTGAATTAAATTCATTTTATTTATTTAAATCTACATGTGTCCTAGTTCTCATAGCATTCAAGGCAGAATACACCAAGAGAGAGTATTTTGTTCAAAGTCAGTTATTGTAATCCAGCAATGTTAAAACTACATACGTGATCCAGCCCAAGTTAAGTATTCTGAAATGCTTCAGAAGTGAATGCTGAAATCTCTCTCATTGAAACGGAGATCTGAACATGCTTAACTTAGGTTAGATCATGCCTTATTTATCTGAAGTGACTTGCTTAAGAAATACTCGCCTGCCCAAGGGCCTCTACTTCCCTTGCTCGGCTTCGTCCATTTTCTTCTGCTGCCCCTTACGCCTGGAACGCTCTTCCAGAACATTTGAGAACTACAAGTTCAATCGCAGCTTTTAAAGCTCAACTAAAAACTTTTCTTTTTCCTAAAGCTTTTAAAACTTGATGTTGTGCGGACTTTATACTGTTAGTTTTACCCTACCCTGTGCCTGCTTACCCTACCCTGTGTCTGTTGGCATTCTCTTCCCCTCCTTATTGTTTTACTATGATTTTATTAGATTGTAAGCCTATGCGGCAGGGCCTTGCTATTTACTGTTTTACTCTGTACAGCACCATGTACATTGATGGTGCTATATAAATTAATAATAATAATAATAATAATAATAATAATAATAATAATACTTTTAAATATGTGTGCTCTGGAGCGGACAATGGGCACTTTCACACTCCCACATAGCAGGATGCTGTCCTCCACCCGTGTAAAGGTGGTTACGGTGGCAAGTGTGTGAATACAGCAGCCAGAGGTGGATCCAAACATGTGGTTTTTTTGTACCTACTTACTACCTTTCCGGGAAATGTACAATTATAAGCGGTTAATTGGAGTTCTAATTTTTACTGTAATGAAGTTTCCTGACTAGTTAATCCTGGACATTAAATGACAGCACATTCTGAAAAAAAAATCCAGTTGTCTAGAATAGCATTCTGGGTTTATTAAATAGGAAAGGAACCTCTCGTGCAAGCACTGAGTCATTACTGACTCTTGGAGGGACACCAGCTTTTGCTGACGTTTTCTTGGCAGGCCTTATAGCGGGGTGGTTTGCCGTTGCCTTCCCTGGCCGTTATTACCTTTCCCCCAGCTAACTGGGTACTCATTTTACCGACCTCGGGAGGATGGAAGGCTGAGTTGACCTGAGCCGGCTGCCTGAAACCAGCTTCTGCTGGGATCGAACTAAGGCCGTGGGGAGAGTTTCAGCTGCAGAAACTGCTGCTTTACCGCTCTGCGCCACACAAGGCTCTTTTATTAAATAGCACCACATTTAATAAACCCAGATTTCTGCTTGGTTAGAAAGCTCCTTCTATGTGACTTGTTTCTATGCTGCATCCACATAACACAACAAAATCTGTTTAGGGCACAATCCTATTCATGGAGTGTATATATGTGGCTGGGAAATGCTGGCAGTTGTAGGACTTTTTTCCTGTGTAAGCATAAAATTGTGCCCTAAACGGAGTTTGAGCTACTCCCATAGGCAGCTATGTTGTGGTATGCGCAGGGAGCAGAGACAGATCTGTGTTTCACTTAACAATGCTCGTAGTTTCCACCCCTTTCTGCGCAACCCCAAGAGAAGTCACCTTTTCCTTTTGAATGTTGGGACAATCCTTTTCAGATTTCCAAGGAAGCCTCTGTGTAACTAATGTAATGTGTCAGTGTTCCCCACCTGAATCTGAGAATACAGAATGACTGTTCTATATGTAAAAAAAAAAAATGTAAAAAACGACACTCCTTTCAGATAGACTTTAAACAAATACCAAGACTCAAGCCATATGTAAATAAAACCTTTTATGGACAGTACTCTTTGTAGTAAACAAACTTCAACCACGGTGCCAACATGATTCACTACACTACGGAGAGGCATATTCTAAATCCTGAATGCACTTCTGACATGTAGTTGAGACTGAAAGACAATGAGGGGCTACCTCAATAGAGTCCTACCTATACAGCACAACTTCATCTTCCTGGAGCTGAAAACTATTTGTAAGTTCACATTTAACCAAAAGGGCCTTTTGTAGGTCTAAAAAGGAAACAGGGAAGCTTGTGCACCATCAGTCACATCTGGAACATAATGTGCAACAAGGATGATACACACAATCTTTCACTTCTCATATCTACAACTGGCACCTGTTATGTTGTAAGTATACCATGTTATACAAGCATGGAAGCTTTCACACATACAAGGAGTAGCTAATGGGTCCTCACACTTATTCACCATTTATAAAACACTGGGCCCATTTCACTTGAGGTTCCTCAACAGAAGCAACATCATCGTGTATAAATACACTCAGGTTCTTGTCTTTCTGAGAGATGTAAACCAGTGATCCCATAGTGACTTCCCAGTCAAACAACTATTCTCCCAAATTTAAGCTTTCTTCTAAAGCAGGGATGGGTGACATGTGGCCCTTCAGATGTTGGATTGCAACTCCCATCATCCCTCACAATGGGCTATGCTGGGGAGAGCCACACATACCCCACCCTTATTTTAAAGGCAATTGATCCACTGTCTCCCAAGCTCTGCATTACTTCCAAATCTGCTTCAAAATGTAGGTGAAGTGTCAAGACCATAGGAGAAGTCACTTTAAGCAAAGGGTAAGGAAAGGCAACCTGAAAGTCTGCGGGAATGTTCAAACCGTACATCTAGGGTACCTTTTTATTTGAGCAGCAAAGAAGAATATTGTATGAAAACGCTGAATTAAGCATTCCTGGAAAGCCAACACTTTTTTTTTAAAAAAAAAAATCTCCCCATGTTTTCAAAAGCCCTGGACAATGACTTAGTCTCTAGTTCCATTATGCAATAAATATTGTGCATTTTTAGAATTATACAGGTTACAAGAACCTTAATTAAAATCCAAAGGGTATCCTTTCCTGAAATGACTGTACAGGAGTGGAAGCAGCTCATGACAGGCAGTGGTCAACTTGTCACTGTTTTCTTCAGCCGCTTCTCCCTATAGTGTTCTTGTTTCCTTGGGTTTTCTTGCACATCGTTCATTTTTGGGTTTTTTTTTAAATGTCACCCACCCACCTGTTAATCCCTGGCCTGTCCTCCATATAGGCAGATAATACAAGACACTGAGAAATCCACCTTCTTAATCTTCTATTATCACTAGTTCATCTTCTTCATCTGCCTTAGTTCTAATCTTTTTTGCTTGGATAGGGTTTCCTGAATGAGGCCGCTTTTTGTGGGTAGCCACCAGTTTTTTTCCAGCTGAGCTTCCCCGACTGGATAATGGAGGCGATCTGACCTGTTGATCAAACACAGTTAACATGCTAACTGGCTCAGTTTAAACATCACCTGAAATTCATGGGCAATGCTGATCTGAATAGTTTCCTGTATCTTTTGGCAATGGGACACTTGACATTCGGTCTTTCCCTGTGCCATGCGGGCAGTGCTTTTATCTAGAACGATGTTACCAAGTGATGTGGGAAACAGATACATATCAGAGGTGACCACACCTTTCAAACATTTATTTTGCATTGGGCTGGCAGAGAGCCAATCTGAAAGGTTGTAAGATTCACTAAGTGTGAGAAACCCAGAAGTGTGCGCAGCCATAAACAGGCTGTGATGGTCAGAATCTACTACACATTCATTTAGCTGATGCAGAATTCTATGAATTTGTGTTGGGGCTGTTTAAAAAGTGAACTCCTTCCTACAATCATTCTCTAGCGTACTTCTGCTACTAGTCGCGCACACAAGTAATCTATCTTTGTGAGCAGGGCAACAGAGTTGAGATGTCATCTGGGCTCACAGCTACTACACTAACTCAAGTAGTCACTGAGCAGTTATTTGCACAAGGTAAGAGTTGGTCTGATGTTCATACGCATATATACCAAAGCAGCCGGGGGGGGGGGGGGGCGGTATACTGATCTAGAGGCCTGATACTGCCAGGTCTGAGTCAAATTAGATTCTTTTGGTTACCAAGATGAAATTAAGCCACTTGTGCAAAAGGATGACAGGCCATCGATAGAAAGTGGATGCAAAGTATCTAGGCAAAGAAAGCTAACGCCTTCCTTCAGCCGACAAACCAAGCAGCTGATACGTACTCAGCCCCCACAACAGAATATGAAACGCTGCTCCTCGGGCCATGTGTTTCTTCAGGCTGACTGTGCGCATTGCCCCCTGGAGCGAGACCAGGGACAACGTGTACAGTCAGCCTGAAGAAACACATGGCTTAAAGAACAGCATTTTATACACTACATTTTATTCCCACCTCCTCCTCCCTCCCAATCCCTTTTCCTTTTGTGTCATGTCTTTTAGATTGTAAGCCTGTGGGCAGGGACTGTCAAGAAATACTTTTGTAAGCCGCCGTGAGAGCCTTTTTTGGCTGAATGGCGGCATAAAAATCCTTAAATAAATAAATAAATAAATACACTTGTTAGGCATCTTCAGAATTAACCAGGTTAAAGACATAGCAGCAGCCTGAGTGCCTGTTTTGTTAACAAAACGAAGGTGTGAGCTTTTCGCACAAGTGGGCTTTGTTTCTTTTTGGTAATTAAAAAAAATCTAATTTAACAGGGCAGTATCAGGCCTCCACATCAATACAAAAAGTACAACGATTTAGCATTGAAACAGGCCATGTTCGCATTATAATTTCCGTGCTGAAAGTAAAATTCCTGCCACCGCAAAATTCACATTTAATCTGTTACCTCCTAGAAAATTCAACAGCAGGTTGAACCTTCTTGGGAAAATAGCACCAACACTGCCTATGCCAGAATTCAGAATTATTTCTTAGATACCTCTGGAAAAAAGGTTCAGCTGAAAGCCCATTTTATTATCCATGGAAGAACAACAATTAATTTGTCTCTTTATGACGTATTTATAAAGCATACAAAGTGAACACAGGAACAGGCAAATCACAGCAGATCACATAGAAATAAAATAGGTGATTACCATAAAATTGGAAGAAAGGGGAGGGGGATATCCCAGAGCTACGGCTATAGATACGATTAAAAATTACATAGAAAAACATCACTTTTAATGGCATATGATGGAGCACCTGTGTCAGCTGTCTGCTCATGTCTAGTATTTTATTGAAATTGTTTTTAGCTGTTTAAATTGTTTTAAATGTTGTGTACTTTAAATTTCTATCCTGTATGTTATCAGTGAAACGTTGTGAACTGCCCAGAGAGCTTTGGCTATTGGGTGGTATAGAAATGAAATTAATAACAATAACAACCATAATCATGTATAATGAAACCTTACCTTAGCAATACTGTTTTTGTTCAATATCACTTGCATAGTGATAATGTGAGCCTCGTTTTTCAGAAATTCCGCTCTGGGCCCTATCTTCACATACGATATTGTAGCAAATGCAGTAAAACTGAAGTCTTCCCTGAAAGAAAATTGGAAAAGGAAATAAAACACAGTCAAGTCAAGCAGAGCAGAAAGGAGAAGTCTTTATGGACCTCTGGCTTTGGCAATAAGTAGCAAAAAAGCTTGTACTCTGTTTTGGGTTTTCCTTTGAGGATGCACAAAGCATTAATATTGTGCTAAATGAAACATTCCTATGAGTAGGGCAAGATGGTAGACAAAGAGCTGTCCGATTCCGTACTTACTTCAGGTACTGCTGCAGGATCAAATGGGCAACGATTCTTTCCAGCGCATCACGGGGAAGCTTAGGAGCCACAACATCTACTCCCAGTTTTGACAAACCCTTCCCTAGCCAGGCGTCAATCAGTTTCAGAGGAGTGAATTTCTCTCTCATTTGGTCCACTTGCTTTAAAATCTTGATGAGGTCCCTGCAGTGCCCTGTCACATCCATCTTCTCAAACGCTGAGTGCCAGAGGAGGGCGGAGGTGGAAAAGGTGGGAACACAGAAGCACAAAATATTAGTTGCAAGTATCGAAATGTGTCGGCAATAATAAATCCTTTCAGACACACAACTCCTGGTTCCACCCCTTGCCTTTGGCTTTTTTTGCTCGTAAATATCGTAGGACCAAGAGGGATAAAAACAATGATCAAATTAAGAACGTAACACCAGAAGAGCCATGTTGGAACAGACCAAGGGTCCATCTAGTCCAGCACTCTGTTCCTACAGTGGCCAACCAGCTGTTGACCAGGGACCCATAAGCAGGACATGGTGCAACAGCAACCTCCTGCCCATGTTCCCCAGCAACTCTGTCCCAGACAGGATCTTCTACATATTAGCAGTAACACATATCGGCTCTGGTATGCCACAAGCAAAGAGCAAGGATAAAGGAAGTTCACCAAACCCAGGGGCCTGCACACTAAAAGTTGCAGGGTGGCAAGCTAACTGGCCTGCGGGCCATCACCTTCCAGACTCCCAATACAGAGCTCAGTTAAGAACATAACAGCCATGTTGGATCTGACTTAGGGTCCATCTAGTAAAGCCTTCTGTTCAGCCAGTGGCCAAACAACAGCCCACGGGAAACCCACAAGCAGAGAGTGAGTGTTCATTCACACGTGGGCACCCTCCTGCCCATGTTCCCCAGCAACTGATGCACGTAGGTATATTGCCTCTGATACTGGAGGTAGTATATAGCCATCAGGACTATTAGCCACTGATAGCCTAATCCTTCATGATTTCTTCAATCTCTTTTTAAAGCCATCCAAACTGGTGGCCATCACTACATCTTGCAGTAGCAAATTCCATAGCTTAACTACCGTATTTCTTCGATTCTAAGATGCACTTTTTCCCCTAAAGTAACAGCTCTAAAAATGGGCTGCGCCTTAGAATCGATGGCGCCTTAGAATCAAAGAAATACAGTAGATGCAAAAAGACTCTATTCCATTAAAAAGGGTCTGAAACATCCAGTCTCCTTAGCTTTATTGCTTTTAGAAAGCTGAGCAAGCAGGGCTTTCTAAAATTGCTTTGCTGGCTGATTGGAGCCTACAGCGCGCCCCGTGCAGCTCCGGCCCTCGTCAGGTGCACCGGGACGACACAAGAGGCTCCAAGAGTCAGGAGGCTCACCCCCCCCCCAAGCACCGGGTCCCCCCTCCAGCCGCCGCGCTGGGAAGCGTGCGTCCCGCCTGGAACCCCTCACGCCCGCGGAAAAACCTGTGCTGCTCCACCGAAGCTGCTCTCACGTGGCAGCTCCAGCTCCATCCGTCTCTCTCCTCCACGTGCAGGCAGGCAGCCAAAAGAGGAAGTTCCTGCAGCAGCCGCAAGCCGGGAGGAGGAGCTGGGCGGGTAAACGCCTGTTTTTTGCTTACCCCTAAGCCCCTCCCAGCCCAGTGGCGCCAAAATCCAGCTGCCCAATAAGAATTGGGCAGTCTCTCCCGTTGCTCTGCCTGCAATCACTTCCTCACACCCAGGCTATGCCGTAGTCCTTAAAGTGGAGCTTGCTCAGTGACAACTAGGGTTTTCTGTTGGTGGTACTGAAATTAGTGTGCATCTTTTTTTCCCAAATAAATAGGTCTAAAAATGAGGTGCGCCTTAGAATCGATGGCGCCTTAGAATCGAAGAAATACGGTATGTGCTGTATGAAGAAAAGTACTTCCTCTTATCAGGACTCAACGACATCTGCAAACCCAAATACATGGGTCAAACAGCAAACAAACACATTTTTTTGTTTGTTTTAATATTTGTGCCGTATGTTTTCAATGTATTGTGCACCGTCCAGAGAACTGTACAGTGGTCAGGTCTAACAGGAAGTACCACATTTTGCCACTTTGTTCACTTACGCTCCTCACGGCAGCAGTTATCACACATTTTATTACAGTTGGCGGAATCCCAGGCCTCGTCGAAGTGATGCGCTATCAGGACTCGACGGCATCTGCAAACACAAACGCGGGGTCAAGCAGGAAACGAAGGCATGCGGGTTTTATCCGTTGTTTTAATATTTGTACTGTAGGCTTTTAATGAATTGTACACCGTCCAGAGAAATTCAGTACAGTAAGTAAATAAAAGGAAGAAAGACTCTGATTAATAGGGCAAACATTGTCCATGGTTACCATCCTTACAGGTGTAATGCTAATCCACAGTTAAGGCTAGCAAGGAAAGGTGTCACCTCCACGGGAGACTTGCAGAATGGCCTTTATTATTATTATTATTATTATTATTATTATTATTTATTTATTTATTTAGCACCATCAATGTACATGGCCTTTCTCGGTGGCAGCCCACCAATTATGGAATGAACTCCCTAGCAAAGCCTGCCTGGTGCCAACTTTGTTATCTTTTTGGCACCAGGTTAAAGACTTTACTCCCAGGCATTTGGCAGCATAAGATAGGTTTTTAATCAGGTCACGGCTATTGTTGGGATATATGTGTGTGTGTGTGTGCTCTTTTTATATGACTGTAGCTAAACTGTTTTTATATTACCTGCTACCAACTGTCTCTGCAGAGGCCACCAGTGAGGGAGGAAGCAGCAGCCAGGCACCTCTCCACCGTGCCTGGGTCCAGCTCCAGCTGAGAGCCCCCTCCCTCCTGCTGCCAACTGTCTCTGCAGAGGCCACCAGTGAGGGAGGAAGCAGCAGCCAGGCACCTCTCCACCGTGCCTGGGTCCAGCTCCAGCTGAGAGCCCCCTCCCTCCTGCTGCCAACTGTCTCTGCAGAGGCCACCAGTGAGGGAGGAAGCAGCAGCCAGGCACCTCTCCACCGTGCCTGGGTCCAGCTCCAGCTGAGAGCCCCCTCCCTCCTGCTGCCAACTGTCACTGCAGAGGCCACCAGTGAGGGAGGAAGCAGCAGCCAGGCACCTCTCCACCGTGCCTGGGTCCAGCTCCAGCTGAGAGCCCCCTCCCTCCTGCTACCCACTGTCTCTGCAGAGGCCACCAGTGAGGGAGGAAGCAGCAGCCAGGCACCTCTCCACCGTGCCTGGGTCCAGCTCCAGCTGAGAGCCCCCTCCCTCCTGCTACCCACTGTCACTGCAGAGGCCACCAGTGAGGGAGGAAGCAGCAGCCAGGCACCTCTCCACCGTGCCTGGGTCCAGCTCCAGCTGAGAGCCCCCTCCCTCCTGCTACCAACTGTCTCTGCAGAGGCCACCAGTGAGGGAGGAAGCAGCAGCCAGGCACCTCTCCACCGTGCCTGGGTCCAGCTCCAGCTGAGAGCCCCCTCCCTCCTGCTACCAACTGTCTCTGCAGAGGCCACCAGTAAGGGAGGAAGCAGCAGCCAGGCACCTCTCCACCATGCCTGGGTCCAGCTCCAGCTGAGAGCCCCCTCCCTCCTGCTGCCAACTGTCTCTGCAGAGGCCACCAGTGAGGGAGGAAGCAGCAGCCAGGCACCTCTCCACCGTGCCTGGGTCCAGCTCCAGCTGAGGGCCCCCTCCCTCCTGCTGTCACCTGTAACTGCTGAACTTTGCAACTAAGATTGTAGTGCCTGAATTTGCTTTCTTTTTCCCCCTCCTCCTCCTCCTCCCTCCCAATCCCCTTTCCTTTTGTGTCATGTCTTTTAGATTGTAAGCCTGTGGGCAGGGACTGTCAAGAAATACTTTTGTAAGCCGCCGTGAGAGACTTTTTTGGCTGAATGGCGGCATAAAAATCCTTAAATAAATAAATAAATAAATATTATGCATACCACTGTATTCTTAAGGTTTTTAATCTTTGTAATCGCCTGAAGGGCCTTGGATATTGGGTGGTACAGATAGCTAATAAATGATATGAAATGAAAAAGGGGAAGGGGAGGAACCATGCATTTTAAGGCTAGCTTCCGATTTGCAAACCATGGTTTGCCTGGAGCAAGCAATACGTCAGCCTTGGATCAAATTGACCTAGAAAACACAATGCTCAGCAATGTTGGGTCCAGAACTTTTCCTTGGGAATTCGTTTGTGCTCAGAAACACAGCTCCCAGTGCAGGCCTTACTTAGCAGAGTAAGTTTATTAGCTTCAGACTTCTAAACAGTTCCGTGTCATTGTGCAGAGTGACAAAAGCAAGAGAAGCTATACACATATACATATATACACAGTTCTTATCTATATTACATACAGCTGTGATTAGGCTAACCCAGCCTCAAGGATCTTTAGTATATTCATATCATTAACACCATGCTATCTTACAGAATCCTGGCAAGGTTCCCAGTACAGCTTCTATCTCAAGGTAATTGCTCACAGATAGTCTTCCTCTGTTTAGCCTTGAGATAGCCACACACACAATTTTAATGACTACGCAAGCCTTTTACTTTCTTATACTTAACAGATCTTCCAGCTTTTAAAAAACGTTGAGACCATGACCTAGGTAGGCAGTGCAATATTTGTTTGGCACAGAAGGACCCATCACAAATTTCTGCAACCACTGAAACTATCTTAATAATTGGGAAATTAAAAATAAATGTAAACAAATAAATATTAAAGCCAAAATAAGTCACGATTCTACCGAGGATCACTCAAGGTGATCTTGGAGGCTTCGTGTGCCCTGCCCTGTAGGCCAGCCAATAAATCTGCAGTACATATATTTGAAATTAATACACCACCTCTCATACACAAACTTTGTCATACCCAAGACTCTAGTTGCCAGCACCATTTCTACAGTAAATTCAGCAACATGAAGTAGCAAATTTAGAATCTCTCTCTCTTTCACACACACACACAAATATAAATCACTTGCCTGGTCATGTTGTGGCAATAGGAAACCATATCATAAAGTTTCTTTTGCCCTACGTTTTCCATCACCACCATGGTGCTGATTCTGAATATGTCCCCAAAACCGTAATACAAAATGCAGTCAGCTTTCTGGTCATCCCGACCTGGAATGATATTTTTTTTTTTTAATTAGGTTTCCCCCACCACCGTTAGGAAGTACATAGAGATCAACACAGAATCCATCCTTCCTTAGGTTGAGCATACCTGCACGCCCACTCTCTTGGTAATAGTTCTCCATGGATTTGCTCATTGAATGATGTATTACAAACCTCACATCCGGTTTATCGATCCCCATGCCAAAGGCGACTGTGGCCACTACAACCTGAAACACAAAGGCAATAAAGATCAGGTCATGAGTGATCGAAGCTGAATAGAGAAAACTTATGAAGGAACACATAGTTCACCTGGATTTCATTAGCAGACCACCGCTTGTGAACTTTGCTCTTATCTCTGGGTTCCATATTTGCATGGTAAGTACCTGCTTTAATTCCCAGTTTTTGTAAATTCATAGTAACTTGTTCAGCATCCTTCTGTGAAAAGCAGTAGACAATTCCTGAATCGACAAAATGAGTAAGGCTAATGAGTCCAAACGACAGGCACTGTAGCCCATATGAAGCACAGCTGAACTTAAGCAGGGCTCAGCAAGACTCTGGAATGCGACCTTGCAAGGGTGGTCTCCTAGAGATGCTACTGTGCTTTTAATTATTTTCATTATAGAGTGTTCACCTGAAAGGCCTTTATATCTTCCATTGATGAGTTTAACAATATCCTCGATGAAGTTCTGAGCAGTTGATGGCTTTTGCCGAACCTGTAAATATTTTTTAAAAGGGAAGTAAGTAGTTTGAACCCACAAATTAATTTTATCTCCTTGGGCGTCTACCCACTTTAAAGTGATTTGAAATTAGAAACAGCCTCCTGGTATGGTTTGTTGAGCCCAGCTTAATGCAATGCTCTGCATGCACCAAATAAGAACAGTAATAACATAGAGGATAGAGGATAGAGAACATGTGTGTGTGTGTTGAAATACTCTCCCAGCCCTTCACAGGTCGGACAACATCAAGGGTACAATCTCTGGCTGAAGACATGACAGAGGTGTACAAAATTATGCACGATGTGGGGAATGTGGATAGGAGACACTTTTTTCCCTCTCTCAAAATACTAGAACCCAAAGGGGTCAATTCCATGAAGCTGACTGGTGGGAGATTCGGAACAAATAAAAGGAAGCACTTCTTCACACAGCACATAGTTAAATTATGGAATTTGCTGCCACAAGATATAGTGATGGCCACCCATTTGGATGGCTTTAAAAGGGGGTTGGATAAATTCCTGGAGGAGAAGGTTATCAATGGGTACTAGTCCTGATGGTTGTGTGCTATCTCTAGTATCTGAGGCAGTGAGCCTGTGTGCACCAGTTGCTGGGGAACATGGGTGGGAGGGTGGTGTTGCACCATGCCCTGCTTTGTTGGTTGGCCACTGTGTGAACAGAGTGCTGGACTAGATGGACCCTCGGTCTGATCCAGCAGGGCTCTTCTTATGTTAGGTTTCAGCTGGAACTCCAGCTGGTGTTCCAGCCAGAGATCAGATTTCCTGGGCATGGGCTTTCCCCAGCTGGGGAAAGTTCACAAGCAGCAATGCTGCCCTGACTGAGGCAGGAACTGGATTAACACTTCAGCCGCCCACTCGGCTGGGGCCACTTCCCCCATTGGGAGGGTGTCTACAGTCACCAGCAGACTTGCCTGCACTGCAACTTTCCCCATTGGGAAGAATGCGGCATGGGTGAAGGAACCGTGCTGGCGATCTCATCTCCGCTACTACGCCTGTGCTACATCCTCCCCAATGGGGGAAGTCACCGCAGGGCGAGTCCCTGGCTCCAGGCAGTGTGCAAAATGACTGAGCCTTTGCTGGGAAGAACAGCTCCGACACCCCTTTCCGTCCGCAGTCCCACTGTTACCTTCTGTTTCCCAAAGATAAAACAGACTTGACAGGGATACCTCATAATACAGGTTGGGGCGGTTGAACGATGCCGTGAAAGTGACGCACTTCTGAACGCAAAGGATCTTCTGAGCATCTTGCAGGACGTGGCTTGTCGCAGTCGCGGTCAATCCAATCAGGGGCGCATTGGGAAACTGCCGCTTTAAGATCCCAAGCAATTTGTAATCTGGACAGAGCGAAGGATGAAAGCAGAAATGTTATATATAAATTAAAAATCCCTAATACTTATCACCATTGTATTAAACTGCACTTAAGGATATTTGTAAGCAGAAACACAATGCTAGATTTCCAAACTGACCAAGTACAGCAGAAATGGGTGGATTTCAAAACTGGGTTCTGAAGGGGGGGGGGGGAAATCTCAATACAATCATTAATGGTTGACAAGTGGGGGTTTTCCCCCTGAAAGCGGGTGCAGGATACGGTCTAGGGCAAGAGTGGACAAAAAGTAGGATCTAGATGTTTTGGACTTCAATTCCCAGCATTCCTGACAAGTGGCCATGCTGGCAGGGGCTTCTGGTCTAGGGTTTACTCTTGGTTCATACAGGGGAATCGTGAGACCCAAACAGTATCCCAGAATCCTCTTAAATGTAGAGGGGTTTCTAGGGCAGACAGGCAGATGTGGAAAGGACCCTGTGAAAGGACCCAGACAAAGAACTGGGCATGTTTAGCCTGGAGAAGAGAAGACTGAGGGGAGACATGATAGCACTCTTCAAATACTTAAAAGGTTGTCACACAGAGGAGGGCCAGGATCTCTTCTCGATCCTCCCAGAGTGCAGGACACGGAATAATGGGCTCAAGTTACAGGAAGCCAGATTCCAGCTGGACATCAGGAAGAACTTCCTGACTGTTAGAGCAGTGCGACAATGGAATCAGTTACCTAGGGAGGTTGTGGGCTCTCCCACACTAGAGGCCTTCAAGAGGCAGCTGGACAACCATCTGTCGGGGATGCTTTAGGGTGGATTCCTGCATTGAGCAGGGGGTTGGACTCGATGGCCTTGTAGGCCCCCTCCAACTCTGCTATTCTATGATTCTATGAAAGTAGCAAGTTTGAAGACCCTATCCTAGAATGTAAGGTAGATAAATTCAGACAGCACCCTCTATACATATAACAGATTTGTGGTATAATTTAGAGAACATTTCCAGGGAGGGAGAAAGAACAGCAGTGGAACTGAATGTTGCTAGCGGAGCCAAGTAGAAGCTCTGCCTGCTCACACGGAGTGCTGTCTGGATAGACATACCAGGCCTGAAGTCGTGCCCCCACTGACTGCAGCAATGGACCTCATCCACGGCAACGCGCGTAAGCCTTCCTGCTTGGTAAGCTTTTTCCAGCTTTGACATGAACATCTTGCTTTTTGCAATCTTCTCTGGAGTCACGTAGATGAGTTTGAGCTGCGAACTGCGAGAGAGCATTTCGGCATGGACCCACTTCACGTGCTCCTAATTGCGAAGAAGGGAGGAAACACACTTGCCACACATTGGAGGGCATAAAAATGATGGCAGACCATAACGGCCTTCCCAAACCTGGTGCCTGCCTGGTGTTTTGGATTCCTTAACAACTAGCCATGCTGCATCGGGCTGATGGGAGTTGTAATCCAATACACCTGGAGGGCACCATGCTGGGGAAGGCCACATCATAATATTGACTGCTTCTCAAGTCAGTTAGAAAAATGCAGAGGCATTTTACTCTGCTAATTATGTGTCAAATCCAGAATCACGTTTCAGAAGACAACCTCTGTCAAAGGCAGGAAAACAACTTTCAAATATTTAAAGATGTAAACCAGCTCTAAATTAATGTATTCTGGTGTAGTTCACTGACCTACAACCACTGAGAATTAGCATCTGATCTGTTCGTATCATGAAGATGGCAGCCACATTTCTGCAAGCCTGCTCAAGTTCACCAACAGGCGAATATGGGAGGTATTATGAGAACACACATTACAAACTACTTCTAGTTCTTCTCTATTGAGATGCAAAAAAACTGTGTGTAGATTTAACATACATGCAGTTGCACATCAGTGATTTGTTAAACTGTGGCCCAGAGACCACCAGGGATAGATATTTTTCCAACCATGACAAAAATAGTTTTGCTTTTAATGAATCAAAAATATCTTTCAAAGGTGTGATCCCACTGATCCAGGCAGGCCTACCCAGTTGAATTTTAAATTTGCCTTTTAATAATGTGCTGCTTTTAATAATGTATTAGTTTTAAATGTTTTAATTAGTTATATGATGTTTGCATTCCTGTTGTACCCCGCCTCGATCCAGAGGGAGAGTTGGGTAACAACAATTATGATGATGATGCATGTTTAAACAGAAAAACGTCATTTAATTCCCTGCATCCTCCCAGCCATGCTGAAAATTGTACAACTTTTTCTTTTTCTAAACATGCATAAGAATGCACCCAAAACCACCAACTTGGGTTAGGGACTGCCAAGTCCAATTCTCTTGTCACTGGCTCTCATTACCGGGCCTACCAGCCTGTACTGCCCTTAAAATTATTACTCCTCACATGAGGTGTATCTAATGCCCAAGCACTCAGGACTAGCTATTCCCAATCCAAGATGGAAAATTATGGTGAAGACAAAGGTAGGGTGGGCCTTTTCTTCTTTAGTATGTGGGATGCTGAGAGCAGGAACAGTAAAATAGGGCTCAGCTTCCAAGTGGCCCATTTTAGAAATTAACCGCCAGACTCAACCCCATTTATTGCCACATGCAATTAAAAGCAAACCAAGACCAACCACTGTAGTAGATCACTTTAGTATCAATACCCAAAGAGGGTTTTCAAGAATATTCTTTTTCCTGTGCGACTCCAGTTTCACGGACAACTTGGGAAACTCATAAATAGAAGTCACCTAATCACATATGGCTGCAGTTTTCAAATAAGAGGCAGGATGCCAGCATCTCTGCTGAAGATGCCAAGAGCCAATGTCCACATTGGGCAGCTAGCCACTTGGCATTCGGCCCTACCTTGCTGCTTGAGGCGTTTAGCAAAGTTGCAGAAACTCCTAGCTGGTCCAACATCATTAGCTGATCCTCCATAAGTGAAATGAGAGGACAAATCACAAGCGTAAAGCCTGAAACAAATGAAAATTAATTGCCTTCGTCATTGGAACAGTTCAGTTACACTTCTTGCTACCTTCAGCACATCTTGAGACCAGTACTGCAGAATGAAAGCTAATTAAGAATTCCTTCAAAGAGCGTTCCATATTCTAGGATAGGGAAATGTCCAGAGCACTGATTAATATAGATACACAACATGCAGTCACCCTCTGGGGGCAGGTTGTGCTGCTGAAAGATGGTATTAGAAATAGTTGAACATGGCATGTTGCCTTAACTATAGTTAAGAACCCAACCATACAGTGCCCCTGTTCAGACAACACGCTAAGCCACGGTGGTTAAGCATTTTGAGCAAAACATTATGGCTTAGCGTGTCGTGTGAACCATTCCTAACCATGGTGGCTACATAACCACGGTTTAAACACACTCAATAACCATTTGCGGCAAAAGGGTTCTTGGCCTAACCATGGCTAGCGTGTTGTCTGAATAGGCCCAGTAAAACAATCATTTAGCTTCTTGAACAAGAGGCAGCAGGACAACCATCTGTCAGGGATGCTTTAAGGTGGATTCCTGCATTGAGCAGGGGGTTGGACTCGATGGCCTTGTAGGCCCCTTCCAGCTCTACTATTCTATGATTTTATGATTCTAACTACATCCCGCCCTCAAGGGGTTTGATCAGCTGGACGTCCTGCTCAGAAAAAATGTATTAGAATCATAGAATAGTAGAGTTGTAAGGGGCCTATAAGGCCATCGAGTCCAACCCCCTGCCATAATGGCACATGTAGTTTGCCATAATGGGACATGTTTACTGCATAATGAAATGAAGCCAACTTTATAGCTGCAATATTTTTGGCACACTGTTGCCACGTCCCCAGGATCTAGTATAAGCAGGTAAAGATTGTGCTGACCACACAGTGTACTTTTGTACTAGCCAAACGAATCATGCTTACTGATAAATTTGCTCCTTCCGCAAAACACGCAACAGCAACGACTCCCCAATTAATGAGAGCTATTTAACACTCAAAATTGTCATGCTGTATGTAACGCCACAGCGGTAAGACGCTAACGGCTTAACCATATGCATATATCTTAACTTTTCCATAGCAAGCGTGCAGAACGTCCCAGGTTCACTCCCTGGAAGCCTTTAAACCACTTGGCCATCTACTGTAGCTGGCAGCAACTTCCTAAGATCTTCTCCAGCCCTCCTCCCCAAGATCCTTTTCTAGATGTCGTTTCCATGGAGTGAACCTGGGACATTTTGCATGCAATGCATGGTGTGAATGTTTGAGGCCTACAGAGGCAAAGTAAAAAGGTCAGGCCTTAGAGGCCTGGTGTTACTCTGTTGGGAGGGGGTATCCCTGAGAAAAGTAGTTTCATTTCCCAGTTAAGTTTCATTTCTTTAAGGTTCAAGCAGTACTTTCTGTTTTAGGGGAAGAGTGTATAAAAAGAGAGGTGAGAAGCAGCCAGAGAGAGCTAGAAAAGAACAGAGCAGGAAAAGATGAGATCATGAGGAAGAAGCAGCTGGAAAGGCCTAAATGCAGCTAGGGTAAAGGACTTGGGTTTTTGCAACCTCAAGTGCCTGGTGTGTCATTCACCTGATTACAGTCTAAACCCCACGTTACTGGAAAGGAGAAGGTAAAGCAAGGAAGGTGGAGACTCTTGAGGAACAAAGATCCTGAAGAAGTTGCTCAGGGGGTCCAGGTCATTGAACGAACCCTGACACGTGCTCCACCACTGAGCTATGGACACACAGGTTTACCTTCCACTGGCTTCTTGCCCCATACCATCCCCTCACTGTAGTACTTTGCTTCCACTAATCTAAATCAGTAAAAGGAGGGGTGAAATCACTCATGAGAAACCCAAAATGGTCCCTGACATTTCTCCCTCCCCCAGCCTCCTTCTGTGCCTCACCGAAAGAATCTTTCAGCATTTCCCCAGAGCACGAGGGTGAGAGCTACTACAGCCCAAACCAAGGGAACAAACACAAAAGCACAGCGCTAAAGCAAAGGCATTAAGTGGGAACCCGGCACTTTATACCAAGCTTTGCTACATAGGAAAAAGAGCAAAGTTTACACATGTGCAAACTTAATTTATTTGCTATAGGAGTTCATATCCTGCTCTTCAAGTAGATTCCTGAGACAGCTTAAATACAACAATCAGGAGCACAGCTTGCACTATTAAAAGCCACGAATGCTGAAATAAAGTAAATCACACACAGACTATGAAAAGTTATGGAAGTGGGGAGAAGAGACCCTCAGCCCAATAAGCCAAATGAGGTTCTTTCCATTCTCCTTTTGGCCATGAACTATCCTCACTTAACTAAGGAAGATTAACTTGTGGAATTTCTAATGGACAAGAGAAGGATGTGACAGATGCTTTAGGGTGGATTCCTGCATTGAGCAAGGGGTTGGACTTGGTGGCCTTATAGGCCCCTTCCAACTGTACTATTCTATGATTCTATGAGTGGTAGTAGTAGTAGGTGACAAAAAGGAGGAGAGACTAGCTCTGGTGCTGGTGAGAAGGTTTTGTATTTTGTATTTTTCTTGTTAAAAAGTTTTCAAAACTTCACGGATAGCCCAACTTTTCGGATGATGACAATCCTTCTTCAGGGGCTGTTTTGAAAAGTTGGCTGATATCAATACTGCAGCTTGGAAAGGCAACTCCCTTGAAAGAAATCGCCAGCATAGTTTTTTTGGCAGAATATTTTACTGTGGACGCTTATCAGCCAACTTTTCAAAACAGCCCCTGAAGAAGGATTGTCATCATCCGAAACGTTGGGCTATCTGTGAAGTTTTGAAAACTTTTTAACAAGAAAAATACAAAATACAAAATCTTCTCACCAGCACCAGAGCTAGTCTCTCCTCCTTTTTGCACATACTTTTGGTGCTTCTCTCTCCCACCCATCTATAGTAGTAGGTGACAGTCAGTATGGTGCACTGTCCAACTTCAGCATGCCCCCCCCCCACCAATTTAAAAGAAATTCTCTATCACTGGTTTACACTATTTGTCATTGCCAATGTGAATGCATAATATATCTCACTTGGCTCACATACATATCTTCAAGATGGGACTTGAAGTCCTTCAAAGAAAAATAAATTTGTCACTGATGTGCAGGAATATTGACGCTGAGAAGGTGAAAATGAAACTCTTCTCTTACGAAAACATTACAGGTAATTCCCTAACAACAAAACCTCTTTAGCCAGCATTCTTTCGCTTATAAAGCACAAGCACATACCGTCAGAACATACTGCTGGTAGTTGGTAACACAGGCTTTTTCCACCCCCGGTAGGCATGACAAGGAACACATCTCTTCCTGCCATTGTTACATTGATCGTTTCCAGTTGCAAAGGCCTAAATTTTGCGAGCTTGAAGTTAGTTTGCAACACATCTCTGACCTTCGTGGACCACGAAAAATCTGTGAGAAGGAAGCAGTACAAACAAACCTGAGATTCATTTGAACTAAAAGGATCCCCCACCCCTTGCAAAGGAGCAACAGTGACCCAAGTCTTCCAAAGTAACTATTTATCCCCCAAATTGTAAGCAGTGACTGCATTTATTTATTTATTTATTACATTTTTATACCGCCCAATAGCCGAAGCTCTCTGGGCGGTTTACAAAAATTAAAACCATAATAAAACAACCAACATGTTAAAAGCACAATTACAAAATATAGTATAAAAAGCACAACCAGGATAAAACCACGCAACAAAATTGATATAAGATTAAAATACAGAGTTAGAACAGTAAAATTTAAATTTAAGTTAAAATTAAGTGTTAAAATACTGAGAGAATAAAAAGGTCTTCAGTTGGCGACGAAAGGAGTACAGTGTAGGCACCAGGCGGACCTCTCTGGGGAGATCGTTCCACAGCCGGGGTGCCACAGCGGAGAAGGCCCTCCTCCTAGTAGCCACCTGCCTCACTTCCTTTGGCAGGGGCTCACGGAGAAGGGCCCCTGTAGATGATCTCAAGGTCCGGGCAGGTACATATGGGTGGAGGCGTTCCTTCAAATAACCTGGCCCCAAACCGTTTAGGGCTTTAAATATCAATACCAGCACTTTGAATCGGGCCCGGACCTGGACTGGCAGCCAATGAAGTTGTAAAAGGACTGGCATAATGTGAATGCACACAGGTCCATGGTGGGCAACTGAATTAACCTTCAGGCCAGCCTTGGGGAGAAAAGAGATGGGGGTGGGGCCTATTTGTCTTTTTCCTTCCTTCTTCCATCCTCAACATGTTCACTGTGGGATGAATACAAGAACTTAAGGCCAGCAGGCTAAGCCTATCCTGAAAAGTCAACCAGAAATGCAGGAAAGATGCATTTCTGGTAGTTTCTTCACTAACCTGAAGTCAAATGTGAAGAGGGCAGCTAAAGCCAAGCATCTAGAAAGGCATAAATGATTGGAGGACAAACTGGTAGCCATTTGTGGGCAAACTTCATTGATAGATGCACTGGGGAAGAATATCTGCCCAAAATGCAGATTTATTTGAATATACGGGAGATAGAGCTACGTTAACTACATTTTTTTTCCTGTAGCTATGTTAATTGGACTTTTTTCCCCCTGCAGCTATAGTAGCTTTGGTGCTTTCACCTCATTTAAAGCAGAAGCACATAAAAGGCAATGAAACGTATCTTCACACACTTACACTTTTCAAATATGCTATAATTGTTACTTAGAAGGAACTAGCATCCATGCTGCCTGGGGAATGCTGGGAGATGTTTCGACAGAAAAAAAAGTCGTACGTGCACAGGACTGCACTGTATTTACTGTTTGACACCGGTTTCACTGAGCATATCTACACCAGCCATTTATCCCAGGGTCAGCTCGAGATCATCCTTGTGCATCCAAATGATGCACAGGGGATCCCGGGGTCAACTGGGGACAACCTGTCAGTTGTCCCAGAATAAAATGGACTGGATATATGATTTTTCCCACAGTCCCAGGACAACCCCGAGGACCACGGGCAGTGTGGCACGGGCTCCCAGGTCCTCTCTCCTCTCTGCAAGTAGGGCCTCAGCAAACAGGCACGGAGCTGTCCAAGGGGGCTCCATGCCCATCGGGGCGGGGGGGGGGAAGCAGTTTCGCCATCCCTTGGGTGGCTCTCAGCATCTTTGGTTGCTGAGGTTTGAGGTGCTTTTTTAAAAAAACTTACTGTGGCGCATGATTGCGCCCATGTTGCTGTGTAAACGTCTTTGTTTGGGGCAAAAAACGCTGCACAGGAATGTCCCTCCTCACTTCTGGGATGACATGCAGGCCTGTGCAGGCTTGGGGATGATCCCAGAAGCGGGAAAGCCCAAGATGCTCCCCTCACCCTTGTCCCAGAAAGCCCATAGGTGTAGACATACCCACTGACAGCACAACGACATAGTAATAATTGAACGTGACCTAACAGACCTTCCTTGTTCCAGTCTTCAGCTGCCAATTCAGCATCTTTGCTGCTCCCACTCTCCGTGTCAGAAAACTGTTTTATTTTCTTCTTCAGGACTGCCTTCTTCTGAAGAAGCTCCTGCTGATGTTCAAGGAGTTCTTGGACTTGGATCTCCAATGCCTGCAGCTCACTGTCAACAGAAGTCAGTTCCTCTTGCAACACTAAAGTAGGAAGGAAGTGCCATACATTCCAACATTTATTTTTTCACTTGTGCTGGGCCGTTAACGCAACCAGGAGTCCTCACACACCTCCCCCTGCCTGCCCGCCGGGTCTTTCCCTCTCCTGTCCTTGCTTTATTCAGGACAGGGAGTTTTCCTTGGCTGGCCTGCCTATCCCTCCTTCGTCCCACACTCCAGCTGCCTTTGAAGAAAAGGATGTTCCACATGGCTGAACCCGTTAGCCCTGATCTCTGACAAGACTTCCATGCCCAGTTTCCCCCCTGAAATTGCCAGCTGCTGCTGCAAGCCTCCTTAATCGCCTGCTTAAATTCAGGTTTTTACATGGAGTGGCTCCAAACCAAAAGAACAACCAAACAATCCATGCACACAGCCATTTCTTTCCCCATACCTTTTCTAGATAACAGAAAACCAAAAGGAGGTAAGCATCCAAAACCTGCCAGAAAGAAGAGAAACAGGTTCTCAGGATGCAAAATATTTCTCCTGATACTATGGGCCTGCCTGGAGGGAGCACTACTCCCTTGTGAGTTTTTGGCATACACAGGATGACAAACAGTTACTACGAGGGGAAATAAGAGTGAATTCTGAAATTTGAAACTTTGAATCCAAGTGGCCTAAATGAAGATCTCTGGATCACTAAAATTTAAGCACTCTGGGTGCAGTGGAGGATGTCTCGAGCAGATGTTCACGTTGCCAATGCTTGTCCAGTATTGGCTCCATTTCACATACTGGCAAGGTTTATTTTGAATGGCTGGTAAAAAATACCTTGTCCAAGCTCACACATAACGCTAAATCATGCTGTGGTTTGTTGAAATCTGCCTTGTCATTGTGTCTGGACCCATCCCTGCAAACCAATCATGATTTGTTAAGAAGCTGTAAACCACAAATAGAAGCCATGCTTTATTACTAGCTGACAAAGTCTGGTTTATTTAAAACGTGGCTTGTTGTAATGTGGCTTATGCCTGGCTTATTTCCACTGTTGCCTGGCCTGGAAAAGAGGCGCCCAGTAGAACGAAACTGCCCTGACTGCTGTCAAAATGAGCGGGAGTGAAACAAACTAGAAATATTGGATATTGTTGTTTTTATACTTTCAGTGCTTTTAAATTTTGTATATCTGTTTTTAATGTTCATTGTTTTTAACTTTTGTAAACCGCCCAGAGAGATTCGGCTATGGGGTGGTATATAAATGTAATAAATAAATAAATAAAGATCTGGAATTTTTACCACTGTGACTAAAGACCAATTTGCAGACACTCCCCTACAATCGCAGCCATGTCCCACTATGAGAGACCTTGGACTTATCACAACTATCACAGGGGGTTGGACTCGATGGCCTTTTAGGCATCTTCCAACTCTCCTATTCTATGATTCTACATGGAAACAACTGGCAGAGCACCACAAAAAAGAATTAAGAATATAAGGATGGATTTGAGGAATATTCTTTTCATTCACCATAGATTACCACTGGAGACAATTATTTTGCTAGAAGAAATTCTACAGACACTACCTTCTAACAAGTAAGGATTGATATATTACACTTCTGCTATAGAACAGTTTCATATGATTTTAAATACTATATATACATAGGCCCTATTGGCAATGTGCTTAATTAACCTAATAGCACAAACATATTTTTATTATGTGTTATTGTATTTTATTGTATTATTGTTACAGCCCCCTGAGGAAGGTCTTTGAATAAATAATAGGCCAAAACGCGTCAGGCTTCGTGACAATAAATATTTTGCATCCTGAGGACCTGTTTATCTTCCTAGATAATAGAAAGATATAGGCCATTACTGATGGTACCAAATAAACTGTAGTGGAAGATCCAGTTACCTGAAAGTGTTGTCGTCATCTTCAAATTCCAAAAGGTGACTTGCTTGATGAATGAGTATTGACCAAAACAATCCTTTAACAATTGCTACCTAAAAACTAATTTGAAAAGGACAGAAAGGTCAAAATCAAAGTCTGAAAGCGAGCAGAATAGCTTCTCCAGAGATACAAGCAATATTTAAATCTCTTTGGAACATTAGAAATGCCATGCAACAAAATACAGGGTTAGAAATGGACTGGAAAAGCTCAGGGTCAAATCCCCACTCAGCCATACAGCTCACTGGGGGCTGCAATGTTATGCACACTTACTTCTCAGTGAAGTCAGTGGGTTGACATGCATAGGATTGTATTCTTTGAGATCCTGGGCCAGTCACTATCTCTCAGCTTATCTCTCTCACAGGGTTAACAGTTTATGCTACTCCATGGAGAAAGTCCGAAATAAAATAAGCTGCTGTCATGTTGCCTTTTGCAGCTTTTAGCCTGTGGCCATCAGTTTTAGTCCACATATAGTTATTAGGACCAAACAAGATAGCATAAACTAGTGAGCAAGCTTCTGAATTCTCTAGAATCTTTCATCAGACAGGATATTAAGCACATCACAAGGGGAGAGGAGAAGAAAAAAGCCATCAAGTCTACATTGGTCACAGCCTTATGATAGGATGTAAGAAGAGGATGCAGACTTAGATGAATTAGGCCCTCCTAGGTGCTGTGCAGGTTTCAAATTATAGCTAGGGATGCTCCACCGTTTACCAGTTCTACTCGTAGGATATATTTCAGCCACTAGAGGGCATTACACACTCCCATGTCTCACCCATAGCAGCATCAAGGGTTACCTTAATCCAGAGCTTTCCAAACTTTTCATGTTGGTGACACACTTTTTAGAGATGCATCATTTCGCGACACAGTAATTCAGTTTTTCTAGCAAACCGGAGGTTAAACTAGCCCCTTATAAGAGATACAGACACATACATAAATTGTAATAACGAAATGTATGGGGACACACTGTATCTCATGAAAACCTTTCATTTATATTTTTTTAAAGTATATGATTTGCAAGATAATAACATACATTTCCAAGACTTTTCACACTGAACCAATTTTGTCGAGCTGCGATCGAGCAGTGGTTGAGACGGTGTTCTATTAAAAAATTGGACCTATGGAATTTCTCGAATGCGTCACTTCAGGTGCAGCTGACGCGGAATCAGCTGTTTCGACCCGATTATGCATACTGCGCATGCGCAGTACCTGTATGATCCCTCGACCGTGGTGTGCATACACGGATACAACGGAAGGGGAATATACTAGTGCACCATAGTAATCAGCACCTTTGCCGCGTAAAAATGCATGCAAGTTGGTATTGCTTATTTCACATAGACTCAGAGGTTTCTCGTTACGTTTGCATGACTCACCTACGCACTGCAGCTGACACACTAACGTGTTGCGTCACACAGTTTGGAAAGCTCTGCCTTAATCAATCATAAAAGGAATTGAGTAAGTGTCCATAGAACTGAAAAGTCTAAGGCACAGTACTGCTATGCCACTACATGGTGCAAAGTGCACTACTGAGATGGCAAAAGAGGAGCAACAAAATCTGGTTGTTTTTAAGAGCCAAGCACTAAAGGTGAAATACTTTGTTAGGCATTAGTTTGGGGGCTGGATAACTAGCCTCTTCAGCCATCAAAACTGTGAAAATGAGAAGATTTGTAATGCACTGTAGAGAGGATAATATTTGACAAAACCAAGGCAAACCTTGTGATATAAAAAGCGGGAACCTATCAAACTGGGCTATATTAATTAAGAGCAAAGCAGTGGAGATACCATCGTGAGGATACAGCAAAGGAACAAAAGCCCCACACTCCTCTTAAGAATTAAATGTTTAGAACAGAATGTCTCAAAATTCAGCTTCAAACTACAGGTAGGGCCTCACACACAAACCAGGCCAAAGCCTTCGTTCAGAGGCTCTCCTGCAAATCCAGCCAGAAGGCTTTCTCAGTTGTGGGACCCCATTTATGGAATGCTCTCCCAAGAATACACGACTACTCAGAAGTAAGCCACTGTGAGTAATTTAGCATAGGGCTGCAGCCCTAGTTGCCCAGTCCTTCCAGCATGTTAGTGCAGCTGATTTCTAAATTAACTGTTCTGCCTGATTTTATCATAATGTGCCTAGCTGCATTCTGCAGTTTTTAATACTGAGTTTTCATCACATTCATTGTTATTGTTTTAATTTGGGAGTGGTTCTGGGAGGTTTAAAACTAAATAAATAGACCAAATAAATGACTGAATGCTCCTCTGAACATCAAAATAAGAACATTGCTACCTATAGAAAATTAGCATCTCAAGGAGGTTAGGCCAGAATCATTCTCCCCAATATCTAGCTTTCTAGGTGGCGGAAATCATTAGTATAGAACAGTATTCAAGCATGAGAGACACCCCCACCCATCCATACAGACAGTCTGTAGTAGAACAGCTAAGACAATGGGTTTGCCACCTACATGAGAACTCGGTCTTAAGACAGGTAGAAATTCAAGAGGCAATGCTACTCATCACTGTATCTCCATCTGTTGAATTTGTGCTTGTTACGAAGCATTTAAAAGCACAGGAACCCAGCTAGAAAAAAAATAAACAATGTATTTTGCAATTTTCTGGATAGAGGCATGATTTTTCAAATCACTGCAATGAAAAGAAGCCTTGAGCCTGCCACTTTTATTTTAATGTCTGCATTAATACCTGTGTATTTGCAACTTTCTTGCCCGACTTTACAGTGGATTCTATTGAGTAGTGAGGAACCAGCTGTCTTGCAAGAAAAGGAAATGCCCACTCCCTTCTGTAATGCCTAGCTTGTGTCTGGTTCAGGGATTGGCATCAAAGACTCAAATCTCTAACCTAGTTCATATGCACACTTTCTTTTAGGCAGGTAAAGTCCCACACGTCTCAGAGGCATCCCTCTGCATGCAGTTCTGAGTGTGGCAACAAAACCAGCAATTGTACAGCTCTGATTTAAACCCAGAGAAAAAAGAAGCCACAACCTCCCTGCCCCCATTCTTCCCCCTTAGCAGAAACTTTGAATAGGTATGCTATCTCTGGATGTGGTGGCTGCATTTAGCTAGCAGTCAATCACATCTCCAACCTAAAATAATGTGTGCTGCACTGCAACACTGTCGTTTATAACATACACTCACTCTCTTTCACCTCCCCCTTAAGATGGACTAGGCTAACACTGGACGCCACTAGAAGGCTGTTATAAGACACTCTCCCCTTAGCAGTCCGCCCACCCACCCACCCCTGAACTATTGGGATGACAATGTCGGACTACTCTGCAAGGATATTGTAAGCCAAACTCTCTCAGCTTTCCCTGCAATGAGAAGATAATTCCAGGCTATATTGCAGGACTGTCATCAGCCCCTTTCTCTCCCTGTTCTCTTTACAAGGAAGAGATAATAACACTGAGGAAATAATAACTCCACATTACAGTACAGGACTCTCCACCTACCTCCCTTCTATGATGTGTGGATAATAACATCACCTACACTGCAGGACTGTTGTCAGCCACTTTCTTTCCTCCCTCCCTCTTAGGCTGTAGTAATAATAATGCCACACTACACTGCTGGCTCTTATCAACCTCTTTCACCCCCTCCTCTTATGAAGTGGAAATAATAACACTACACTACACTGCAAGATTGTTGTCAGCCACTTTCTTTCCTCCTTTCCACAATGTGTATAGATGTAAAATTTCTGGAAATTTTGAAGCAATGGGGGGGGGGGGGTTTTGGAAAAAAACCTGAAATTTTCAAGGGGGAAATAAATGCAATATTAGCACTTGCATGTCCTCGGTGCACAAAAATTGTAATAATCTGATACTGTACTTAGTTTTTAGAAATCATTTGGAGAAGTAAATATATGAACACCTTGTCTTAAATATTTTGTTCACCATGCAAAAATAAAACAGTCTATAATCCATTTTTCTTCATTTTTTCAAGGGAAAAACGTCATTCTTCCCCCCCCCCCCCAAATTTTTCCGGGCCTTCACACCTCTAATAATGTGGTGATAATAATGCCACATTACACTGCAGGATTGTTGTCAGGCATTTTCTTTCCTCCCCCTCATAATGTGGTAATAACAACACCGCCCTACACTGCAGGACTGTTGTCAGCCGCTTTCTCCTCCTCCACCCCTCTCTTTTATGATGTCGGTATAATAACATCACCCTACAGCACAGGATTCTTGTCAGCCGCTTTCTTTCCTCCCCCTTATAATGTGGTAATAACAACACCGCCCTACATTGCAGGACTGTTGTCAGCTGCTTTCTCCCCCTCTACCACCACCCCTCTATTTTATGATGTGAGTATAATAACATCACCCTACAGTGCAGGACTGTTGTCAGGCATTTTCTTTCCTCCCTCTTATAATGTGGTAATAACAAAACCGCCCTACACTGCAGGGTTGTTGTCAGCCGCTCCCTGGGGTGGAATAACACTAGACTACACTGCAAGGCTGTTACAGGCTATTCTCTCCCTCTCTTTCATCCCCATTAAGCCCTTTCCAGAGACTCCCTCAACCGCCACTTACCTGCGGCCCAGCGGCAGTACCACCCATCCTTCCCGGGACAACCTGACCGACTTCCTCACTTCCCCACACACATAAACACGCCAACCGGCATCCTTCGCCCGCCCCTTCCGCTTCCTGCCCTGCGCAGCCAATCCCCGGCAGGCCGTGCTCCTCCCGGATTGGCTGCTGCTGCTCCTCCGGCCACCTCAGCCCAACCAAGGGAGGCGTCTCCGGAGCCTAGACAGACATTCCTGCTGTCGAGGGAGCGACAGGAATAAGCCGGGTGCTGATTGGCTCTGCGCGCTCTGTCCAATGGGACGCCGCTTTGGTTAGTGGCGGCAGCGGCGGCAGGACGGCCGGCAGCCGGAGCCGGGGAGCGAAGGGGCTGCGTGTTTCCGGAAGACGTGGCGGCTGCTGCTGCTGCTGCTCCTGAGGCGGCTTCGTTCCTCCTCCTCCTGCCTCCTCAGAGAGCTCGAGCCGCGCGCTCGGCGCTGCCTTCGCCGTCATCATGATTTCCCTCACGGACACTCAGAGTGGGTGAATTCGGGGAGGGGGCGTGGGGAGGGGGAGGGGCGTGGGGGGGCTGTTGGGTTGGGGGGGCTGAGCCCCTCAGTAAATGGGTCGCCTGCTACTGTTGCTGTCATCTTATATTATCATCTCTCTCTCTCTCTCTCTCTATATATATATATATACATATAATTTTGTAATTGATTATAGCCATACTCTGAATTAACAAAGAATAATTGAGAGTTATTGAGTGTGGAATAAAAACATGGGAAGCTGCCTCACACCAAGTCAGACCATGGGTCCATCAAGCCCAGTATTGCCCACACTGACTGGCAGCAGTGGCTCTCCAGGGTTTCAGGCAGGAGCTTGAACCCTGTTGAACCAGGGACTTGCTGCATGGAAAGTCTGGGTTCAGTCACAACCCCTCACTTGGTGGGAGAACACTTTCTGAGCTTTTTATGGTAACACATTTATTTATTTATTTATTACCCGCCGCTTCTCCACTTTGGTCGAGGCAGGGAACAACAGCGAATATAAAACACATAAAAACTGATTAAAAGCATAGTATACATTATTAAAACATCCTTAAAACATTCTAAAATTCCACTGGATAGGCCTGCCAGAATAGATCAGTCTTTATTGCTTTTTTAAATGCTAAAAGACTGTCAAGTTGACAGTCTTTTAGTAGTAGATTTATAGTAATCATATTCAGGATTTTTTTTAAAAAAACCACAGTTTGGTTTTGTGGAATAGAGCAGTTCATGCAAAAGTAGAATTATTATTTTAATAATACCCTATTTCTTCGATTCTAAGACACATTTTTTTCCCCATATAAACATCTCTAAAAATGGGGTGCGTCTTAGAATCGCGGGTGGTGTTTTTTTTCTGTTGGTGGTACTGAAATTAGTGTGCGTCTTACAATCGATGGCGTCTTACAATCAAAGAAATATGGTAATAGCCATTTTTGTATGGGTTGCTCTGTTTCAAAAGCCCAACGTATGTTTGTATTAATAGTGAATATTGTTACTAAATAGAATAATAACGTGTTGCTTAAAAAATAATAATTAGAAATTGACTTCCCAACACATTTCATGTTTCACATTTCCGTTTTGGAACAATAGGTACATCACAATTGCCAAATTCATAAAAAAAAATATCCAAGGGACACATCAGGATGGTGCTAACAGGAAAACCATCTTTTTAAGTTGAACCAAAGGAAACCAGGGAAAGAACAACACAATGAGTGACTGTAAAGCCCCCCCCCATCTTTGTTTTTGTTTATGCAGCGTTGTAAATAAAACCCACAAAAGTTACATCTACTTACTAGCCTGCTGGCGCTGGCAGAGAGATTAAGGGTTGATCAGTAGTCAACTGCATTTCTCTGCTGTGTGTGGAGTTGCCTGTGGCTAGCAGGGATGTGTTTAAATACAAGGCTAATTGCATAATAATGCATAGTCCATACATAGAATCATAGAATAGCAGAGTTGGAAGGTGCCTACAAGGCCATGGAGTCCAACCCCCTGCTCAATGCAGGAATCCACCCTAAAGCATCCCTGACAGATGGTTGTCCAGCTTTCTCTTGAAGGCCTCTTGTGTGGGAGAGGCCACAACCTCCCTAAGTAACTGATTCCATTGTCGTACTGCTCTAACAGTCAGGAAGTTTTTCCTGATGTCCAGCTGGAATCTGGCTTCCTTTAACTTGAGCCCTTTATTCCGTGTCCTGCACTTTGGGAGGATCGAGAAGAGATCCTGGCCCTCCTCTGTGACAACCTTTTAAGTATTTGAAGAGTGCTATCATGTCTCCCCTCAATCTTCTCTTTTCCAGGCTAAACATGCCCAGTTCTTTCAGTCTCTCTTCATAGGCCTTTGTTTCCAGACCCCTGATCATCCTGGTTGCCCTCCTCTGAACACGCTCCAGCTTGTCTGCGTCCTTCTTGAATTGTGGAGCCCAGAACTGGATGCAATGAGGCCTAACCAGGGCCGAATAGAGAGGAACCAGTACCTCACATGATTTGGAAGCTATACTTCTATTAATGCAGCCCAAAATAGCATTTGCCTTTCTTGCAGCCATATCGCACTGTTGGCTCATATTCAGCTTGCGATCTACAACAATTCCAAGATCTTTCTCATTTGTAGTATTGCTGAGCCAAGTATCCCCCCATCTTGTAACTGTGCATTTGGTTTCTATTTCTTAAATGTAGAACTTGGCATTTATCCCTATTAAATTTCATTCTGTTGTTTTCAGCCCAGCACTCCAGCCTATCAAGATCACTTTGAAGTTTGTTCTTGATAAAACAATAAACATAAAACAATATTACTAATTTTATCATTTATATAGCATTTAATTTTTAATTTAAAAAGAAAATTAACTGTGGGTTCCTACCCAGGAGGAGATTTTATTGTCTAGAATAGACAGTGGGGGAAACTGGGAGAGGGTGGGAAGGGTGGGGGGATGAGTGTGAGCAAATGCCTCATTCATTTAGATCAGGTGGGCAACTTGTAGGCTAAAATATGAGGAGATCCTCAATTGTCATCATCCCTCACCATTGGCTTTAGTGGCGAGTACTGATGGGAATTTTAGGCCACAACATATGCAGGTGAAATTGTTTGGATATTGTATTGCAATTTCTGAAAATTGAGTTGCACTGGCTGGTTCTTGAGTGTGACATTTACTTGTCCAGGGCACAGTAATAATCCTGCTCTTTTCAAGTGAGCCCTCAGGCGCTAGTACCTTGACAACAAGATTTGAGGTAGCTTTTTTGTTTTTTAAAAAATCTTTTGTCTTTGAAGTTTTTGATACTAAAGACTCATGGTGGGATACATGTGTTAATCAGAACATCACTGTATGATATTCATTTTGGCAGATGTTCTTAGTTTCTAGATAAAATTTGATTCATCTACATTAGGGAAAGGGCTTAGATGACCAGTATTTCCATAATCCTAGCCTATTAATTCAGAACTTTCCCTGAGGCATTCCAAACTAGTATGATTAGGTTAGGTGTATTAGTCTCCAATCCTATACACACCAACCTGGGAGAAAACCCCATTGAACTCTTTGGGGTGTCCTAGACCTGCATAGGATTCGTGGAACAATATTTCCTCTGCAGTGCATGATATGCTCTCAATTAAACAAACCAGTCCTGCATTAGTTATTTCTTTATACTAAAATAAAACGAACCCATTATTACTCATCGAAGTTGCACAAGAAACACTTGGGAGGCTTACCCAATAAAAGTGGAAGTAAGAATTGTGCATGTGGTGCAGTGACACAGTTGGAACATGCCTGTAGGAGCAAGTTCATAAATGTGAAACTCATTTGCTATGTTATTCCTTAAAAAAAAAACACTGTGGTGTGCAAATCCATTATAGGGGACTTTGTATTCTCATTTGTTGTACAAATGTCTTGGATAATCATGAGGGAGAAAACTAGACTTGAAAACAGATCGGAAGTATTTGCATCTAACTGCACTATAAGCATAACAACTTTTCTTATATTATGGGTTTTTTAAACTAAGGAGACCATAAGTATTGAGGGGAGGGTGCAAGGGGCTGCAGGCGTTCCAGCCTTTTGAAAATCAGGGATCATACTAGTGTACAGAAACAGCACTGTTTGCCTTTAGTCTTTCCCTTTCAGTGCATTCTGAACTTGAATGCTTTGATGTAGCCTTTGGTTTACAGGTTTGGGTGAACATCCAAACCTGGGATTTCTTCAAATTGTTTGTTTTTCTATCACCTGTAGCAAAGCTTTTTCTATGGGAATGACAGACTAGGTGCAAGTTGATCTGAACGCAGTCACTCCTTACTCCAAGTCTCAGAAGTTCCGTGTCTTCTTTTTTTTTCCAGAATCACTGACCAAGTTAATCTAGCTTCTGCCTGGTTATCATGGGACAATTGCTTTTCAGCAATATATTGCTGGAACCCTACTAAGCAGAGTAGCTAATTTAATGGATTTTGTGTGAAAGTAACCTGAATACAATAATTTTAAATACAGATAAATTGTGTTGAAATAATAGGACCTCTTGGGGGCTGGCCAAGAAGGGCATAGAGCTCCATTTCTTTGCTGGGCATAGAGGACAGGCCTGACTTTCTTTAGCAACTCTCTTGGTTTCTAAGTGGGTTGTAGAGGAGGGACGGACTGCTCCATCCCACCTCTGCCAGTCTGTTCAGTCTGCATGGAGTTCCATGCACTCACCTGCATGCAATTCCAGGTGATCTATGGCTTCCAAGCCAGTGTTTAAATATAAGCCTGGTGTATGCAGAATCAGAAGAAGAACTACTTTCCTTGCAAATGAAAGATTTTTCCAGATTCCCGATTGGAAAAATCAGAGTATTGTTCATTGTGCTGGTCCACACCTTCAGTTAAGATAACTGGGTAACTTCCAACAGCGAAGACATGGTCCATCTCATTTCTGTTGCTATGCATAAAGCAGTTAATTAATGACAACTAGCAGTTCTTGCCAGTTTCATTGTGCAGCTGTTTAGATGAGATAGTGGCTTCAGCGGCTTTGAATCTGTACTCTAAAGCGTTTGGACTGAATGACACTTGCAAAAATAATCTGAAAATGAAATCCCTTTTCTTTTAAACAGAGATTTAGCATTCTGGTGAAACTGATGCTTCAGCTTTTTTATTAAGGACTATTTCTATTTTGCCGTGAGCAAGTACATGGTGCCCCCCATTTTTGTTTCTCTTCCTCACCGCAGTTAGTGGGGCTCTTAAAACGGGCATGGAGCTGCTCAGGGGCGGTCCGTGCCCATCGGGGGTGGGGGGGAACAGTTAAATGGGGTGGTCGTTGTTGGGGGTTTTTAAACTTACAGGCCCTGGATGTCCCTCTTCCCTTCGGGGATGTCGCATGGCCATCTAGATGCTGGGGGAGGTTTATTTATTATTTATTGCATTTCTATACCACCCAATAGCTGAAGCTCTCTGGGCGGTTTGTGGAAGCAGGTACGTCCTCAGTCCTCTCCTCTCCCTCCCTCTGCATCCTTAGATGGACCCTTAGTCTGATCCAGCAAAGAAATTCTTCCATTATGCAGTAGCATCATAGCACACATCCTACCCAAAAGAGGGCCACTGTCATGGATGGAGAAAATATATCAGTGAATGTTGTAACTGCAATTTAATACATAAGGACTTGCAAATTGGATAATTTCCACATGTGCTTGCTGGGGCTGCATTGTTATTAACACCCCTCTTTTTCTTTTTTTCCTTCTTTTTTTATTGCAGAAATTGGAATGGGACTTACAGGTTTTGGAGTGTTTTTCCTTTTCTTTGGAATGATTCTATTTTTTGACAAAGCACTTTTGGCTATTGGAAATGTAAGTGAATTCGCGGAAACACGTGTAGTATAAACTAAAGATGTGTTCCTCTGAATATAGAGTGATGGTGCTGGGTGGCCAAACAGGCAAAGAACCTGAGAAAAAGTTAAATCTTCAACAGTACCTACTCCAGAGCTTGCTGAACAAACATAGGCAACCTTGGCTAAATATACCTGAGAACACTTCTGATTGGCAGCTGGGGCACCAATTGAACCTTGCTGGATTCCCCTCTACAGCAAACTGTGGTATTAAAAGTAATGAAGAATCAGCAACTCCACAACCTCTATCTCTTTGGATTCCCTTCCTGTGAACATCCTTCAGTTTCCCCTCATAAAATCTCCACATTGGCTTCCCCTACCATATATAGTGCAAACTTCTTATCCTTACATTAGAAGCTCTCCTCAGCCTGCCCTCCCCCATTTTTCCTATACCGTCTTGATTTATCACTTTTATCACCTTTTTACTTTTAAAAGAAAAAAACTCACTTTGGTCTACAGTTTTCTAGAAACTTAAGTTACAACCCAGACAGTAATAAGCATGCTTAAGTCCCATCTGATTACATTATAAGAAATGTGTGTCCCACTGAAATCAGTGGGACTTAAAAGTGCTTAACCTTAGTGTGAGCAGGCCCTTTATGTACAGACGAGTCCATCTAAACACCTTTTTGTTGTTTAGGAGATGAGATAGAATAGGGTCGAAGTATTAATATATATATAGTAATGTGTGAGTTGACATGGACAGTACTTCTGATTTCACAAAAATGGAACCAGTGCTTCCCCTACAGAGTGCCAGTAAATTCCTCTTCCAAGTTAGATATTCATTACTGCTCTTGTAGTAGTAATAAACCTGATTTATTTACCCTTTTAGGCATGGTTAATTACCCATCTTCAGCTCATCTTGAAAACTTACAATGATGTTGTTCTGGATTAGGCTGAAAGCCTTGATAACGTCCAGATGCATCAATTTTGTTCTGTGGCCTATTAAGTTACACTTTTTCAGTGAAGGAAGCAATGGTTGCCCAGCACAAACTGTTCTTAAAAGGTCGTGCTGATATTACTCCAGGTTGTTGTTTTCTAATTACTTATGAATTAATTGATTTGCTCCAAACAAAGTCTGCTTTTGCATTGTGCCGATATTGTACCCAAACTGCTAAAGGTGTCTTCGACGTATTCATGTTTTTCCCCAAAAACAAATCAGTGTCATAGATGGAACAAGAAAATGGACTTTAGTTTTGGACACTGGTTTATTTATCTTCTATAAATACTTGAACTCAAATACTTCTTTCTTCATTGAGGGATCTTTTTTTTTTTTTTGGCTCTTACAGGTTTTATTTGTGGCTGGCCTGGCTTTTGTGATTGGCTTAGAAAGGACATTCAGATTCTTCTTCCAAAAACACAAAATGAAAGCCTCGGGCTTCTTTCTGGGAGGTGTACTTATCGTTCTTATCGGTTGGCCCCTGATAGGAATGGTCCTTGAAATTTATGGCTTTTTCCTCTTATTCAGGTAAGGCTTCTTCACTGGTCTATGCTTTTGTTTTGGTGGAGTAATACTTATTTCTGATGTGAAGTGCTTTTGATTAACAGCCGCTGAAAACTAGCTTATGTTAAGTACTGTCAAGTTCAATGCATATGTAACACTTAACTGTGGTTAAGACTAGCAAAAGGAGATTTGGACCTCAGGGCAGAAATATGTGGATCAACCTTGTTTGCATTATATCTCCACCAGCCCTTAAAGTCAATTGTTACATCTTTTTCTCCCCCAACAAGTGGTCTGTGTATGTGTTCAGTTTTTTTGTAGAATTCATCTTGTGAAACAATCCCGCTGTACTTTATATTCCCAAATGGATTATGAATTGGCAAGTCTCTGCTTTGAGACTTCCGTGGGTGCCAACCAAGCCTTGGGTCCTTAATGGGACCTAGGCTGGAACACATGCATGTTTCATTGCTAGTTGATTCAGCACCTGATGCCTCTTTTGAAAAACATGGGCTTAATTTAGACATTATGCTGAGACATGATTTGCACTAATCATAATTGCAAAGGCCTGATCTTGCAAATGAACAGACAATGATTTTAGAGCTGCCTGTCTGCTTTCATTTTTTTTATCTGCTCAGCACTTGGTCATTAGGTACAATGGACCTAACTGTGGTTTGTCACTTGAGACGTCACACCAAACCATAGTTAAGCTTCCTTAACCATTGACCTGTTTTGCATGTCACAGCCATTTATTCTTAGGTTAACTTTGGGTTGTTTAACCCATGAACAACCTAAAGTGTCCAGGTTTGGACACTTTGGGTTGTTCACGAATATATGAACGAGGTGTTTGTAGGTTGTTTCTGAAAGCCAGAAACAGCTCAGATGTGGCCCCGCAATTCATGGGTTAATTAATTAGCTGCTGAATTAGCTGCTGAATGCTGCAACAATGTGTGAACAGCCTCATTGTTTATCATGATGTCTAAATAATCTATTGTTTTTAAAGTTATCTGAATGTTACTTTAGCTGTGTTTGATCTGATGGCTCATTCACACAAGTTAATATTTGATGCTGTGTCCCTAACTGTATAGCACTGGCTTTGTTAGAAGTATTACTCAAATAGGTTTTCCGGTCCGAGTTGCAAGATATGCTTTTGTAACCATGCAAGAGTTTAAAATGCCACAAAATGAAACCTTAGTTTCTTGGGGGTCACACATTCATATGGTTTGGCTCTGAGAAAGTAAAATCTTCAATAATGAAGCATCTCGTCATTTTATTGCTCAAGTAGGAACATGGTTAACTATAAAAATATCCACAGGGTTCCATTGTTTGTTGCAGCAAAAATTTCCCAAGAATCTACAGCTCCTTCATAGTTTACAAATTATTCAGGGGGGCCGTGGCTCAGTGGTAGAGCAGCTGATTTGCATGCAGAAGGTCTGAGGTTTGATCCCTGGCATCCCCAGGTAGGGTAGGAAAAAAGCATGCCTGAAACCCTATAGAGCTGCTGCCCGTCAGTGTCAACAATACTGGGCTAGATGGACCAATGGTCTGACTCAGTATAAGGCAGATTCCTATGTTCAAAATGTAGAACAGCTAGGATAGGTTTCAGTTTGTAATTCCGAACTCCAATACATACGACAAGGTGAAAAGAAACATCCTCACATCCCCTATGTTAATTCGTGGGAGCAATTCATCATTTAGATTTTCTGCTTTAAGCATCAGCATAACTTGAGCCAGCCCTACTAGCTATTGATACTAAGGCTCCTTTCATACCCTTTACCTTTGGGTTGTGTGATATTTTTAAAGATGATATCTTTAAAAAATTATCTTGAGGTAAAAGGAATTTCAGTCTTAATAACAGGAAAGCATTTCATAATTTATTGGCATTCACATTTTGTTGGGAATTAAGTTTTGCGTATGGAATTATATTGCGAACAATTCATTTTTTGCAACCAGCAGCAAATTCTTTAGTGTGACATCTATTCAGATTTCCTATACAGAAAGTGTTTTTCCATGTAGAAAAACAACAACGTGAAGATTGCACGTGGACCGTCTGAGAAGCCACAGCCAGTCATGGCTTCGTAGTTATAAATGCTGCAAAATTAGATGAGTGTAATCTGCGTATGTCTGTCATGCTTTTTTTCTGCAAGAAACAATTTCCTTATGGAACATTTGTAACATTTGAATTGACCTGAAGTATGTAAGGATTTAGAGAAAGGTTGTTTGTTCATTCTGAAAGTTAAGGGGGGCGGGGAGCATATATCATATGAGGTGTTGTAAATTTATGAATACAAAAGCTGAGCAATTTTGGTGGTAATGCTGCCGTATCCTAGTCATATATAAAGTCTAGCAAACTCTTCTAACCTGTGGCATTTACTTTTCTTTAAAGGGGCTTTTTTCCTGTGGTGGTTGGTTTTATTAGAAGAGTGCCCGTTCTTGGATATCTCTTGAATTTACCTGGTATAAGCTCAGTAAGTATTGAAACTATTTTGCATAAACTCTGAAGCCTTGATCTTTCATGCTTCTGTTTATTGGATTATAGGACTTGGGGATAACTGCCTTTAAGTGTTTAGTCCTGTTAAAATGGAACTGCAGACTGTAGGAAGAGAAATGTAACACAGATAAAGTCATGTTTTCTGTTTGAAAACCTTTAATTTTGTGAGTGTGCAGTTCACAAATATTCTAATTTCTGCCCTAAAGAGAAAAATCTAAAGTTGAACAATTACTGGAAGAATCTGGACCAACAGAAGATGTATTCCTTTCCTTGAACAAAGACATGCATTCGAAATATGGATTACCAAATACCTGTATCTGCAGTTATACCTACATTGTTAGGTACCTAAAAGTAAGAGGAGGATTCTAAATTATGCCGGTTCAACATAGGCAAACTGAAGGAATTGTTAGCTATATCATCATGTTACGTTATGATTCCCAAACATTTTAAGAGGAGGGCGTACTAACAGTTTTGTCTTTACTTGGGTTCTACTGTTTGAGTTTCATCCCATGTTCCAGACAGAAATAGATTTCCTTTGCCTTCAGTATATGCTACCAACAGCTGCACCTACAAGTTTCTGAAATTCACTGCTTAAGAATTAGTGTGTAATATGGTGCACCAGAGGCCCAATAATGTATCATGATTTCTTGTACTGTGTTGTTTCGAGATCATTAGTTGAACATGAATTAGTAAAACTATCAAGGTATCTCTTTGTTACCTCACAGCTGCTCCAGAAGATGGAGCTTCACTTTTTGGTATAGGAATTGATTGGTTCCTTTTACTTCTAACGAGTAAGGCACCTGTAGTATTTATTCAGGTCACCTCTGTCAATACAAGATCTTTGCCATTTGCTAAGTCATGTTTATGTTTTAAAATGCTATTTGCTGGAAATTTGACTGAATAGTTATGCGAGCAGCATAGGGTTCCTCAGAACTTTATTGAGGAGTCCTCAATGAAAAGATAGGTAATAGTAGCGAAGAATTCCCTCTAAGACAACTTGCCCAACTGCTGATCTTCCCTTAAGGTGTCCATCCCCGAAGGAGTTTTGGGTGTGTTTTGGGGTGCACTATTCACCCAGGACAATGGAGAACCCCTAGAGTGCACTTTAGAACAATCTCTGGGATTCTCTGCAATGTGCAGGAAACCTGTGAAAGCTGTGCAGGAGTACTTTTGTAGACAGGGCCATGCAGAAAGGGATCTGTAAGGTTGTCCAAAAACCACTGGCTTCGGGCGGCTGGAGAAGATAAAAGCATTTCAAGAACGCATTGGTTTTCAGAGCCAGTCATTTTAATACCCTTAATTGACTTTTGAAAGCTAGTTTTGCATGTACACCAGGACATTGCACTGGAGTAAATGCCATGGTCCTTTGGTTCAGCGTTAATGAAATTGAAGAGAGGGTTCAGGTCCACCCCCTGACCAGCGGTTTAGAGCCATCCTCTTGTCTGGCTCACTTACTGTTCATGCAAGCCACTCAGTCCCAGTTTAGCCATGAAGTTTCCTTGCAGAAGTGGGTGGGTAGTTGGGGGCCCTATGCCAGTGGGCTTTGCTTGTGAAGGCTGAGCTGATAGGTAAAGCCAGGGCCTGCCCCCCCTACACACACACACTGATTCACTCCCACACAAACTCTTGCAGATATGCACATACACACTTTCACATATTAAGGGTGAGGATGCACATCAAGAGAGGAAAGGTTTAATCCTTGCGCCCCCATCCCCTTCCCTGGTGTGCTGACCTTCCTAGCTAAATCACACACCTGCCAGCACACCCAGCAACTATTCAGTGGGCTGTCAGGGGCATGGTTTACAGAGAGGAGGAATTCAACTGTGGGTGGAGGGAGGGACGTATCAGGGTTGCACGGAAGCCTCCAAGGCCTGTGGATTGCCCATACGTGATACAGAGCACATACTTTTTTCAAAAAAAATGGCCCATGCATGTAAACAAACATGGTGTCCTCCTTGTGGGTGCTGCCGTATTTGTTTGTGCCTGTGACTGCTGTTTGTTTGGTTTTTTTGCATTATGCATGCTTGAACACATGTGGTATTACAAACGTAACACCTGGAGCTGGGATTTGGGCAGCTCAGTTGTGTTACAGAACGCGAGGCGTATGGGATTGCACCATGATACCTGAATGTCGTGGCCACAATGCCTTTAGGGTAGGGCAGAGTCAGTTCCACCCTAGCCCTGTGATGCCTCTTCTTTGCCTAGTAGTGTGCCATGCCAGAGTTTTTGCTTCTAGCTTGTGCTGGCTGTAGTCGCTATACCCTAGCCTAAACACTTAACTTGCCAATGCCGTAATTTGTAGGATTGATCCAAAGCCTAGTTAATGCAGATGGATTTTCTTCTCACATTAAATCTATTTTAAGCATTGCTGTCTAAGTCCCTTTGTAATCAGGCTTGACATCTTGCTTATCATTGATCTGTACCAATATCATTTATAAATTGGTCTTTATGGAGTTAAATCCTATTTGAAAAGTTAATTGTTGATGTTTTCTTCAAAGCCTGCGTAGGCTCAGGAGACAATTCCAATAATGGTTAGTTGAAAATATCATCTTCAGTCTATTAATGCATGAATGGCTGATATGTATATATATTTAAAAAATCTTTTTCCTTTGGGTCATTGTATTTATACTTGTATTATTATTATTATTATTATTATTATTATTATTATTATTATTATTATTATTACATTTTCATTCTATTGCATCTTCATGTTGCTCTCTGTCAACATAAAAACATGCCATGCCTAAGCACAGTTGCAATGCAAATTGTGTTACTTTTGTATAATCCACATAAGGCCTTGGTGATTACTATTTGAGTATGCTCACACTCAGGCACTTACTTAAAAGCACAGCAATGCATACATATTGTTGAAATAGCATGTCAGTGTGTTTGGATCTTAAAATTACCATCTCTTCTCTTCCCCTTATCTCACTTTTTCTGACAGCTTGTAGATAAAGCCGGAGAAAGCAACAACATGGTATAATGACAAGTGTGCCGAAGACTGGTTCTAAACTTATGTTATTTATAAGGTCCTCTTGAAGAAAAGATCAGCACAAAGATTCTGTTGTATACAAAGGCAAAGTTTGTAATGGTCTTGACGTAAGTTTTTAATTTACACCATAGTCTACAAAATACATCCTTAGCAAAGAAAAATGGAGCAAGTGTGCGCCCAAGACATGCAGCACCAGGAATTCTGTGAACTAAATTGAAGAAAAGGTCATGGGAAAATCCATTATACTATTCAAGACATAAAGCTTTTGGAGTATGAGCTAAATGCAGCAAGCCCCAACCACCCACCCCTGGGAACTAACAGTGCCTGTAACTTTTACCTCCTCCTTTTGAAGGTGTAGTAGAGCAAACTGGGGTCAATTTGTAAAGCAGGACCCTTCTCTCTTCCCACCTGCCAAACTTCCTGTTTCGTCCCCTGTCTTGGAAGAAAGTAAATCTTTCTGTGTGTGTGTGTGGTTTCTTCTGTTTGAAAGCAAGAGACTCCCTTAAGTATGGTACGCCTGGCGTTTAAGATGGGTTTTCATCTTTAACTATACGCAAGTAGCAGAGGATTTCACTACACTGTTCTGCTGTATAAATCTCTTTGTAAAATGGCTAAAATAAACCTTTGTAGGAAAATGTTTAAAGCCAAATGTAAATTCTGATTAGGTGTGTCTTTACCTTTGGAATATGCAAAAAAGACTATCTTTTTCTTCTTCATTTCTTTTGGTACTAAACTAGTCTTAAACCAATCCTGGTTTTAATATCTGTTTTGTTTGGCAGGGACTGGAGAAACCAATTTTACACTCCTTTTTGGCTGGCTCCCTTGATCCACGTTACACATATGCTTTAGAAACAGGATGTAGCCCTAATTTTGTGCACATCATGTTTAGCTTCTGAAATTACCTGATTTGGTTCAAGGTGCTCGAACAGTTTATGAAATATGACCTACTCAGCTCACCAACCCTTTGAAAGGGCACTCCAGTCCTGGAAATCTTTGCTGCTTTTTCTGCAGGCAACACAATGTCCCTGCAGCATGTAACATGTTTTTACACTGGCATCGCACCCAGTATGCCATACAGAGACATTTAGTTGAAGCATCCTATTCTTATTCTAGGACAGCATGTTACAAATCTAACTTATTGTGTAAATAACTTTTTTTCCCCCTAACAATGAAGTTAAAAATATTAAGTCAGTTGTGTCCTGGGAAGTTTTGGGAAATTGTATTTTAGTAGTATTGATCAAGTGCCACATCTAAATACACATTTTATTCCTGTGGCTTGATTTGTTCTTATCCTGATGATTAGAAAGGGTGCCTATTTTACAAATGGCAAGTTTCAGTGCCACTTTGATTATTCCGATGAAGCAGCGAGAGAAGAAGTGTAAGTGACTTGATCAGGGAGAGGATTCGCACACCCCTTCCCCCCCCCCCCACCAAAGAAGATGCACAAGTGTTGCGGGAGGAATTGTAGGTCACTCATGCTCCCCCTCCCACCACTTCTGGGAAGCATTCTAGGTGGCTCTTGGGTGCATAACTGATCCAATTGGTCTTCAGCGAAGCTGCATATTAATGCAAGACCAGCCTATTTGCTTGGCTCTGAATGCCTAATAGAAGCCCCCATCAAAACAGGTAGAAGAACATTTATAATCTGACTTGGAGTGTGTGAGCATTTTCTGTTTATGCAAGCTGTTTTCTAAACACTAGTATAAACCACGTGTGTCTGCTAGTGCCTGACAGAAGGAGCCATCTAATAAATGGTTATTTAAATAGCTCTTTTTTTATTCGAGACAAGCCAATTTTAAAAGCTTTAAAAATCATTTTTGAATTACTGTTTCTGGTTGCAAATGTAACCTTTTGCACGAGTTTCCACATTTCTTTGATTTCCTCTTGGGGAAAGGAAAATGCCTCTTAAGGATCAGAACAGATTTTTCTTTCCCCAAAAAGGCCTGAAATTGGTGGTCTTCAGTCCTGAAGCCATGTGTGTACCTCATCTTGTCTCTGTGACACACATTGCTGTCTGTAAGATGTAAAAAAATATGGGGCTTTGGATACAACCCTAAAACAAAAAGTTTTTTTAAAAAGTAAATCCTATTGAATTGAGTGGGACATGCTTGTGAAATGAACCTTTGGCACCCGTGGTGCCTGCTTGCCAATTCCCACATGGTGTTTTTAACTACACAGGAGTGCTTTTGTGAATTGCTCCTATGTCTGAAACCGATTAACCCATGTTACAAGCTCCAAGAGAGATGCTTAAGGTTTGGAGCAACTGAGAAATGTCCATATCATTCCTAGAGCTGTAAAGGATCTCTTCAGATGATGCTGTGTCCTTGGGATTCTACCTAGGAGGAACTCAGGAGCAGACTACAGACTTGCATGTTCTCTCCCTTGCCACTCACCATAGGGAAAAGGAGCTGCATGATCTTGGGAGGTCTGTCCCTGATTCTGCAGCATATTACCCGGTTAGGGATAACCTGCATTCAGGTAAATGGAGCATCTCCCTGGTTCCTTATATTCTCGTGATGAGATGAACCAAGGAGGAAACTGCTCCCAATCATTCCTGGGAACAATGCCAAGGAGAAGCATCTTCTGAATGCACCCTGAGACGACTCATTCTCATGGCTCTATCTGGTTTACTTACATCTGGGAGGGACCTTTGTTGTTAAATAGTAAAGGTGGTAGCACTGTAGTCCTCTAGAAAGTAAAGCGAAGACAATTTGCTTCTTAAGTGATCTGGTTTGGTAGGGATCCTACTGTTTGTCTGGTGAGAATCACATTCATCTTCAAGCACCTCTGGGTTGTTGTTTTTTTAAAACAAGACATGGGCAAAGGTGGTGGTTTTTTACGTGAACATTCATTACAAAATGTGAACATTCATTACAATCCTTGTTTCGTCTTGCAACCCTATGTGATTAGAGTACTTTTGTGCACAAGAATTGTTGGGAGACTTTAAAAGAGTGGGTAGTACCTCTCTCTCACTGCCCTTTGATGAAATGGAAAGTTACACAAAACCTTGATTACCTTCAAACTAACATGCTTTGTTTTCAAAGCATTCTGAATGTTTATCTTAGGGCAGTGAATTTTCTCAAGGCTTTGACTTATAATTGGCAGCAGAGATAGAAAGGAGAGCAGCAGAGATAGAAACAAAGCATAACATCTGCAAGTTTCAGGGCAATACACCTTGGCAAATGCAAAATGTTGGGTTGTGTTGTTTTTTTGCAGCATTGGTATTATGATAGAAGAGGTCAGAAGGACTCCTTAGCCTCAAGGCTGCTATCCTACGCATACTTACTTGGGAGTGATTCACACTGAATTCATTGAGGCTTACTTCCAAGTCAACATGCATAGGATTGGGCTGCGTGTGTCGGAATCATTCGCAACAAAAAAGTACCTTCTGTAACAAAATAAGATTCTTCCCATTTAAATGTAATTCTTGATTTCTGCTTTAAGAATCACACAAGGATCTTATCCTGGAGAGAGAGAAAAATACTGTAAATACACTTGTCATACCTTGAATAAATGGGTACTTTTTCTATTAATGGTTGGTGTCATTTTTTTAAAAAAACCTTACTATTGAAATGTTCTGTACATTTTTTTGTTACTTATCTCAATAAGAGGTGTTTTTTTTCAAGTTGTGTGATTTTTGTAGGAAGGGATATTATAACTCCTTTTCCCTTATCCAAGAGAAATTGCCTTATCAGTCCTACCTGAGTAATTTTGGAAACAATATGAAGAATTTATAGAATCATAGAATAGCAGAGTTGGAAGGGGCCTACAAGGCCATTGAGTCCAACCCCCTGCTCAATGCAGGAATCCACCCTAAAGCATCCCTGACAGATGCTTGTCCAGCTGCCTCTTGAAGGCCTCTAGTGTGGGAGAGCCCACAACCTCCCTAGGTAACTGATTCCACCGTCGCACTGCTCTAACAGTTAGGAAGTTTTTCCTGATGTCCAGCCGGAATCTGGCTTCCTTTAACTTGAGCCCGTTATTCCGTGTCCTGCACTCTGGGAGGATCGAGAAGAGATCCTGGCCCTCCTCTGTGTGACAACCTTTTAAGTATTTGAAGAGTGCTATCATGTCTCCCCTCAATCTTCTCTTCTCCAGGCTAAACATGCCCAGTTCTTTCAGTCTCTCTTCATAGGGCTTTGTTTCAAGACCTCTGATCATCCTGGTTGCCCTCTTCTGAACATGCTCCAGCTTGTCTGCGTCCTTATCTGTGTCAGGCTAATCCAGAATCCTCATAGTGCTTGCCCATCACAGATGCTGATATTGCACATCTCTGTTCACTTTTGTGCTTGAAAAAGTCTCTGGGATCCGAGTTGTGTGCACTCCCGTAGTCAAACTTTAAAGACATAGACTGGGTTCAAACAATCATGGGCTATGTGTTGTCTGAATGCAACACATTTTTCTCAGAGTGGGTTAACATGTTGGCTGGACGCAGCATGTTTTTTACAGGGTGGCTTGTTAACCATGCAGTGTGGTTTATTTCTCTTGAACAAGCCACCTTGAGAACCCATGGCTTGTTGCTGGATTGTTCAGAGTCACACTGCCCGGCTAATAAACAACCCTGCAGAAAATGTGCTGCATTCAGACAACACAATAACCCATGGTTCAGCATCAACCCATACTAATAATAATAATATATTTATTTGTTACTCGCCTCTCCCTCTGGATCGAGGCGGGGTACAACACAAAAACACAATAAAATACTAGGTTGTATGAAGCCAGCCAAAGGTAGCAACTATGTCTTTTCCCCTTTACTCAAAAGTAAACCCAGATGGCTCGATTAATATCCTAGTATACATGTGTGATCGGTATAAAATGGGCTTTAATCTTTTGTCCCTTGCTGCAGTCCTAATTTGGATTGGTCCCCTTGCACCTGCAATTTGAATTGTCATTTGTTTTAATGGATCCTTTTTTCTTCTTTGGCAATGCAAACTGCAGGTGCAGGAGGCCTGCCTGGATTGAAAAAGCGGGGTGCAAAGGGTTAAAGCACCCCCACACTAGTTTCCCAATCCAGGCTGGGTCCACCATGCTTACTTTTGAGTAAGGGGAGAAAAAAGACATGGGGACAGGAAAACTCGGGTTCAAATACCCATACAGCCATGGGGCTCACTGTGTCGCTTCCACTGGGCCAGTCACACTCAGCCTAACCTACCTCACAGCGATGTTGCAAGTACACAATGGGGGCGAAGGGGAGAACCATGTGAGCTGCTCACAGCATCTTGAAGAAGGGCAAAATAACAATATAATTAAATTTAAAACTGAGAACTATGAACTTTTTTAAAAACAACAATAGGCAGTCTAATTTAATAATTTCCATAGTCTCCAGGGCCAGGCAGATTATGTTTGTTCATTATCAATATACTTCTATCCTCCACTCTTAAATCCAGGTCATGATGGCGAAGGGAAGTGTTCATTGACAAATCCTTCTCTCTTGATGCAACCCCCTAGATAACCCATTAGGCTCTATTTCCATTTTGTTTTGTTTTCAAAGGTTGTTAGGTCCTCATGTACCTTTACCTGTACCTTTAAATTTACCAAGGGGATACAGCTATTGCCCCTCAGCTCCTGTTTCTCCACCCCACCTACTGCAGCCGGCCGGGCTCTGTTCCGCTACAGAAGACTGGGCAAGGGGTTCATAGAGAAACCGAGCAGAAGATGCAGTGATTGTATCTGTTCTTGCCTCTTAAGTATTTATATGCAGTTGCCACAGCATTTCACCTACAGCCACAGTGTGAGGCACATCTTGACAATTTCATTATGAAATATAGAGGGAAGGCCAAAATATTTTGAGAAGATACAAGGGAGATCATTGGTGTAGAAGATGGGTGTATGGGTTGATTGGTTGTGTGCTTTTCTAGGATTGGCTCCGGAAAAGGGCCTGGCAACCATGCTTCCTTTACATCCTTGCTGCTCCCTCCTGTTCCAAAAAAGCTTTACCTTTAGAATTGGCACAAGAGTATTCCACTGAAGTTTTAAGAGGCCGTGTTTGAATGCTTGGCTGGGGCAATTTGGGCACCATTGTTACGGAAAGCAACAGGATTTATCCGAGGGAAGTGACCCTCCTTATAAGCGTCTGAAATTAGTTAGATTTTCCTTTATCTTAACTAATAATCAAGATTGCTTAATGCAGTGGAAGGTGATGTGGTGCCCACCAAGGTGCCATACCTCTCTGACTTCTTTTTAAAAAATGAACACATTTTCTTATTGCAGCTGGGATTGCTTCAAAACATAGGCTTTTCCGACTGCTCAGATCTTCATGGAATAGTAGAGTTGGAAGGGGCCTGTGCAGGAATCCACCCTATAGCATCCCTGACAGGTGGTTGTCCAGCTGCTTCTTGAATGCCTCTAGTGTGGGAGAGCCCACAACCTCCCTAGGTAACTGGTTCCATTGTCGTACTGCTCTAACAGCCAGGAAGTTTTTCCTGATGTCCAGCCAGAATCTGGCTTCCTGTAACTTGAGCCCATTTTTCTGTGTCCTGCACTCTGGGAGGATCAAGAAGAGATCCTGGCCCTCCTCTGTGAGACAACCTTTCAAATATTTGAAGAGTACTATCATGTCTCCCTTCAATCTCCTCTTATCCAGGCTAAACACACCCAGTTTCCCACAAATGCCCCTTGTCTCCACGATGGGGCTCAGAGACATGCTTACGAAATGAAGGAGAGAGAGAGTGGATGGCTGGGAGTGCAGTTGTGGGTGGTGAACCAGAGTGAGTGTGAAAAAGATGTGGGGAGGAATGAGCTGGCTGACAGAGGGAAAGGATTTGCTGCTGTTATGGTAGGTTCTGAACAGAAAAGTGTTCAAAGGAATTGTTTTCTGTGTGGTAGCTGAGGACCTTACCTCTGCATTGTACACCGTCCTTTGGATAGGTCCTTTGTGACTGCCTATGCCTCCCACGGCAGCCATTTTGTGGTGCTGCCCAAGGTAGGGTGACCATATGGAAAGGAGGATAGGGCTCCTGCATCTTTTAACAGTTGAATAGTAAAGGGAGTTTCAGCAGGTGTCATTTGTATGCATGCAGCACCTGGTGAAATCCCCTCTTCACCACAACAGTTAAAGCTGCAGGAGCCCTGCCCTCTTTGAGTGACCAAATATGAAAAAGAGCAGGGCTCCTGCAGCTTTAACTGTCGTGCTGAAGAGGGAAGTTCACCAGGTGCTGCATGCATACAAATAGCACCTGCTGAAATTCCCTTTTTTATTTAACTGTTAGAGATACAGGAGCCCTGTCCTCCTTTTCTAATAATCACCCTAGCCCACAGCACTTTCTCAAATTGCCAAGTGGGCCCACGGACCCAGAAGGGGCAGCCTACCTCTGGCTAAGTGGACTTTTTACAAAGGGACCCTCCTCCTGTAGCTACAAGGCAGCACTCTCAGGAGTATCGATGAGATTTCAAACAGAGCTTCTGAATGGATGCCAAGACCCCGACACCCAAGAGGGCTGACAGGCAGCATTTGAGGCATGACAAATCAAGCCCAACGTGCCCCTTCATTTCGTATTGACTTCAATGCCATAGTGGTCAATTTCAACAAGAGAGCTACTGCTAAAGAAGACTTTGCAACCATGGAGCTGGCTTCACTGAGCATCAGCAGCGGCCTGTCAGCATTATTTTAATGGCTGGTTATAAAGTGCATGCCAGTTTTCGTTGCGAGGTCTCAGTGATCAAGAAAGAGATTTCATTCATTCATTCGTTAGTTATTACAGAAGAACATAAATAGAGCCCTGCTGGATCAGACCGAGGGTCCATCTAGCCCAGCACTCTGTTCACACAGTGGCCAACCAGCTGTCGACCAGGGACCCACAAGCAGGACACTCTCCAACCCATGTTCCCCAGCAACTGGTATATATAGGTTACTGCCCAATAGCCGAAACTCTGGGCAGTCCACAACAATTAAAACCATAAAATACCAGACAATAAAATATGAATGAGATACAGTACAATATATATTTAAATATATAAATACATTTATTATTATTATTATTATTATTTATTACATTTATATACCGCCCCATAACTGAAGCTCTCTGGGTGGTTTACAAAAGTTAAAAACAGTAAACATTTAAAAAGTATACAAAATTTAAAACCATCAAAAACAACAGTATAAAAACAACAGTATCCATTTAAAAACAAAATTTCTGGTTAAAAAAGAAACTTAGCGTTGTTAAATGCCTGGGAGTTTACAACATAAAAATAACTAATAGAAGCTAGCCACAGTGCAAAACATTAAAATATAATACTAGATCAAAACAAACTGAAAAACTAAAATGCCTGGGAGAATGAAAAGGGTCTTAGAATCATAGAATAGCAGAGTTGGAAGGGGCCTATAAGGCCATCAAGTCCAACCCCCTGCTCAATGCAGGAATCCACCCTAAAGCATCCTTGACAGATGGTTGTCCTGCTGCCTCTTGAAGGCCTCTAGTGTGGGAGAGCCCACAACCTCCCTAGGTAACTGATTCCATTGCCGTATTGATTCCATTGTTTTGCACCTGATTCCATTGTTTTGCATCTGGTGCAAAACAAGTATATGGTAAGGCACCAGGCAAACCTTTCTGGGAAGCTCATTCTGTGTGTGACAGGGGTCCCACAGCAGAAAAGGCCCTGTTCTTAGTAGTCACCTCCCCTCACTTTCCTTGGCAGGGGTTCCTGGAGAAGGACTGCGGAAGCTGATCTTAGGCTCCGGGCAGGTGTAAATGGGAGGAGATGAGCCTTCAGGTAGCCTGGCCCCAAACTGTTTAGGGCTTTGAATGTTAGTATCGGGTTCAGAAATGGACTGGCAGTCAGTGCAGCTGAAAGAGTACTGGCATAATATGATCACATTGGTCAGTCCCCATTAATAGTCTCACTGCCCTAATTTAGACCAGCGGAAGTTTCCGGATCATTTTTAAAGGCAGCCCCATGTATAACACATTGCAGTAATCCAAATGAGAGGTTATCAGAGCATGGATAACTGTAGCTAGGCTATCTCTGGCCATATAAGAACATGACTGCTTTTCTGGTATGGAGGTCAGGTGGGTGTATGTATTTCAAAGAGAAGAATTTTGTAAAAATGTTCGTGGAAATTCACTGAAGTATGTTAAATGCAGTGAGTTTTTCATCTTTCCTAGCCTATCATACATAAGCTGCGTGGCAAACTGATGAATTAAACCACAGTAGGATTCCTCTTAAGTTCTTCTAAGGGGTGTTTGGGTGGGTGCATGCATGATAGACCGATAGACATGGAGATCATTCTCTCTCTCTCTCTCTCTCTCTCTCTCTCTCTCTCTCACACACACACACACACACACACACACACACACACACACTGCTAGAACTTGGGGGTCTCCCAATGAAATCATTTGGCAATCTATTCGGGACAAATAAAAGGTAGGATTTTTTCACACAAGTGTAGTTACTTATGGAATTCACTGCCAGAAGGTGTAGTGGTAGCTACTATCTTGGCTTTTAAATTATTTTAGATAAATCAATGGAAGATCAGTCTGTTACTTGTGAAGATGGGAGAAAACACCATCGTTGTAGGGCAGACCACTAGCAATGTATTGTCCATCTTATTTAGATGGAAAGGAAAGGAAAGGAAAGGAACTTCTCGTGCAAGCACTGAGTCATTACTGACTCTTGGAGGGACGCCAGCTTTCGCTGACGTTTTCTTGGCAGGCCTTATAGCGGGGTGGTTTGCCGTTGCCTTCCCTGGCCGTTATTACCTTTCCCCCAGCTAACTGGGTACTCATTTTACCGACCTCGGGAGGATGGAAGGCTGAGTCGACCCGAGCCGGCTGCCTGAGAACCAGCTTCCGCTGGGATCGAACTCAGGTCGTGGGGAGAGTTTCAGCTGCAAAAACCGCTGCTTTACCACTCTGCACCACACGAGGCTATTTAGATGGACGTACCTGATAATCCAGGATGGAGGAGGGAAGATCTCGCATTGCAATTAACGCAAGATCCCATCTCCATTTACACATGAGGCGTGACGACCTCAGGAAGAGAGGTGTCGTGCCTGCCATTTTTAAAATTATTTTTAAAGGAGAAGCAGTGCACAAACGCTCATGAGCTTGAGGTAGGTCTTTTTTTAAAAAAATTAACTTAATTTCCCTGCTCCCCTCACCCTACCCCTGATGCGCGCAGCGCGGCTCCTGGTGAGGAATCATGCGGAGCTGGGTCAAACTGTGGCAACGGGCCACACATTCCCGAGACTGCGGAAAAAGCAGGCCCAAAGTGGAGGGCTCTATCCCAGGGCAAGGGAGGGATGACCCCTCCCTGATCCCGGGATCCCCTGTGCGTCATGTGGATGCACAGGGACGATCCAGGGCTCGCCCCGTGATAAAGCCTGGTCTAGCTAAGGCCTGGGAATGGGGTGGCTGTGTGTCCTACATTACAGAGGGCAGTCCTCGATTCAAACAGATGGCCTTGAAGTTGCCTAACCACAGTGAGTACCTGGACAGCAAACTGAGACGGCACACAAATTCCCTGGTTACTGGTTTCCCCACTGTGGTGCACTGCCTTGCATTTCTATTAAAATTCCAGTAATTCTTTTTCAATTTGTATCTTTACTTATAAATCAGTATCTCCACATTGTAGTGCACTAAAGACGTTTTGGACCACAACTCCCAGCATTCCTGACCATTGGCTATGCTGGCTGGGTCTGATAGGATCAAAGTCTAAAACATCTGGAGGGCAGTAGGTTACCTACCCTTGCCTATTCTGAAATAATCTAGTGCTTTGCTAAGATTGCTGTTATCTTTAGAAGCTGGCCCAGCTGGTTGGCAAACAGATTCTAGCATCATCATTTACCGCTGGCTTATTATTTGAACGTTTCCATGGCAACCCTCCCTCTCTGCCTTCTGATCTTGTAAAGACTTACTTGCATGTTACTTTATGTGCTGTTAAGGCTTGGCTCATTAAAGAAAAGGGAGGGGGAACACAGATTTTGCTTAACGATGTTAAAGAGTTCAAAGCTGCAAATGGCTGCTGTGCAGAAGAGCCAAACTGCCCATTTTGCACCGATTCAACTATTTTAGAATTCCAATGAGACATCTTGGAATTGTGAACATTGTTTTATTTTATGATTTATTTTTATTTATTTTTGACCCTGCTTTTCCACTTTATCTGAGTGCATAGCAGCAGTGGCTACAAGCATTAAAAACAAAACAAAAAACAACGTATTTTTTTGTAAAACGGTAACATGCACAAAATGGAAAATAACAGGAGACACGGTGGCATAAAACACTAGAACAATGTTCAACTAAAAGAAATTAATAAATAAATAAATATGAAAAGTTCTGGGTGTGGAGGAGTTCTTTACCTGGCTTCAAAACAACATCGGCATAGGTGTTGGATAAGCCTAGCTGGGGAAAGCATTCCAAAGGCTACAGCTGAGAAAGTCCTATCCACAGGGCTACCTACCTCACCTCAGACAGCAGGAGCACCCAGCTGGCTCAGCTACTAGAACGAAACAAGCGCATTTAGCAGGAGTAGTAAAATATTATTCATCTTACATGTCATTCCCTCTAATAGTGTACACAGGTGGTGCGTGCCAACAGAAATGGAATGAAACAGGGGCCACTGAGAAACAAGGAGAAGTTTTCAATATACTCAGGGGAACTCTTGGGTTTAGAGAGGTAGAGGTTTTTTTTTAAGGGGAGGGAACTATGGGGGGGCACCCTTCCTCTTAAAAAACAAACAAACACAATGTAATGAACTCTGAGCATGTGCAGGTGCCATAGGATATTTGTAAGCTGGAAAAGAAAAGCAGAAAACCAAGGGGGTTGTAGAATGGAGTACCTATTGAAACCCTGAACAGGAGCAGTCCTTTTGCAGGGTTGATGTGAAGGAGAGCAGATAGACTGCGCTGGGCAGAGGACAAATAGGTGATGTAGTTGGGAAAAGGTAGTTTTAGTTTGGTATTATTATGCACCAGTTCTAAATGACAAAGGGCCTTGGTGCCAGGAAGATGCTTCTAATCTACTTCAATGCCATGAGTCATCTCAGAGGCCAAAGGAGGTGGGAGACGAAGGTAATAGGCTGAGGCTGAAGGGGGTGGGGGGTGGAGAGAGGAAACAGGAGAAAAGGATATAGTTGGGGACCAGCCCCATACTCCTTGTCTTGTCTTTGCCAAAAGATGTGGAGAGAACGATGGTGTGGGGTGGGAGAAGCAAGGCCCTGCTTATGAGCGAGTAGTCACAGTTAAGATGTAATTGTTTTATCTGTTACTGGGTTTTTATGCTATGCACGTTTCAAGCTACTTTTAGTTATTCTTCCCATGTATCTTGTATTTTATATTGTATCTTATATTGTATTTTATATTATGGTTTTATACTGTTGTTTTATACTTTGAATGGTTTTAATTTTTGTGAACAGCCCAGAGAGCTCCGGCTATTGGGCGGTATAGAAATGTAATAAATAAATAAATAAATAAATAAATAAATATCTACCCTACCTTTAATCTTAATAAAGTGTTCTACCTCACAATTTGTGAGCCCTTTTTGTCTTTGTCTGGGTCCTTGCTAAATCCGGTGGTACAGGTCACGGAAAGACTTGCTCAATCTTTACAATTATATCCTGCAATGTTTTGTTGAAGGTCATAATAATAGTTAATAATATTTTTTATTATTATTATTGAGCATGTATATAGCGCTTTTTGATTTCTCATCATTGTTCATATACATTAAATGTGATGTTGGGTGTACACCAAGTACGTTCCTGTGCAGGCTCATACGTACGTGATACGTACAGAGTTACCACATCCAAGATTTGTGGCCACACTGGCGTGTTAATACTTTATGTCTAAGAAACGTAACCTGCTTTTGACATAAGATATGCGGAGAATCACAGTTATGACTCAAAGAATCATCAAGTAAACAGCAAGAGGGGCAGGAACTTATGGGTCCCAAAACAAAGAGAAAATATTCCCAGGTGCCTAAAACCTCCCACAACCTTTTATTATGGCCAGTGCATTTCAGAAATTATTTCCTTCCTCAGCAACTAGAATTAAAATATTGTTGCAAAACATTATTAATGGTTTCAAACATTCCTAAAATCTGTAAACATGTCTAAACAGTTACACCAAATCATGTACTAAAATGCATCCACACTTATAAGACATAGCCATTAAAAACATGTATTTCCCCCCTTTAGGGTATATAGATAAAATTTATTGCCTTTACCTACTGATATGTTAAAGTGCAGCCATATGTTGAAATAAAAAAGTTTCCCTTTCACAAGACTACTTACATACACATCTAAAGTGAATCTGATACAGTAGGTTCCCTTGGCTGATAAAACAAATGGTTCCCTTGACAGAGAATCTCTATGGCCTTCTTAGCACATTCCTCTGCAGAAATATCTCCCTAGTCACCCTCTTATCTGCCCCCAGATGAGTTGCAAATAATTATTCCAACACTTCTGTCTCAAAATACTCAAATCACATGGGAGACTCACACTGATTTTATAGTCCTACATTGGCTGCAGATGAAATCAAGCCAATACTATTTTGTTCCAGGGGAGATTTCTTTCTAGCGTTTTTCTCCTCTACTCATGAGTAAATAGCAAGGTTCTTACCTAGGGTGACCATATGAAAAGGAGGACAGGGCTCCTGTATCTTTAACAGTTGCATAGAAAAGGGAATTTCAGCAGGTGTCATTGATATAAACGGAGAACCTGCTGAAATCCCCTCTTCATCACCACAGTTAAAGCTGCAGGAGCTATACTAGAGTGACCAGATTTAAAAGAGGGCAGGGCACCTGCAGCTTTAACTGTGGTGATGAAGAGGAAATTTCACCAGGTTCCCCATATATACAAATGACTCCTGCTGAAATTCCCTTTTCAATACAACTGTTAAAGATACAGGAGCCCTGTCCTCCTTTTCATATGGTCACCCTATCAGACCTAAGTTACGGTAATGGTAAGTTAGGACCCTTTCAAAAAAGTTTGTCCAGCTGCAGAGTTTAGAATATCTGTATTCTAAGAAGAAGTTTGGCATTAGGCTTATTTTTTTTTGTCTTTTGTGGCATTCACATATGATGAACAGTCTCCAGAGAAGTGTTTGCAATCACTGGTATTTAGTAGAGGACTCTTTGGCCTCAAACAACAGACCCTGCATGACTGTCGAACAAACCCAAAATATAAAGGCCTGGTTGGTACAATATTTATTTACAATATACTGATGCACCTTGATTGCTATATACCGACCAGCCTTTGAAAATTTTCGTTGCAGCAACAACATGTTATATAAGAATATGGTAGGCTAAGGCTTATTACTCAAGAGCAACCGTTTTGCTCATTTTTGTTTTAAACTAGGGTGACCATGTGAAAAGGAGGGCAGGGCTCCTGCATCCTGTTGTGATGAAGAGGGCTTTTCAGCAGGTGCTGTATTCATACAAATGACACCTGCTGAGATTCCGTTTTCAGTACAACTGTTAAAGATACAGGAGCCCTGTCCTCCTTTCCATATGGTCACCCTAGCCTTGGAAGTCATATAGTCCAACCCCTGTCAATGCAGGGAGTTTGTAACTACAGATATCTGTGCCTCCAGTGCAGGACAGCCCATGATCTCTTCAGGGGGCCTATTCTACTCTGGAACAGCTTTTATTGTTAGGGGGTTTGTGTTAACGTTTTGCTGAAAATCTGCTTCCCTGCAATTTCCTCTCTTTGTTTCTAGTCCTGCCCTCTGGAGCAACAGAGAACATGCTTGTTCCATAATCCATGTGATTATTCTGTGACCAGAAACAGAAAAGAAAACATTCTCAGGCACCTGGGGGGGAAATGCACACTTTTTTTTATTATGCCCAATGCATTTCGGAAAGGCCATACCTACTTCAGGGGCAGGAATTAAAATATGGCTGCAAAACTTTATTGTTTAAAACACTCCAAAAATCTGCAACCATGGGGCTGTCTACACATGGAGAAAGCCCCACGGTGGCTGTGGATCTGTGCCCTGTTGGTTAGACTATGCAAGCGCAGGTTCACAGCCATCAAGGGGCTTCCCTGCGACGCTGCGTTCTAAAAAAGTTGAGTACCCTGACTTTTTCAAAGGGAACAACATTAACACAGCACTTCCGCCATGTAATGTCGCTCCACGGCCAATCCAAGGCCAACCTGGGGGTGGAGCCTTGTGGAAGGCGACCAGCGATTGGTCGCCTTCCACCTGGAAGAGGGCGGGGGCAGTTCTGGGACCCGGATGGCTGTCCCAGCAACCCCACACTCCTTCCTCGACATCAGGATTATCCAACACCAGGGAAAGCACAGGGTTAAGGAGGGAGGCAACGCCAACCTGGTGCCGTGAAGACAGCCCCCATGTCTAAACCATTACATTAAATAATATACTAAAACGCATCTGCAATTTGCACTTATGAGACATAGCCAATTGTCCCCCTTTGGGTCATATTAGATAAAAGTTATAATTTATTGCCTTTACTGATATTTCAAAATGGAGATGTCCTCAGTTTATAGTTAGTGTTGTTATGCACCCAGGGCCAAGGCACAACAAGGAATTGTTCTGTAATCTCAGATACTGGTGTAAAGTCCATGTCACCATGGGCACTAGCAGTCCTTTCCCACTTTTTGCCCCTCAACACACAATAGCTCATGAATAGTGTAAATGTGGCTCATGCATAGTGAATCCCTCTCCCAAATTGGTATGTGGGTCAGCCCCTCTCCCTTTCATACACCGATTGGCTGCCTCTGTCCCCTTTCCCCTCCCTTCTGGCACTAACAGCCCAACCCTGGGCCTGCCTTCATGCCGAACTGATTGGCCAAACAGGGCAGTCCATCAGCCGCTGGTGGAGGGGCTGTCCTGCTTGTTTGGCGCAGGGGAAATTAATGTCTATCAAAGCTCGAGCTTTGAATTGTTTTCAGCTTTCAACATTTTCTGCACAGCTGCATTGCTCGAGCTTAAGGCACAATACTATGCATATTTAGCCTGAACTATGTCCTTCGATTATATTGCATTTTATTCTTTTAAGCATTTGCATATCATGTTATATTTTTAACTGTGTTTTGAAATGGTGATTTACTTTTAAAACTGGTTGCAATGTGCTCACAGAACATTCATTATTGGATTTGACCTGTATTAAATAAATAAAAATAACACAAATAAATACTTATTGTGCTGTCTGAACACACACTGGCGCCGTTCAGACAGCCCGCTGAACCATGCTGCTTAACCACAAAATGGTTAACGGAATGCAATGCATTCCGTTAACCATTTTGTGGTTAAGCAGCATGGTTTAGCATGTTGTCTGAACAGGGCCATAGCATTGCACCCTTCGTTGCCTCACTAAACTCGCAAGAAAGTATCCATCAGATTGCAGACTTAATCGGGAGAGGAAACGGCAGTGTGTTATTATTTCTATTTATTTATTTATTTATTTATTTTATTACATTTCTATACCGCCCAATAGCCGGAGCTCTCTGGGCGGTTAATTATTAATTAATACTTATATACTGCTTAATAAAATCCCTAAGGGGTTTACATATAATATGAAAATTGCCACTTAAAATACACTTTTAAAAACCACGGCTTAAAATGTACCACTAAAAGCCATTTCAGTTATTATTAGTATTATTATTGTTATTTACAGTTGTATACTGGCCCATAGCCAAGCTCTCTGGCCGGTTTACATAAGATGATGATGACGACAACAACAGCAGCAGCAATACAGAGACAGTAACAAGAAGCTGCAGAATGATTAATTTCCCTTAGGGAGAAATTGCACCAGTTGCTGGGGAACATGGGTGGGAGGGTGCTGTGGCACCATGTCCTGCCTTGTTGGTACCTGGCCGCTGGCCACTGTGTGAACAGAGTGCTGGACTAGATGGATGGACCCTTGGTCTGATCCAGCCGGGCTCTTCTTCTTATGTTCTATGCATGTTTATACAAGGGTGGGGGAAGTCCAATAATTCCCAGCATTTCCCAGCCAGCCATGCTGGGAATTGTAGGACTTTTTTTTCCTTTCGAAATATGCATAGGATTCGCTTTGAATTAAAACTGGTGCAGCACCATGGATCGCTCCTTTAGAGTTCTGGCTGGTTCTGACTCAAACCCGGAATGGATTCGGAGCCCCACCAAATTCGGAGCCACCCGCCTCCGATGGCTGGTTGGCCACTGTGTGAACATAGTGCTGGACTAGATGCACCCTTGGTCTGATCCAGCAGGGCTCTTCTTCTAATGTTCTATGCATGTCTATACAGGCAGGGGAGGGGGAGTCCTATAACTCCCAGCTTTCCCCAGCCAGACGTGCTGGGAATTGTAGGACTTTTTCCTCCCTGTGGAAATATGCATAGGATTCGCTTTGAATTAAAACTGCGAGCAAGCCCGCTTAAATAAATGTGTTTTCAGGAGGCGGGCGCAATGAGAAACATCCCATCTTTTGCAGCAGCTGCTGCTGAGTTCCAGGCCAGAGTAAAGGTGTTCGTCTTTCAGGTGCCACCAGAGAGGGCTCTTTTGCCGGTTTTGTTGCAAGCAGAGGAGGCTGGTGGCTCCGATGTCCGTGGGGCTGTGAATTTCCGTAAGAACCAGCCCGAACTCTAAAGGAGCGATCCAAGTTGCCGAACCTATTTGAGGTGAGGTTGAGTCCCGCACCTCAGATCGCTTCCCCAGAGTTCGGACGAGTTCGGACCCAAACCCAGAGCGGATGCACAACCCCACCGACGTCGGAGCCACCCGCCTCCACTGAAACAGATATCTAAGGTGCGGGACGGTAACAAGAAGCTGAGCCCTCTCTTGTGGCACCTGAAAGACGAACACCTTTATTCTGGCCTGGAACTCAGCAGCAGCAGCAGCTGCTGCAAAAGATGGGATGTTTCTCATTGCGCCCGCCTCCTGAAAACACACTTAATTTAAGCGGGCTTGCTCGCAGTTTTAATTCAAAGCGAATCCTATGCATATTTCCGCAGGGGGAAAAAAGTCCTACAATTCCCAGCACGTCTGGCTGGGGAACGCTGGGAGTTATAGGACTCCCCCCCCCCCCCGTATAGACATGCATAGAACATAAGAAGAAGAGCCCTGCTGGATCAGACCAAGGGTGCATCTAGTCCAGCACTATGTTCACACAGTGGCCAACCAGCCATCGGAGGCGGCTGGTTCCGAATTTGGTGGGGCTCCGAATCTATTCCGGGTTTGAGTCAGAACCAGCCAGAACTCTAAAGGAGCGATCCATGGTGTTGGGGGGGGGGGATTGGCTTCCGCCCCTGGGATAGCTCCTTTAGAGGCCTGACTGGTTTTGACTAAAACCCAGGGAGGATGCACGGCCCCACCAGAATCGGAGCCACCAGCCTCCACTGACGTAGGAAGCCCCCCCCCCCCGCGCCAAATCATACTGCCACCCCCCCTCCCTTCTCCCATTCCGGAGAATGTCCGAAATTTTTTCCCTCTGCGACTTCCCCCTAGCGGCGTCTGCGGGGAGCGCGCTTTCCTGGCTGTGATGCAATTGGAGGCAGGCAAGGAAGGAACCAGCCGCCTGCTGCCGCTGCTGCTGCTCAAGGAGCGCCTTTCATTCTAAGCTGTGCTGCAACGTGTCCCACCGGCGGCTGCTTTTTCTCCTGTCCTCCGGGGCTGCTTTTGTAGCGGGAGACCGTGCTCCGTTTTTGCAGCCGTGCAAGAGAGATCCGTAAAGGAAAGAAAGGCTCCCGGGCGATCCCCAGCTCTCTCTCTCTCTCTCTCTCTCTCTCCTTGGCTGCCTGCTTTTTTTTCTTTCTTTTGCTTTTCTTCTTCTTCTCCCTTTTGGAAATTGGGGACTGGATTTTGCCAGCATGATGAAGGTAAGAATCTGCGAGGAGCGATCATGCTATGCCTGCATGCATGCGTGCATGCATCGTGGCCAAGGGACCCGGCGGCCACGTTTGCAAGGCGGGGGTGGGGTGGGGGAAGCTGCCACTTTGAAAGCAATCCCGAATCGGGGGCGATATTGCCGCTCTGTTTCAGGGGTTCCTTTCTCAGCCAGCCGCTTCGACTGGAGTTCTGCCGCTCTGTGATAGCATCCATACGGACTAGCGTTGAAAATCAATAAGATCGCGTGCGTGTGGGGGTGGTGGGGAGGGGGGGTTGGACACGGAGGGACACAAGATCGAAGGTCAGCAATTTATTTATTTACCTGCAGAGAAGAATATTATTATTGCTTTTTGGGGGAGGGGGGGAAAGGAGAGGTTAGATTAAGGAGTTAAAAAAGGAGAGGATGTAGTGGTTAAATCTCTCCTCTTCCCCCCCCCCGCCTCATTGCATTAACTAAAAACCTGTACTTTATGCTTTTGCAGGCATCTTGTATTCTTCATTCTCCCCCCCACCCCACCCCCGGAATTTGGCAATAGAAATGCTAAAATGGAACAATAAATGACAAGAATGCCATTGCTAACTCTAGCTGGAGGATTCGAGAGGGTGTTTTTTGGGGGGCGGGGGCGGGGGAAGGATGTGTGTGTCTGTGTCGGGTAGTTTTCGCGTGTCCGGATTGTTGTTGTTTTTGGATGCTGCATTTAAAGGTTCCAGGCGTTTATTTATAGATCTCCGCTTTGCCATCAAATTTGCACGCCCCGAATCAGGTCAACAGGCAGCCCACGACTCGCTGGTGATGGTTTGGAGCCGCCGGTGATGGGCAGGGTTGGAGTTAATGGAAGATGTGAGTTCAGTTCCCCTCTTGACGTGAGATCCTGCAAGACTGTCACCCCCCCTCTCCTCCCCTTCTCTGCCAGCTAAGCTGTTCTAACAGATGCGCTCTAGATCCTGTTTCCTTTCACACATTTCCTCCAGTCGTCGAATCGGAGAGGGAGACATTCTCCCCTCAAAGCACCACTGTGTAGATTTTTTTTTAAAAAAAAAAAACCTTCCAGGGCAATGCTGATGTTGGGGGTTTGAGAGTGAGGAGAGGCGGTAACGTTATTCCCCACCAAACAGCTACTACAACCTAGGACGTCTCTTTGGGTGGGGCGGGGAGGCAGATTTCAGCGAAAGGGATGGAATTCACATGAGCGTGCTGAGATCCATGTTGGGACGGAGCGCTAGGGAAAAGGTCACGGCCAAGTTGCAGATTTCAGCTGCGTGTCCCCCGTGCTGTTCGTCATGCTACTGGCAAGAAGGGACAGGGTAGGAGTCCAGAGGCTAGCTGGGGGGCGTGATTGACTTTTTGTGGAATTGTTCGGTGCCCTCCGCTACTCAAGGGGAGTTATTTTGCCGCACCAGCTGGAAATGGGGGTGCCACTTAAACACACACACACACACACAGCTGTTTGGCAGGTATTAAAGAGCTCACTGCTACCCGTCCTACCGCTTCATCTCTGAGCCCAAAAATTCTAAACAACACCACCCTTACCTGCTCAATTTTGGCATGTCAGGCTGCTGCTGAGGGCCTCAGGAGCATGGGCAGAAGGAAAAGCTGGCACTGTGAAGTGCAATCTACATCCCATGCTTTGCAGAATTGGGACCTGCCGTGAAATGTTGCAGTTCAGGGTGCAAGCTGGCCAGGCATACCCACTTCCAGAATACTCCATTTCATCCCACCATCCTGGCTTTCTCAGTCCAACGTCTGCCCCAACATTGAGCGTCGCGTGTCCATTAAAACAGCCTCGTTGGGCTGTTTTATGGATATTTTCCCTACCTTAAAAGGGTGGGGGTTGTTCCTAAATATTTTTGTGTGTGCTTTTACAAACGTTGGGGTTCCCACGTTTTGGTGTAGTTTTACCTAAGGATTAACATTCAGAGAAATGTTAATCTATATTTTGTCTATATGAACTGAGCCCTGCTCAGAGTGGCCTGCAGTCTTCCATCGCTGGTCAAGACAGGGGCGGGGGAAGAGGATAGGACAGAGCCGGCCCTATCATTAGGCAGCGTGAGGCGGCTGCCTCAGGCAGCAGACTTTGGGTGTTATGAAAAGGGAGCAAATGATTCATTACTTAATTTGTTGTTTATTGGATTTTTACTGTCAATGTCAGGGAGAGACACTAGTGGGATTTTCTGTCATGTGCCACAGGAATTGGCCTGATTTTGGGTAATATGCACCTTGACTTGTGGTGTTGTTGGTGGAAACAACGCAATTTGCCACTCTACCTCAGGCTGCAAAATGTCTTGGGCCTGCCCTGTTGATGCATAGGGAGCAGAGATGGAGTAAGGGAGAGCCAGGAACCAGACGTATACTGCGTCAGACCCTGGGGCTAATTAGCCTGGTATCTAGCCTGGATGGCTTTTCCCATCACCAGCTACCTGGTCCTCAGGCCCCAGCCCAAAACATTTTGCTGCCTGAAGTAAGGGACAATGTGGCATCCCACTTCCATTCCATGCATGCAAGTTGACCGTACTGGTTGTCAAATCTTACTCCAACCCTTTCTGGGAGAGTGTCAGTCACCACACCAGCGCCTCACCCACCCAAAAAGTTATAAATAGCCAGAGCTGGCCCAAGATAGTTTGCTGCCTGAGGTGAAGGACAAGATGGCGCCCCCTTCCATTCCTTGTACAACGTCTGCCTGGACTGGCAGTTGACTTCCCTCAACACTGGTGATGGGACAACATCCTCTACAACACCTGAAGGCAGCAGGCTAGGTCAGGCCATGAGGCCCACAGCTCTCTCCTCGAACAATTTGCTGCCACTTCACAGCATCTGCCTGAGCTGACTGCCTCACACTGCCTAATGGTAGGGCCGGCCCTGTAAGTAGCTCCCTGGCTCACTCTGTTTCATGGTAAGACTAACCTTACTGGTCCTTTTTTTAACAGGAGATACAGGGGGTTGAATCCGGGATTTCCTGCCCGTGCACTACTTGACTTTGGACACAATCCTACGCATGTTTAGTCAGAAAAACGTCTACAACTCCCAGCATTCCCCTGGCTGAGGAATGCTGGGAGTTGTAGGACTTTTTTTCCTGCCTAAACATGCGTAGAATCGCACCCTTAATCATAGCATGGTTCAGACAAGGCTTCGCTAAGGCTTGGAGGGATAGTCGCGCCTTAACACCCCCTTGCCTGCACCACCGTCGTCTTGCTTCATCTTCTCCTTACGTGCCACCTTCCAGGGTGGGGGAAGGGGCCGTGGTTCAGTAGTAGAGCGCGTGCGGAAAATCCCCGCCCAACGCCTGTCATCTGCGTGCAATAAAACCACCAAGAGGACGTCTGTAGAAATCGTGGGCAGCGCTGCAGGAATTGGTTTGCAAAGCAAGGTCGAAAGTACGACAATGCGTTGCCGTGTGGCGTGCGTCTGTTCTGGGTTCCAGTCACTTATTCCATTTCCCCGCCCGCTCGGTTTTCCATCCCCTTTCTTCCAGTCAGTCGGTCTCCATTCTGTGGCCACCAAGAATACTCCGTCCTCTTTGAGCTGTTTCCTTGGTTCCCCCCCCCCTCCTCTCAGGGTTTTCACCCCTAAAGATATCTGTGTACTTCTGCAAACCGTGGGGTTTCCCCAAGCCAGCTAATACCTCCTTCCCTCTTGTGTGTGGGTGGTGTGGTTCAGCTATTTAAGCAACGGCACTCAGCACCTGAACATCAAAACTAAAGGGAATGATTAAATGGTACATTCGGAACGGAGAGGTGTCCTAGCCATACATGAAGGCAGAACTACGTGCCATTTGTAGTCCTTTGATTTGGAGGGTGTATGTGTGGTGTTCTGTTTTTAAAAAAATGTAATTTGAAGTGGAAGGCTGGCACAAAGAAGAGAATGCCTTAACATTGCATCTGTGCTGTTTTCCCCCCCTTTTTATTGAAAATTTATTTATTTATTGCACTTATATACCGCTCCCATAGCCAGGGCTCTCTGGGCGGTTTACAGAAATTCTAAAATTAAGATTAAAACGAGTATACAAAATTAAAAATTCTAAAATACAGAACATACACATTTATATCCCGCCTCTTTTCCTCCAAGGAACCCAAGGTGGCGTACATAATCCTCCTCCTTGCCATGTTTTCCTCACAACAACAACCCTGTGAGGTAGGTTGGGCTGAGAGTCTGTGACTGGCCCAAAGTCACCCAGTGGGTTTCCATGGCCGGGTGGGGACTAGACCCCGGATCTCCCGACTCCCAGTCCAACACTCTATCCACTACACCACACATTAATCTCTCTGTTACCCCATCCCCACTTTACCTATGCTGGGGAAAAGAGGAGATAAAAACATCTGATAGCCAGTGTGGTGTAGTGGTTAGGGTGTTAGACGGGGGCTTGGAAGAACCGAGTTCTAGTCCCCACATGGCCATGTAAGCTCCCCGGGTGACTTTGGGCCAGTCCCTGACTCTCAGACTAAGGCCTTACATGCCATTTATTCCGGGGTGGTCACGAGGTTGTCCCTGCGCCCCCATTTGATGCACTGATCCTGGGGTGAACCGGGCACGAGCACTCAGTTCTCCCGGGATATCTGGGACTGCTTTCCCCCCAGTTTTTTTCTGCTTTCTCAGGACCATCCTGAGCTCCGTGGATGGTGTAGCTCTCCCTCCCGGGGTTTGCCTCTTTGCCAAGAGTAGCGGGGCTCAGGAAATGGGCACGGAGCTGTTCAAGGGAAGATCGAGGGGGAGGGGGAGAGCATTTTCGCCATCTTTGGGATGGTGCTCGGCGTCTTCCAGCACCGAGTTTGCTGGTGATTTTAATGTACCTTCGCGCCGGATTGCGACCGTGCAGTTGCGCAAATGCTTCCTCTTTAAAAAAATAATGTCATTAGGGAATGTCCCTCCTTATTTTCGGGACAACTCACTGGCGTGTGGCCCCTGAGGGATGATCCCGGAAGTGGAAAACTCCGTGATCGTCCCTCCCCACTCCCCAAAGGGCTGCAGGTGTCGATGAGCCCTAACCTACCTCACAGGGTTATTGTGAGGATAAAATGGGGAGGAAGAAGACCATGTGAGCTACCTTGAGTTCCTTGCAAGAGGGAAAAAGGCGGGATATAAATGTAATGCGAAGTCCAAATAAAACAGTCGGAGATGAAGGTGGAGAATTAGTGAGAATTGTGAATGTTACAACTGGAGAGATCATATCCATCCAAACCATTGATTGCAGAAATAATAAATAAAGAAAAAAATAGCAGGCGGTGAGTCAGCAGTGGTAAAATGGCATGAGGAGAAACAGTTAAAATGCTCCCCCCCCCCCAAAAAAAATACTGTTCTTCCACTTAAAATTGTAGGTTTGGTAGTGTTGAAAAATCCCCAAAGAATTGTGGAGCCACATATAACTTGTAGTTGTGCTCTGAGTCTAGCAACGGAAGTGAATGAAGTTCTGTCATTCATGTCAAGAATCCAGGCGATGCTGCTTGGTCCAGCAATAACCAATCTTAACAGGTTGGTGTTTATATTTGCAGGACCTCATAGGTAAGAATCAATTGCTGTTTGTAGCGGCAATACCAACCTCGCTGTTGTGACTACAATCTTGTGATACCAACGATACCAAGAAATCATTTAGCCACTGCTTTTCGAAACTTCTTGGCGGAATGTCCTTCCCCTGAGGATTTTGGGGGAAGGGGAAATCATAGCAAGAAAAGGAAAAAAGCCAGACAGAAAATAAGATTTTGCCTTCTTCTGTTGTATTCCCTGGGATCAAACACTGCCATCGGTAAACTGGAGCGTTGACTTTGCAATGCTGTTAACACTGTTTTCCTTGTCGTGGTAAAGATGCATGGATGAAAAGGGATGTGAATGGATCTTCAGCAGGGTGGATTGTACATTTTATGAAAGGAGGCTAGAATGAAGAACAGAACAAGAAGGTCTGCACTGGAGCACACTGAAGGCCTATCTAAGCCAGCATTCTGTTTGCACAGTGATAGGGTGACCATATGAAAAGGAGGACAGGTCTCCTGTATCTTTAACAGTTGCATAGAAAAGGGAATTTCAGCAGGTGTCATTCATATGTATAGAGAGCCTGCTGAAATTTCCTCTGCATCACAACAGTTAAAGCTGCAGGTGCCCTGCCCTCTTTTAAATCTGGTCACTCTAGTATAGCTCCTGCACTTTAACTGTTGTTGAAATGACTCAATGGGTCTTTGCTCTGGGCAGTTCTATTAGGACAAATATTCTAATGGTAAGAGCTGTTTGATGGTGGGACACACAGCCATTGGAAAAGGTGGGCTGTCCTTCACTGGAAATATTTAGTGATGCCCATCTGTCAGGAATGCTGTAGGTACAAGATTCATGCATTGAATAAGGGGATGGACTAGGTGACCTCCAAGGTCTCCCCAACTCTACAGGTGTCTTTCCCAGCCCTATCTGTAGATGCTAGGGATCAAAGTCGGGGCCTTCTGCCTGCAGAGATTCTGTTTTGCTACTAAGCTGCAGCCCTTCTCCTAAATGAGATGGGTTCTGGGACTGGTGTTCATCCTGGGTGTGCTAAATTGCCAGGCCAGACAAGCTAGCATTACATCATCTTATGTATGCATTCAGCTAATTGTGACCTTGAGCATTCACGCGTGGTCATTATGGCCTTCAGCAAATATATCACTGAATGGCTCACGTGCCCAAAGAGGATTTGTCAAAGGATAGAATATCTTTGTGGTGGCATTAACGCCTGTCCAGATAGAGGTCAAAGAACGAGGCTGGGTAAATCTCATGTTGGATGTGAATAGATGCCCAATGGTGGTGGTTAATTTAGGGCCCTACTTGGAAGGGGAAGACTTATGCGTGCCATATTATGATGTAACCCAGAAGTCTGTGCCTTACCTGGAGGAGTTGGTTATTAAGGCACCATGAGGCCGGCATAAGGCACTAGTTCAAAAGCTTGCCACTAGGTGGCCTTGTTTTTTCCCCTATAGGGGGAAAAAATCTTACTTTTTTTCTACTGTGTACCTGTATTTTTTCCTCCCTGGAACAAATAAAAACTGAATGGGAGCTGATTTTAATTTGGAAAATGTATCCTTCCATTATGAGGGAGTCTACACCAGCTGTTTATTGCAGGACTGTATCACAGCCGTCACTAACAGGGCACATGATGTTCGCCTGCTCCTGCAGTGATCTCCGCTCCACCTCTAAGTTATACCTTAATATCTCTGATTGCTTTTGTCGTGCTTTTTCCGTCTCTCTCTTGTCCATTCCGAAGAACCTTTGCGGTGTGCTCCCCCCTTTGCGAGGTCATTGATGGTCACCGCGAGTCCCGGGCTCAGCGAACAGCCAATCAGCTGTGAAGGGTGTGTGCATGGCTATCGGAGGTGCGCGGGAGTGGACCTGTCTGCCATTTCCATGACATGTTTTGGATGGGTATCAGTGTGTTTCATTGCCGAGTATCTTTTTCTTTTCTTTTTTTAATGCAAACATACAGTATCTCTGTGCAGGAGTGCATATTTGATGGAGTTCCTATCCCCGAGTCATTAAAAAAATCGCCCTGTGAGTGGGGAAGTGGGGAACATTCAGAAGCATCCCTCTTCCGCAGCAAAAGGGCCGCAGGTGTGATTAGCCCTATCAGGAATATGGCAGGTGAGGACACTTGGAGGGCTTTTTCAGTTGTGGCACCGAATCTGTCTTCTTTGGGAGGCCCATTTGGCTTTCTCATAATAATGGAACCCAGGGTCACCCCATGAAGCCGATTGGTGGGAGATTCAGCACAGATGGATGAAGGACTACTTCACACAGCATGTAGTTAAACTATGGAATTTGCTACCACCAGATGCAGTGATGGCTACAAGGTTGGATGGCTTTAAAAGGGTGGTTAGAAAAATTCCTGGAGGAGAAGGATATCAATGGCTACTAGTACTGATGACTATGTGCAACCTCCAATATCAGAGGCAGTAAGCCTATGTGCCCCAGTTTTGCTGGGGAACATGGTTGGGAGGGTGCTGTTTATTATTTATTTATTTATTATTGCATTTATATCCCAAGGAACCCAAGACGGCATACATAATCCTCCTCCTCCTCTCCATTTTATCCCCATAGCAACAACCCTGTGAGATAAGTTGGGCTGAGAGTCTGTGACTGGCCCAAAGTCACCCCGTGGGTTTCTATGGCTGAGTGGGGGCTAGAACCCGGATCTTCTGACTCCCAGTCCAACACTTTAGCCACTACACTACACTGGCCGTTGCATTCATGCCATGCTTATGGATTTCCTGTGAGCAGCTGGATGGCCCCTGTGTGAACATAATGCTGGACTGGATGGATCCTTGGTCTGATCCAGCATGGCTTATATTTGTAAATCCACCTCTGCCCATCTTTTGCTGGGAGGCAAAGGCTTGGCTCTTCAGTAAGCCTTTGGGCTTAATCCTGTCTGATGGTGTGATTATTCCCCTTGCTGCTGCTGTTGCTGAACTATTTGTAATTTTAATGTGTAGTGCTGAGCCAAACTTTAGCCACTGTTAAAATTTGGGTGAGGGCATGGTGAAAGAGAGAAGCAAAACTGCCTCCCCCATTTCATGTTTGGTGCCAACTTGGCCTGTCATTTCCCTCCTGGAATACCTCTTAGAACGAGGCTGGATTGTGACATAGCACCATTCCAGAAGGCATTCTGGGAATTTTCAAAATGCGGAGAACAGCAGGAGAAGTACAGGGAGGGCCGGTGAGTTATGCCCTCAGAGGTTTCCCCCTGCAAATGGCTGAAATACGTCCCCCCTAGCTTTCAGGGCCTCTGAATGTGGGGTCCCTTTTCACCTCAACTGTAGTCTTTTATCTGTGGTGGGTTCTTTCTTGTTTTTTTTAAGAGTGTTATCTTATACATGTCTACTCAGAAGTAAGTCCTATTGAGTTCAGTGGGGCTTACTCCTAGGTAGGTGCGTATAGTGTTGCATCCTATGCTTGTTTTAGTTTTCTGACTGTGTGTATTGTGTTTTTTAACCACATTGTGGGTCTTCTGGCATGCTCCATTTTCATGCTGTGCTTAGGGTGACCAGGTGGCCTGCTTTACAGAGGACAGTCCTCTATTTTGGAGAGCTGGCAGATGGGCTGTCCAGTCCAACTCTGGTTTGAAGTCAAAGAATACTTAGAACGGAGAGTCAAGGTGGGAATCTTCACTGATGTTATTCTAACGTTTTGAATGGGTTACTGTGACGCATAGCGTCACGTTACCCTGGGTCTCCAACGTTGTAAATGAGTTGTACTTACCGGTTCTATTTCTTAGCTGCAGCGCGGCTACAGATTCATGTGCCTCGTTCTACCGGTAATTTTCCTCTCCCTCTTCTCTGAGAGTAGCAGAGCTGCTGGGTTTGCTCTGCCCACTTCCTGTTCTCCTTCCTTCGCCCCGTTTGCTATCTTATCTGCTGCAGCAGATAAATCACACCAGCGTTATACTGTGCAATCACTGACAATTGCATGCAAAGGACTCAGAAGTTTTCCACCTTAGAATCTGCTTTTATTGTGAAGTACTCCCATGCATCCTGCCTTAATTGTGCTCCTTTTGCAAAAGATTCACCCGAGCCGCTGCTGTGGGCACAGGAGCAGGATTTTAAACAAATGCTTACATCTGCATAAGCTTTATAGATAAAGACACCAAAATTGGTACAGTAATTCAAATACCAAATTTGAATCGAATTGGGTCATCGGTTGATTTTTTATGATTTTTTTTTAACATTTCCCCCCTCTTTGCAAAGGAGCTGAGGAGCGCTCAAAGGAGTGCTGTAGCTCCGTGCAGGAAAATAAACAAGGGTCTCTGGTCCCAGTCCAAAACTCATGACCAGCGGGGCTTAAATGGTGTGTTTGAAATAATCTCAACAGCTGGGGCTGCTGCTAAAACTTTTCAACTTGGTCACTCATCCAAACCCTGACCAGACCCAGCCCATCTTAGCTTCAGCAAAGTGGCTGGCTCGTATGCATTCAAGCTATTCCCAGGGACTTGTATTATGATGTTTTGGGAGGGAGTTTGTGTGTGCTTATGACTATTGCTGGCTAGGAACGAGGCAGGAAGTGGGCGGAGCAAACCGAGTAGCTCTGCTTACTCTCAGGGAAGAGGAAGAATGGAAAGGATTGAATAATGTGCCCCGAAGTACCGTTGCAGCTAAACGTAAGTAACGCTAGTGTGCCCCGTGATACAGAGAACCGATACAGATAACCACGTTAGAAAGGGACACTAGCAACGTTATAAGACTAGGGTAGATTCAGCCAAGGCCTGGAATTTGCTTATCAATTGTTTGCACCTGGACAACAGACAGGGCAGGCACACTAAATCTTCTCTACTATGGTGAGTGAACTTTATTTCTATAAAAATTATAGGGCAGGATCCAACAGTGACATTCCGCTGAATCTTTCCAATGCACAAGCTCTTGTCCATTACATTTGTGCAACCCGGTTGCACAAGCATAACTTTAGTTCGATTCTTCTCTTGCGCATAGTTCAGAACCTAGTTTCCGGTTGTGCAAGTGGTTGTGTCGGTGTAATAGTTGTGCAGGTGTAGTTAGCATAATTTCCTCTAATGGAATGACATGATTAGGGTGACCATATGGAAAAGAGGACAGGGCTGCTGTATCTTTAACAGTTGTATTGAAAGGGGAATTTCAGCAGGTGTCCTTTGTATGCATGTAGCACCTGGTGAAATTACCTCTTCATCATAACAGTTAAAGCTGCAGGAGCCCTGCCCTCTTTTGTATCTGGTCACTGTAGGCAGGGCTCCGCAGCTTTAACTGTTGTGCTGAAGAGGGGATTTCACCAGGTGTTGTACTGCATACAAAGGTAACCTTCTTAAATTCCTCTTTCAATACAAGCGTTAAAGATACAGGAGCCCTGACCTCCTTTGCATATGGTCACCCGAATACTGCCTTTAATTATTATTTCTAAACTTGCACCTCTACATTTAAATGTGCACATACAGATTTTATCCAGATTGGTGGCCTATTTTATTCTCTTTCTTTGGTGATGTCTTGGTGGTCACACCGGGCTTCCAAGAATTAGTGGCCCCCTCACTGGCATGACATGTGGGACATAGGGCCATTTTGAGTTCTACAGCCACTTTTCTTGGCTCGTTTTAAGGATTACTGACCTAATGCATGTGAGCAGGGTTTTGAACCGCTGTGTGAATGTGAAATGTTATCTCCCATCCAGAGATCCAAGGCTGCTAACAAAACAGATATGGCACACAGGTGTCCCCCCCCCCCTGAATTGTATTAAACAATGATTGATTAAAACAACAACAACCAAGATACAACTGTAGTTGTCAAACTGCAGTCCATGTCTATAATAAGAGAGAGGACTAAGTTGTTGTTATTATTTATTTATTTATATAGCACCAGCAATGTACTTGGTGCTATACAGTTGCCTTACTTGTCAGAATAGGGTTCTTTCCTCTCCCTCACTGGAAATCCACGATACTTATCTTTCTAGTTTCCTTGGAATTAATTGCTTTTCTCATAAAGCATCCATTAAGAAACTAGGTTACTGAGTTTTTTAAAAAAAGCAGGATGCTTGCCCTCTTAAATCAATCATTGTTATATTAGAGGTTAAATTAACTTTCCTCCTTTAGAAGGGCTTTGGCAAATATTGCCATATGCCAGTCCAAAGTGAAAATGTGTTGGCTTTGCTTATCTGAAAGAGCAGCGCTTCTGTTGTCAGAGAACCAGGGAAATTGTCCTTTAAGATAATCGATGGTTTTCACTACCTTGCCTTATCGGCAACTGATAAACCAAGTCTAGGGCGTCTGTTTCTTCCTGCGTTCGGTATCCTCCGTTTTCGAATCTCGGGAGTGGGGCTGTTTTGCCTTCCTTTGATGTTTACTGCTCATACACAGAATTTAAATGCCAGATCAATGGTTCTTGGAGTGTAAGATGGTTGCCTCGGTTACCAGGCCTGAGCCTTTTTTCTATTGGTGCATGATTTTTCATCCCTTTCTTTTTTTAAAACTTTACACACTCTGACTCACAGCTGAGATCCGGACTAGACAGCTAGATACTGAACTTGCCACAGGAATTGATCTGTGGAGAGGCCCTGGCAACTCAGATGTATCGTTTAGTACAGGGGTGTACAACCCGCAGTCCGGGGGCTTCATGTGGCCTTAACTGCACCCCACTGGGTGCCCTGATGCTCCCCAATCCTACCCTCACCCCAATTGCACCGTTGTAGTTCTATCGCCACTGGTTATTAATCTTTTCTCCACCTTCTCAAGGGTTCTGATTGAGATATAGAGATGTGTTGGGACCACAAACTCCCATAATCCCCAGCCAGCATGCTGAGTTGGAATTGTGGGTGTTGTGGTCCCGAAGTTGTATCGGAAAGAGAATTTCAGCAGGCGTCATTTGTAGGCATGCAAACTCACTGGCACATTGTTTTAACTGCTTTGACTGCTTTTAAATTATATATTGTTTTAACTTGGTTCATGGTTTAATTTGTTTTAACTGTGCATATTTATTGTTTTATACTGTATGCTTTTATCTGTACGCTGCTCTGAGATCTTAATGATATAGGGTGGGATATAAATGTTTTAAATAAATAAATAAATAGGCATGCAGCACCTGGTGAAATTCCCTCTTCATCTCAACCGTTAAAGCTGCAGGAGCCCTGCCCTCTTTTGTATCTGGTCACGTGGGCAGGGCTGTTGCAGCTTTAACGGTTGAGATGTACAGGGAATTTCACCAGGCGCTGCATGCATACAAATGACACTTGCTGAAATTCCCTTTCTTATGCAACTGTTAAAGATACAGGAGCCCTGTCCTCCTTTCCATATGGTCCACCCTATCCCAATGTAAAGGGTGGTGTAATGGTTTTTCCAGGGAATCGCACAGCTGTAGATTCTGGGTAGGAAATGCACTACGCATAAGCACAGACGCATGTGCTGAATTTTAATTAATGAGGCAGAGGAGAGATGGGAAATGGGCAGTAGGGACGGAGAACTCTGCGGTGAATATTTGTGTTCATTGCCCAGACATAAATGTTTGCACTCAGCCCAGTCCAAGGCATTGTGTTCAAGGTTCTATCAGAGCTGACTGATCTGTGATGGCTCATGCATCTGTGACACTCTAGTGATCAAATGATGAACATGCTCAAGCCAGTCCTTAGTGTTGGGGTTGCCACATGGAGGCCACTTCTTGATGTAGTCTCTACAGGTCAAACTATACCTTAAGTTACGAAACATGACAATGTCTGTCCCTAAGATCCCCTAAAAGTATGTAACTTGGACCAGAAGACTGGAGAATGGCCAATGTAACACCAATTTTTATGGTGTTTTAATTTTTGTAAGGTGTTTTATTATGAATGGGGAAGACATTTTTCTCCCTTTCTCATAATACTAGGACCCAAAGGGGTCATTCCATGAAGCTGATAAAATGAAGTACTTCTTCATACGGCACATCCCTAAAATATGGAACTCACTACCACAAGATGTGGTGATGGCCACCAATTTGGATGGTTATAAAAGGGGGTTGGATAAATCTCTGGAGGAGAAGGCTACCAATGGCTACTGATGGCTATATGCTAACACCAGGATCAGAGTCAGTATGCCTAAGTACACCAGTTGCTGGGAACATGGGCTGAACGGTGCTGTTGCATTCATGCAATGCTTATGGATTTGCCATGATCAGCTGGATGGTCAGAACAGAATGCTGAACACTTTGGTCTGATCTAGAATGGCTTTTTAATGTCCTTATGATTATTAGGACATCTAGAGTATTGTGTCCAGTTCTGGGCTCCACAATTCAAGAAGGATGCAGACAAGCTGGAGCGTGTTCAGAAGAGGGCAACCAGGATGATCAGAGGTCTAGAAACAAAGCCCTATGAAGAGAGACTGAAAGAACTGGGCATGTTTAGCCTGGAGAAGAGAAGATTGAGGGGAGACATGATAGCACTCTTCAAATACTTAAAAGGTTGTCACACAGAGGAGGGCCAGGATCTCTTCTCGATCCTCCCAGAGTGCAGGACATGGAATAACGGGCTCAAGTTAAAGGAAGCCAGATTCTGGCTGGACATCAGGAAAAACTTCCTGACTGTTAGAGCAGTGCGACGGTGGAATCAGTTACCTAGGGAGGTTGTGGGCTCTCCCACACTAGAGGCATTCAAGAGGCAGCTGGAGAACCATCTGTCAGGGATGCTTTAGGGTGGGTTCCTGCATTGAGCAGGGGGTTGGACTCGATGGCCTTGTAGGCCCCTTCCAACTCTGCTATTCTATGATTCTATGATTTATCAATTTTGTATAAATGCCCTCCTCTCAATCTCTGTGACCGACAACACCTACTTAACATTAGAAAATCCATGTTGCTATTATTTTCTTATTGCTCACTGCATAGAATTAGACCCGCTAAGGCAGGGGTGGAGAAAATGTGGCCCTCCAGAAGTTTCACTACAAGTTCTATCATCCCAGACTATTTGCTGTGCAGGCTTGGGCAGATGGGACTTGCTGCACAACAACAACTGGATTGCTCCATGTTTCTAAGCGCTTCCCATGCTGTGGTCATTTTTGCTGCTGTCATTGCTGAGCTGCCACAGTTGTGGTGGCAAAAAAAAAGGCAACAATTTTGCAGTGAAGGAAGGGATGTGGGGGGAGTTGCGCATCGTATTTGCAAGCAGAATGGCACACCCAGAAGCTGCCTGGGAGCTGCAGCAGTTTTAGGGCTGTGGCAATTTCAGCTTGGTGGTCTGCTTCTCCCAGTGTGTACTGGCCGATCAATGTGCATTCCCCCACCCACTGCCAACACCTAGAATTTGCTACCTCTGCTGTAACGCAACCTTTCCTAACTTAGGGCTCATCTACACCAAGCAGGATATTCCACTATGAAAGTGGTGTGAAAGCAGCATATAAAAGGCAGGAGCCACACGACTGCTTTATAGCGGTACTGAAGTGCACTGTAGGATCTACACTACTGCTTTATAGTGGTACTGAAGTGCACTGACAACTGTTGGGGCCCAGGACACCTCTACACCAAGCAGGATATAACACAATGAAAGTGGTATGAAAGCGGTATATGGCATGTGTCAATGGGCCCCAACAGTTGTCAGTGCATTTTAATACCGCTGTAAAGCAGTCGTGTGGCTCCTGCCTTTTATATACCTCTTTCATACTGCTTTCATAGTGGGATATCCTGCTTGGTGTAGATGAGTCCTTAGTGTCCACCAGATGTCTTGTGGGGAGTCTACACCAGCCATTTATTGCAGGATTGTAGCTCAATCATCACTAACAGGCTGCACGACGTTCACCTGCTGACGCAATAATCTTGGCTCCACCTCTCTGTTTTCCCGGAATATCCCTGACTGCTTTTGTCGCAGTTTTTTCAGCTCTCTCCCTTCCGTTCTAAAGAACGTTTGCGGTGTGCCCCCCCCCCTTTGTGAGGTTTTTGCGGTTCTCCACGAGTTCTGGGCTCAGCGAAAGGCCAATCAGCTGTGAGGGGTGCATGCATGGGTATCGGAGGTGTGCAGGAATGGACCGGTCCGCCATTGCCACATGTTTTGAATGGGTATTGCTGTGTTTTACTGCCGTGTGTGTGTTTTAATACAAATATATCTCTGCGCAGGAGCGCATATTCAATGGAGTTCCTATCCCCCCATGTGTTGCTGTGTGTCTGCACTCGTGCACATGCCTCATGAGTCATTAAAGAAACACCCTCTGCCCCGTAGCCGCGTCATCTGCCCAGCACCGCCCACTTCCGCTGATCGCCATGCGTGAGCGGCATAACGGGACACATGTGATCCCACAACAGCACTCCTGAAATTGTGGTACACATCAGTGCCGTGTGCCCCGTGAGTGCCAATCTCAGAAGCAGGGAACATTCAGAAGCAACCCTCTTCTGTGCCGAAATGCCTGCAGGTGTAGATTAGCCCTTGGTCTTCAACTCCCAGCCGGCATGGTCCCATGGTCAGGAATGGTGGGAATTGTAGTCCAAAACATCTGGAAGGAATGAAGAAGAAAACGAGAATGAAGAGTGTCAGCCCAATCCTGAGGCCCTTCCGGAAATCCCCTATTTGGATGTGACCAGAGCTGTAAAAACTGGGCCCTCTGAAGAGAAATTAGGTATGGTTGGTGTGTGGTCCATGGGATGGTGCTGCACTGCCCCCCATCCAGCTGGGTTCCTGTGCTGCTCCAAAGAGGCTTGGTTTGCATCCAGGATGGAAAAGACTTCTACCCCTTTCACCTGCTCCCATTCAACATCCCTGTCCCGGAGGGCCTGTCGGACAACTACATCTGCAGAGACTGTAGGCGTAGCTAGACCTAAGGTTTATCCCAGGATTGTCCTGGGGTCAAATCTGTTCATCTAAGTGCCACACAGGGCATCTAATGCTCAGGCAGGGATGAACCCAGGACGATTCTGGGATAAACCTTACGCCTAGCTACAGCCTGTGTGATCAGGAACCCAGAGAAACCCAAGCTATGTCTCCTGTGCCAGCAAGTACCAGGGAAACCCGCTGGTGCCCGCTTGTCCCAGAATGCCTCAAGGAGCCTGAGCCCTGTTCAGAACGGTGTGTCTCAGCCGTCGCTGCTTGCAACGGTTGCCTTTAAAGACAAAAGATGGACGACAGAGATTAGGAAATTGTACCAGCCCCAAGAAGACCAGGCTTATGCCCAGCAGGTAGATGGGATCCTTTCCCAGATGGCCTGTGGAGAGGTTGGAATGGACTGGGCTTTGCGTCCCCTCCAGTCTCTAGTTTTCTGTTCTCCAGAGCTCCTTTCGATAGATGAGATTTGCATGTAGAAAGTGGGTAGGAACTGGTAAAAGGACTGAGAGCGAAGAGCCAAGAGAAACGCTGTCTCATGTTTTAAATGGATATTTTTTTTTTATATATATATACTTTTGATTGTTTTTAAATTTTGTATGGTATATCTGTTTCTAATGTTCATTGTTTTTAAGTTTTGTAAACCGCCCAGAGAGCTTCGGCTATGGGGCGGAATACAAATGTAAAAAAATAAAATAAATAATAAAAGTTGGGGAAAGGGAAGGAGGAAAATGTTCTTGTTTGTTAGCCAGGCGTGGAACAAAGACAGAACTATCTGCAGATAGGAAACAAGCTTGATATGCCAACTAGATCCTGCCAGTAGCTTTAATATAGTTGTTGTTTTTGCACGTTGTCACCCTGGTAAACAATGCAGTTGTTGAGGAAATGAATTAATGCTGGTTCTGACAAGCAGGTCAACAAAAGAGACACTCAGATCTCGGGATCAGAAGAAGGGAAACAGCTTATTTGGCTATTCCGTTCTCTCTGCCACCTTCCCTCTGCCCAGCGGTTCCAGAGGAAGTGACACTGGGCTGGGATGTGACAACAACAACAGCAGCAGCAACAAATGGAAGAGTTGTTTAATTTTGGAAAATAAGCCCATGATCTAAGCATTAAGAGGTTTGTTTGAGCAGAAGACAATTGAGGTCCCTTTCTGGTCTCACACAGTGATCGAATTAAAATGAAACAAGAGAGAAAGAAGGAGCTGGATCTAGGCCTTTATGGGCAGTATCCAACGTTGCTCATGTATTAGTGGGAATACATGATTCTGGAAGCAATTGGAAATGAGTCGAGATGCTGCTTGTTGGAATGGAACAAGTCAGCAAAGCCCGCAAGAAGAAACTCTCCTGATCTGTCCAGTGTTTGGCCTCATTTTGGGGGGTTGCTTTAGCTTCCTCTTGCGCCAGCGGCAGGTCCCACTGGGGCAACACAACTGGCAGGGGTAGCACTGGATACTGCCCTATGTATCCAGGGCAAAGAAGAGCCTTGAGACGTCTAGTTCGTTGAGCAGGCTGGCAGATAGCACAGAATGCTGGCCCATGGATTGGCCAGACTGAGGGAGAGCAGCCGATCTGGAAGCCTCCTCACAAGCGATGATGTGGGATTGGCTCTCTGGGATCATCTGATTCCCAGGACCTGAGGAGATTCTGGGCCATCATTTGTTGCAGAGTGTGGCTGCCTGGCTTTGCAGTGGTGAGGAGGAGGCCTATTGCCTGGAGATGACATTACAAAGCATAAGTGGTTGGCTGCACAATGGTCTTGGCCCAGTGAAGGTAGCAGACATACAACTTCGTAGTGAGGGCAGGCCTGCTGAATAGTAAAGAGCTTATAGCAGGGGTGCACAGCCTGCGGCCCTCACATGGTCCTCCAAGACCTTAACTGTAGTCCCCTATGGTTGTCTTGACTCCCCTGCTGCTATCCCTAAACTCCACATGCTGCTTATTGCTAGCTTTCTCTCCAGGCCTTTCCCCAGCTGTCTGTATCCCTGCACATACATGGGATCCTCAAGCCAGTACCACAGGGAGCCCTCAGGGCTAAAAAGCTTGTGCACCCCTGGGCTTAAAGGGAGGTAGAGAAGACCAAGAGGGTAAGAACAGAGGAGATGGGAAAATCAGGTAGAAGGAAAGAAGAACCAGTGAAAGAGGCAGAGTAAAGAACCGGAGAGAGATGGAGGGGAAGGGGACCCCATGGCATGGAGAGGAAGAGTGAGTGAAAGCAAGAGGTGGAGGAAGGCCGGGTGTGGGAGCAGGAATGGAGGAGAATGGATGTGGAAGAGGAAGCTCAGGTGGGGCCCATCAAAAAAGCAATGGGAAGCGTTTCACTCTCCAGATGTTCTTGGACTGCAACTCGCATGTGCTGGCTAGAGATGATGGGAGTTTGGGTCCAAGACATGTTCCCCACCAACACTGTAGGCATGGAGAAGTTGGCCGTGCTGGCTGTTACGTCCTCTGTCTCACGGAAGACCTAGCATGGGGCTGGAAGGAAGAACCATGTGCAATTCCCTAGCATCCTGATCTTCCTCCTGATGCTATACCTCCAGAGTGGGCAAACTTTTTTTAGGTCAAGCGCTCCACTGCCTCTTGGGTAATCTACTAGGGGGCGCATGTTGGTGGCGAATGGGCTGAAGCCAGCTATGGGCAGGGCCAAAGTCAAAAAGTGGGTGGGTCAGCCCTTTTCTCTCCCTCCCTCTTCCTTCCCATGCAGCAGACTCCTCCCAAGGAGGGGACAAATCCTTCTTGCCAGATGTCTGAACTGATCACCTGCAGAGGGCATTTGAAAGTAAGTCGAGAGTTGCATGGAATTAGGCTGCAGGTTGCCTACCCCTGCTAAAACTAATAAACAAGCACAGTTCCAGGGTTATTTACCAAGCTGATGGTCCTATTCAGATTGCTTTATTGCCTTTTTAGCCACCCTTCTTCCAAGGAACTCAGGGAGGTATACTAGGTTTAGGCCACACGATGATCCATACTCAAGATTGAGTGTGGGTTATCATTGAACTATGGGTTGTTGAAACAAGGGTTATCATGTTGTCTGAACCCAGCTACAAATAATAGTGTGATAACCATGAACAACCCATGAGGGAAAAAAAGATAGTTTGTTGTTGGGTTGTGAACTGTGGGTTGTTCATGGTTAACAAACCATGGTTTTTTTTTATCATGACTGAGTTCAGACGACATGATAACTCACAGTTCAATGACAACCCATACTTAACCCATAGTCAACCCTTGAGTGTGGTTATCATGTTGTCGGAAGCTAGTTCCACCCCCCATTTTATCTTTACCACAGCCCATTGAGGTAGGTAGGGCTGAGAGATGTGATTAGCAGCTAGCAAGATTTATGACTGAGTGGGAATTTGCTCCTGCACCTCACTGGTCTTTGTCTTATCTCCCAGACAATATGCTCCTGTTTTGAACCTCACCCTCACCCCCATCCTAAATTATTCTTCTATCCCAAATGATCATCCAAGACATGCATTGCTGTAGCACAATGTAGTCCTGAGCAAATCTATCTCTATCGCACTAATCACAACCCCTATTCGCAACTAACACACAACAGACATATTATTTTCCACTAAGGCCTTCTTATTTTCTCGGCTAACCATCCCTGCCTGGTTAACCTAATTATTATGCTGAATAGTTGCTGCGACTGCTTTTAAAGATTTAGAACTTGTGTAATTCCATAATCCATTCTTGACATTATTAACTGAACAGGTGGAGGAGGAGGAAGAGGGCAGAAGAGAAGGAAGAAGCAACACAGGATGGAATCCTATGCATGTTTAGACAGAAAATGTCTTACAATTCCCAGCATCCCACAGCCAACTGGGAGCCATAGGATTTTTTCTGTCTAAACATGCATAGGATTGCATCTGAAGTCATTTATTGTTCATCTTGTCCTTTGCTCCTCAGCATCAGGTGGTGCATCATGAAACACTTCTAATCTCCATGCACATTTCAGGATAATAGTCTAATTCAGGAGTTGAGGACCAGTAGTTCTCCAGATCTTGAAGAACTCTAACTCCCATTAGCTCCAGCCATGGTTAAAGATGATGAAACTTGTAGTCCAACAGCATCAGGAGGCCGAAGGTTCCTCTCCCCTGGTCTAGACAGTGTTGCTGTCCAGTCCCATCTCAACAGGTGGAAGGGACAAATGCTGGCCATAGAGAGCAAGTAGAGTTTGCAAGTAGAATGTCTCAGGTTCAATCCCAGTGCCTTCAGCTCAAGGGATCTCAGGTTGCAGGGCTGGGAAGGAGCTTCTAACAGTCAGAGGACACCAGTTATGCGAGCTGGGAATGATGTGAGTTGCAGTCTGGCACATCTGGAAGGCACCAAGTTGAGGATGGCAGATGTGGGCTCCCGCAGTAGAGGCTGGTGGCTCCGATTTTGGTGAGGCTGTGGATCCTTTCCAAGTTTCAGTTGGAACCAGCCAGAACTCTAAAGGAGCTCTCCATAGTGTTGAACCTATTTGAGGGAAAGGTTTCAGCACCTTGAATAACTCCTTTAGAGTTCTGGCTGGTCCTAACTGAAACCCAAGGATACACAGCCCCACTGAAATCGAAGACACAAGCCCCCACTGGGTTCCTAGTATGATTTATGAACAAATGAAAAAGTTGCAGGTTCTAAATCGCATGGGGAGCCCACGTGGATACAAAAGGCTCCATGCTGCAGGGGTTCTCCCTGATCATGTGGAAAGTGCTGGTGTGCATGTGTGTGCATTTGTGTGGAGTTAGTGTACTCAGCTTTGCTTTCCTGCCTCATGTGTTCATTCTTCCCTAAAGTGGAACACCCAAATATGAGTATGGATGCTGTTGTTGCGCTTGGCCTAGGTTTGCAAGAGAATGAGATTATAGAAGGGACTGTACCACTTCATCGTGGGTGTGTGGATGTTAGAACTCTGAATTCTCTTCTACGTGAAAATTCCTTCCAATAATAATAATGGAAGGAGGGTAAGAGGAGACCTGAGAGAAGTGTATAAAATTACGCATGGTGTGAAGAATGTGGACAGAGAGACATTTTTCTCCCTCTCCTTTAATACTAGAACCCGGGATCATCCCATGAAGGTGATGGACAGGACGTTCAGGACAGATAAAAGGAAGTACTTCTTCACACAGTGCATAGTTAAATTAGGAATTCAAGATGGGATGGCCATGAATTTGGATGGCTTTAAAAGGGGGGTGGATACATTCCTGGAGGGGAAGGCTACTAGTCCTGATAGTTATATGCTACCTCCAGTATCCGAGGCAGTAAGCCTATGAATACACTAGTTGCTGGGGAATATGGGCTGGAGGGTGCTGTTGCACCTGTATCTTGCTTGTGTATCTTGCTACATACAGTAGCTGGTTGACTACTGTATGAACAGAGTGTTGGACTAGATGAACTCTTGGTCTGATCCAGCACGGCTCTTCTTATGTTCTTACGTTTTTATGTTAATAATAATCAGTGGAGGCTGATTGCTCCCAAATCCGCTCTGGTTTCTGTCAGGACCAGTCAGAACTCTAAAGGAGTTATTCAAGGTGCGGAAACTTGGGCCGTTTCTACACCTGCCTTTTCCCCTGGGATCAACCCTGTGCATCCAAATGACACACAGGGGATCCTGGGAGCAGGCAGGGACGACCCCTCCATTTTCTTGGGATAACCCTTAGATGTAGAAAGGACCATGGTGACTGGTTCTGACTTAAGCCTGGAACAGATTCACTGCCCCACTGACATTGGATCTAAATAATAATAATAATAATAATAATAATAATAATAATAATAATAATAATAATAATAATAATAATATCATCTAGCACATCAGGGAGAAAGGACCTAGCCCAACCTATCTCCTTGCAAGGCGGAGTTGTTTTTAATCTATGACAACATTTAAGAATACCATCCTCTCTTTTGCAATCTGAAGTGATACAAATAATTCAATCACCTTATTTAGATGCTCTTTTAAATTTTTAAACAGTATTTCTTTGGCACCATGTGTTAGCTGTGCAGCGGTGAGTGGGGAACGTACATAGCAAGCATTGAGCTTAATTAAATGAATCAATTAATGAATCAATTAATTAAATGAATCAATTTATTAGTTACTATATTTCTATATTAATGCATTGGAACAGTTATTTTGTGGCATGCAGTTCAGAAATTTACTGGAAGATACCTTTTAAAATTATTATTGTTTTGGCTGCTTCACCGTCTTATTTCTTACTGGGACTGGGTTCAATTCAGCATCAAATAAAATTAAAAATATCCGCTTCTAGCTTTTCCGGGAGCCTGGATGTATTCTTTCGCTTCTCCAGATCCCCTTCAAAAAGGTCATGAGGAGTTCCAAGCTTTATGAGCTGGAGTTAAAAATAAGCTGGAGTGACTCAGCATTTCAGCAACATCACTGACTCTGCTTGATGAAATTGTGGTAGTTTATTATTGTCCTGTTTCTCAGAACGCTCTTACTTTCTATGGGAGGCAAATGGTGAGGCTTGCTAAGTAATCTACAAAGCTTTTATTAACGTTTATTTAAATAAACGTCTCTTCTACCTGAATAGAGTCTAACCTCTTGGAAACGGCCCCCTAGGTAAAACTATGCAAACTAAGCAAGACAATTGTCTGTTCAAGAAGAATAGGAAGCCACTTCAGAGAGCCTGGTACGGAGGCAGGTTCTGGCGTAATCGAACCGACTTTCTCACGCCTTCCTTCCGCACCGTGCATTTGAGCTTCTGGTGGACCCTAGCATCAGCTAGCTTGTCGGGACGCTCACCTCCGGAAGAAACCTCACTTCCCACTGAGTGTGTAGGATTTGGCCTCGAGGAGATAAGCTCTGGAGAGGGCTGACTTCCAGCTGGGGAATCACCCGTGAGAGCTTCCTCCACCACTGGTAAAGGATGGCTGGTGTCTGGCGCTGCGTCTTCTAGTTCTGATTCTGATTGATTACCTGAAACATCTTCTCCCAAAACAGGGGCAGTAGGGTTAGACATGACAATTATTTGTGCAGGGTTTTTTTTTTAGCATTAATGTCATCATTTTCTTTTAGTCTTCCTCCGTAACTTCCTTTTTCAAAGTGCGGGTTCGCCAAGAGAGCAATGGAAACTCTTTTAAAAACAACAATAACTCTTTAAATGGTTCTGCCATAGCTTGCTGTTTTAAATTATTTCAAAAATTATTTTACTTTTGAAATTAATTTAAATCAGGGCTGGGGAAACTATGGCCCTCCATACATTATTGAACTCCTAGTCGTCCTGGCCAATGGTGAGGGGAAATGGGAGTCATAGTATGGCAACGTCTGGAGCGTCTCGGATTCTCTAGCTCTGATTTGAAAGGATGTTTCTATTCAAAATGGCGGCATGAATGAGGTTTTGAAAATGGCCGCTTTGGGGCTTTGCAGTTGAAGGTAACATTGCAAAATCATTGCCATGGGAGCTCTTTTCCGGTTTGCTTGCATGTTTTAGGTCAATGTGTCATCCGTATCATTAGCACACATTCGTATGAAGATGGGAGACGCAAAGGCACAGCTGCCGAACATCTTGATCATCTTGATTGTTGCAACAATTGGTTGGCCTGTGGTGGGAAAAATAGGTTGGCCGTGAGCATGGATCCATGGGCTCCCAGCTGCAGCCTCCTGCCATCTTGCTTCTTGGAGGAGAAGGCTGTCAATGGCTACTAGTCCTGATGGCTATATTGCTACCTGCACTTTCAGAGGCAGTACGCCTGTACATACAGTTACTGGGGAACTTGAGCAAGAGAATGCTGTTGCACTCATGTCCTGTTTAAGGTTTCCCATTGGTCATTGTGTGAATAGAATGCTGGACTAGATAGGCCCTTGGGCCAGATCTACACCAAGCAAGATATAGCACTATGAAAGCAGTATGAAAGAGGTATATAAAAGGCAAGAGCCACACCAAGCAGGGTATAGCACTATGAAAGCGGTATGTTTTGTAGGTGTCTTATGGGCCCCAACAGTTGTCGGTGCACTTCAATACCACTATAAAGCAGTAGTGCAAAACAGGACAGCCTGTTTATTAACAGGGACTGGCCGGTGAGATCACATTATGCCAGTCGTTTTACAACTTCATTGGCTGCCAGTCCAGGTCCGGGCCCAATTCAAAGTGCTGGTATTGACATTCAAAGCCCTGGGCGGCTTGGGGCCAGGTTATTTGAAGGAACACCTCCTCCCATATGTACCTGCCCGGACCTTAAGATCATCTACAGGGGCCCTTCTCCGTGAGCCCCTGCCAAAGGAAGTGAGGCAGGTGGCTACTAGGAGGAGGGCTTTCTCCGCTGTGGCACCCCGGCTGTGGAATGAGCTCCCCAGAGAGGTCCGCCTGGCGCCTACACTGTACTGCTTTCGTCGCCAGCTGAAGACCTTTTTATTCTCTCAGTATTTTAACACTTAATTTTAACTTAAATTTAAATTTTACTGTTCTAACTCTGTATTTTAATCTTATATCAATTTTGCTGTGTGGTTTTATCCTGGTTGTGCTTTTTATACTGTATTTTGTATTTGTATTTTTAACCTGTTGGTTGTTTTATTATGGTTTTAATTTTTGTGAACTGCCCAGAGAGCTTCGGCTATTGGGCGGTATAAAAATGCAATAAATAAATAAATAGTGCGGCTCCTGTCGTTTATATACTGTTTTCATACTGCTTTCATACTGCTATGTCCTGCTTGGTGTAGATCTAGCCTTGGTCTGTTCTAGCATGGCGCTTTTTATGTTCTTATGCTATTGTAGACATAGGAAACTGAGTTATACCAGGTCAGACAGTTTGGGCTTATCTACACTAAGCAGGATATTCCACTATGAAAGTGGTATGAAAGTGGTATATAAAAGGCAGGAGCCACGCTACTGCTTTATAGTGTTACTGAAGTGCACTGACAACTGTTGGGACCCATGACACATACCACTTTCATAGTGTTATATCCTGTTTGGTGTAGATGTTAGGGGTGTGCACAGACCCCCCGCTCCGCTTCACTTGCAGATCCGCCATTTTCCGGATCGGGCCGCTCCGCCCCGCCCCCGCTCCGCCCACTTCCGCTCCGCTCCGCCCGGAGCTCCGGATCCGGAGCTCCGTTTCCCCCCCCCCATAGGCTTGCATTGAAAGCTAAAAAATTATACAACTTTTTTTCTGTTCAAGTTAGAAACCTCATGTTTGGCACCATGACACCTCATGGGGATATACACACGCATGCCAAGTTTCAAAGCAATCCCATCATCCCCTGATTTTTGGCGAATTTTTGAAAATCGGGCACCCCACACACAACATCCCTGCGAGGTGGACAGGGGAGAAGGGAGGGAAGGCAGGCAGGCATGCAGCTGGCATTTCTGGGGGCATAAGGAAGTGAGCCAAGGATAAGCCAGTAATGCATATAAAATGGAATAAATCAATCAATAAACAAAGGAGGGGTGGAATTAAAAGCAACAGTGTTGCTCAATAAACAACAAGAAGAACTTTTTTTAAAAGGCTATATCTGTCTTTTACCAGCAATAGGGGGACGTGCCCGGGGGAGGGGGAAGTAGCTGCCAGTTCAAGACACTGACAGCCACAGCTCTGAGAAGAAGTAAAACGCTCACTTCGACTCAGAACAGGCATTGCTCCACCACTGAAAAGTGACCATTCACTTCAACTCATGATAGGCATTGCTCCACCGTTTTACTCTCTTTGGAAGGCTCTAATGGCCTTCCAGTGCAGGAGAGAGTGGGGGCACGTCCACGATGAGATGCCCTAGGGGAGCTCATCCGCTTGCACCACATCGATTCAGTTGTTCCCCAAGGTTAGGGTGGGGAGCAGTGCTGTGTTTCTATCTCTTATTCTTGGCTTAGTATATGATTTCAGGTTGTGTTTGTGCATTTGGTGGGGCTACTGTGTTAAAAAACACGGGGAAAAGCCCGTTCAGATGAAGAAAGAGAAGTTTCCCAGAATCCCAAGTTACCTGTTTTGCCTATGCCCTCCTCCAACTTTGGGATCATCATGACCGGGAGCTGACTCTGCCCCTCAGCCCTTTGAAAAAGGTATTTTTCCCGCCGATTTTTTAAAAACGTCTAGCCCGCGACCCGTACGATGCAGAAAGTTGAGAGTGGTCTCAAAATGACCCCCATCCACGACTCTCTGTGCACAAGAATTTTCAGAACGATAGCTTAACCCCCCCCCAGTTATCCCCGATTCTTTCCCTCAATGCAATCCTATGGGCGAAAAGCCGAAAACGCAGTTTGAGCCGCGCGGTTGACCCGATTTTCACAAAAATATAGCCCGCGACCCGTACGATGCAGAAAGTTGAGAGTGGTCTCAAAATGACCCCCATCCACGACTCTCTGTGCACAAGAATTTCCAGAACGATAGCTTAACCCCCCCCAGTTATCCCCGATTCTTTCCCTCAATGCAATCCTATGGGCGAAAAGCCGAAAACGCAGTTTGAGCCGCGCGGTTGACCCGATTTTCACAAAAATATAGCCCACGACCCAGACAACGCAGAAAGTTGAGAGTGGTCTCAAAATGACCCCCATCCACGACTCTCTGTGCACAAGAATTTCCAGAATGATAGCTTCAAAAACAACGTAGTTATGCGCGATTATTTGCCGCAATGCAATCCTATGGCGAAATGTTTTCAAGATGGCGACCGGAGCGCTCCGCCTGAACTCGGAGCTCCGAAAAATGGCCGCTTCTCTTCGCCTTGCTTCTAGGGGGTCCGCGGTCCGCTCCTACTCCGCCTCTGGGTAAGGCGGAGCAGGCCAATCCGCTACTGCTTCTACGCTCCTAATCGGAGCGGAGCACATCCCTAGTAGATGTGTTATGGGCCCCAACAGTTGTCAGTGCACTTCAATACCACTATAAAGCAGTAGTGTAGCTCCTGCAGTGCACTTCAATACAGCTATAAAGTACAAGTGTGGCTCCTGCCTTTTACATACTGCTTTCATACCACTTTCATAGTGGAATATCCTGCTTGGTGTAGATGAGCCCTCTGTCCATCTACACCAGCATTTGACTAGCAGTGGTTGTCTAGGGGGTCTTTCCCATTATTTGCTACCTGACTCTTTTAACTGTAAACCGCCCAGAGAGCTTTCTGTAAACAGCCCAGAGAGCTCTGGCTATGGGGGCGGTATATACGTGTAATAAATAAATAAATAAACTGAAGATGCCATGGATTATACCTGGAGTGATGGGTTTCATCAAACTCTGGTCTATCCCCAAACTTCCCCTTCCGTAGTTTATCAAGGAGCTGAGATAGAGTGTTCTACCCTTATTTACTTAAAATAATTTCAAATAAATAGGTGAAGCAGATGATCAATCTGGTGGTGCTCATCCTATGCTGAAGGCCATTAATGGCTTCTTTGCAATTTGTGACCCATGGCCTCCCAGGAACTTGGTAAACCTTCGATTTATTGCTTTCTGCAAAACTGGAGAGAGGGGACATTGTCTTTTTCAGACCCATCCTGATACTGCCTTTGTTTTCCATTGGGGCAGGTTAAAGGTGTGTGGGCGATAATCTCAATCGGTTTATAGGAGTCCCAAAGGACATTGGGTAGAGATTTTTATTTATATATATTTTTGGCAACATGTCTTGTCTCCTCCTGCATTTGAAATGATTGAGCTTCGCTCAGGAGTGGCATAGAATATAAAAGGAAGATGGAATGCCGGATCTGTCACGAGACGCAGGCATTGCGTTGCTTACCTCTGAATCATTTTGACCTCTGGTTGGCCTGCAGGCAATATATAAATCTGGAAGTGCAAGTAAATAACACACAGACGCAGGCATACTCCTAATAATACATGCACAGAGGAAACCAATTCCTTTGGCATGGTAATGTTAGCTTTCTTTTTGCAACAGTGGTTTGGCAGCTACTTATATAGATCTTTGATCTCGGAGGCTTCCAGGTATCCAGTGCCCAGTAGGATGGGCGAAGCAATGGAGGTGATTTTTGCCTCTCTGCCCTCTTTTTATAAAATTTCCCTTTAAATGGGCCTTTGTGCCCATCTAGAGAAGGCATACTTCCAGGGCTGGGCTGGGGCTAGAGAGGTCATAGGATTTTTTGTATCCCAGACTCAGCTCTCCCCTCCTCTCCCTGCCCACCAGTACTCCCCATTTCCCTTCCCTCCGAGGCTACATTTGCAATCTCGTGAACAGCCAGTGTGGTTCTTTCTGCGGCGGCAGCGAGGTGGTGGGGGATTGGAACTCAGAGTCCCCCTCCTGAGGTTGCGGCACTGTGTACGGCCTTGGGAGGGGACTCAGAACAAGCCTAAGTTCCCTAGGATGCTCTCCCAGGAACTATAGGATTGTTCTCTTCATTAGTTAGTGAGAATAACTACTGGTTTCATTGCAGGTTACTCATCTAGAGTGCTCTCATGAACACAGGGCTGCTCTTTGAGAAGGGCTGGAGTCTAATGGTGAAGCATCTTTTTTGCACACAGAAGTTCTCAAGTTCAATTCTTGGCATCTCCAGGTAGGACCTAGAAAGTGTCTTATAGGGAGCCCTGGAGAGTTTCTTCCAGTGACTATAGACAATACTGGGCTGAACACAGAAAGCTGCCTTATACTGAGTCAGATCATTGGTCCATCTAGCTCTGTATTGCCCACTCTAACTGGCAGGGGCTCTCCAGGGTTTCATATAGGAGTTTTTCCTGCCCTACCAGGAGATTATAGGGTTTGAACCAGGGGCCTTCTACATTCAAAGCAGGGGCTGTACCAATGAGCTACAACACTTCCCCATAGCTTTTATTGAAACAAGCCAACTTTAAACCATGGTTCATGGTTTGATTCAGTAAACCATAGTTAAGATTAACCACAATTTAGGATTGGACATAACACTAAACCATAGTTAGTTCAAAACAAGAAAGCTTTCCTATTTCCTTTTATTGGCCACCCTGGGAATGGAGGGTGGGGGGGAGAGAGAGGAAGCTGATGAGCCTGGGGCTTCTTTATATAACATTATATCATAGTTCAGCACTGCATCCGGACAAGGCCATTATAAGAGTTCGTTAAGACTACTGATTAAGAGAAAAAGTGTGTGGGTGTGAAACTAAGGAGAAGTTTCTTAGTAGCTTCAGAGAGACCTTAGATGTGCAAGCTTTACTTAGCCAAATCATGGTCAGAAAAAGCATCTGTATTTGAATAAAATGCGATCAGAAGCTTAAAGGGACTTCCATTGAGGAGATAAAAGGAAACCATGCCATCATGACATTTTTTAAAAAATTGGAGTCCCTTGTTTGCTGCACTTGCTGAGGACGTTTGTACATAATCATGGTCTCCCGATAGTGCTATTCAGGAAGTTGCTTGTGAGACTTCCAGTTACGTGCTAGACACGACTTTGCTGTTGCATCAAATTACTTTAACCAGGTCTTTATGCAGGAATCCAAGGTCATTGGGTTTAAAATGGTGAAGAAGTATTGTGGAACTTAGGAAGCTACCTTATACTGAGCCAGACCATTGATTCATCTACCCCAGTACTGTTGACACTGACTGGCAGCAGCAGGTCTTTCAGGGTTTCAGGCAGGATTGTTTCCTGGAAATGCTGGGGACCTTCTGCATGCGAAGCGGGTGCTCTACCATTGAGCTACGACATTTCCCCATAGTGTTCGGAGTTACCTAAACTTATAAATCTTCTGGCACTAATCAGCAACTCTGTTGGACATGCATTTATTTATTTTATTACATTTTTACTCCCCTGTGGCTGAAGTTCTCTGCGCAGCGCACAAATAAAAAACAGCCTGCCAATAAAGCAAATCAGATAAAGACAAGATAAAGCCACCAGCAGCGCATAAATAAAACCAAAATCTATAATGTCAAAGCCTATTATAATAAAAGAGGATGCGTGTCTATCTGTCCACCAGGGCTGTAGCACCAGGATCATGAAATATAGATACCTGAAAATTAGCATGCGTATTAGGGCCCCCTGAGGATGTGCATCTCTGTATTATTAAAAAAAAAATTAAAAAATATATATCACTAATTAACTTCAATCAGTGTGTACATATGGGTCGAAGCCTGCAGTAACATCTTCAGCCACTAGTGGCAGACTTCCCTAACTTTGCAGTTTGAAACCCATAGAGATTAGTAGGCTAAGGGACAAATTATACACCTGCCTCCTCCCCTCTGCTGCCCCCTGCAGGAGAATGGAGTGAGCACACCCCTCTCTCAGGGAGCTATAGGAATGCACCATGACAAGGGCTGTGCCTAGGGGTGCCAGTGGGCATGGCTTCATTTGTACAGGAGTGGGCACGGTATGTCTAACTCTGACAGCTTTACACATTTGTTTGAAGGCTTTGCTGTATCAAACGAAGGGCTCCTCCAACCCGTGCAAAGCTGGGTTCGTTCACTAGTAAATAAATAAGCATAGGATCCATTGACATGGTAGAATTGCATGGTGCTGCTGGCCCTGCCTTCAGCTTTTAATTCGGAAACAATTGTGTTCTTGTTCCCCTGAGTCTCGGGGTCCCAAGCGCTGGATAAAGTCGGATTTATCCAATCCTTTCATGAGCCCAGAAGTGTTGGAGGCACAAAGCAAGCTGTGTGCCACAAAATGGATCATGTAAACTGTAGCTCTCAGGTAGCGTTTTGGATTTTTCTGCAAGCGAAAATCACCTGATTTTGTCTTTGAGTCTGCAAAGCATTCACTGAACAGGTGTTAATCGCTCTGCAGCATACATCACATTCGTGTGTGTGTGTGTGTATGTATATGTGTGTTTCACTACTATCTTTTGCTCCTTGCAGGGTTGTCAAAATGACTGTGCAGCTGGATGTACGGGGGTGGCTGCCAAGCATGTGACCGAATCGTTCAAGGTACGTTGTTTGCTAAGGCAGAAGTGCCTGAAGCTGTTCTCTGCTCAGTGGGAAAACAGTGTCCTTCAGATTGCTAGAGATTGGTTTGGCGTCAGCCAGTGGAGTTATAGGCATGCACGGACACTTCAAGGCTTGAGCATTGGAGGAAACTGCTGGACATAATTCTGCATCAATTAAAGGTAGAGGCTTTTAAGGTTAAATGGAATCAGTGGAGGCTGGTGGGGTGGAAAATCTGCTCTGGGTTTCAGTCAGAACTCCAAAGCAGATATCCAAGGCACTTTGGATAGCTCCTTTAGAGTTCTAACTGGTTCTGGCTGAACCCCGGAGTGGATTCATCAATCCACGGACATCAGAGCCTCCACCTTCCACTGACCTGAAGTGGCAACTTCTTCAATTGCAGCCTCTCTTTCTCCCCCACCCTCCTTTTTTTACTTGGCAGTCCTCTTCATGGATGTTAAAAAGGTGAGACAAAATTGCATGTAGTCCTCATAAGTTCTGGAGTCGACGTCATCGTATATATTCAAGATGGAAGTTATCAGCAGGCTTGGAGGAATCTCAAGCTTTACAGAAGTACAAAACGAAAACAATACCCCTGCCCCCCCCAAAAAAAAACACCATTAGGAAAAACCCTAAGGTAGGAAACCCACAAATAGCTGAGTGAAGATGGCCTGTTCCCCTTGGTGTGGGGGAAGGAGTTTCAGGCTATCAATCAGAATCAGATTCTGAAGCTGAAGCTGAAGAAACAGGACTAGAAAGGTCCCGCTTTACACTGGAAATGGGGGAGGTGATTCTCCCAGGCTTTTCACCTGCCAGGGAGGAATTTTAACCAGGCGTTATCGATGAAAACATAACAACACACAGTCTGTGGGAACTCAGGAATCCTCCGACAGGGAAGGGACTTTAGAGCTGGTTGTTCCCAGGGTCCGCTAGCCTCTCCCAAAGGCTTCTTCAAAGGAATCCTCCTTGAAGTGATAGGGACTCAGGGAAAAGACCACCGTCTTTGTTGAAAGGACAATTGTCTCGCTTAGTTTAGCCAAGTGTTAGCCTAAAGGAAGCTGCAGCGATATTTGTTGCTATTTCCTACCATGTGCTGAAGTTGCACTATAAAACCCCCACTAGAGGGTGCTGTCCCATTCAGCTGTACTGAAGCTGTACAAGCTACGTGGGCGTTGCTCAGTTCCTGCTCTCTTCCTCGTATAATTACAGCTTGTTGCAGAAGTGGAAGAGATGCGGGAAGCACAGCCACGGTAAGGGAATGCAATTCCACCCCCCAACCCCGACTGAAGGAGCTCTAAGGCAGCTTCCAATATTCCTAAGTTAGAAATCTAAAAGCAACTCACAAAAAAAAGTTACTGAAGCTAAGCTGAGCCATTATTCCTTTCTTTACATGTTGACAAATTTGTCATCTGTGTGAATGACCTGTACAAGATTTGCAGGGAAACCTGGGAGGTGGTTGTTGGTGGCTGGGGGGAACTTTGTGAACCGCCCAGAGAGCTTCGGCTATTGGGCGGTATAAAAATGTAATAAATAAATAAAATAAATAAATAAATAGACAAGCTCACGCATTTTCCCCGCACAAACAGTCATTCCTCTGGGCATTGCAAAGAAGTGCCTCTCCCCATATCTGGCTAATAGTGCTTCCTGCATTTCTGAAGCTGGCATCTCTACCTGCCCATCTCTGCTGTGCCCTATGCTAGGATGTCTCATTGACCTCTCATGCTGCCATGTCGAAGATGGAGCTACTTCTGTTTCATCGCGTTCTTTTCCACAGATCCCCTCCATATGTGTCAACAACTTCACCGCTCTCAGCCTGTCGGCCAGACACATAGTCTTGGCTTTATCTTTGACTCGTCTCTCTCCTTTGCTGTGCGGTCGATCAGTTGCTAATTCAATTGCACATTCAATCAGTCTCCTTATGCAGCGTTTCTGAAAACTATCCATTTGTCTCTGTCCACTTGGCTGGAACTCTGCTTCTCGCTCTTGTCACCTCCTTTCTTGACTACTGCAATCTCCTCTCCTGGCTTCCTTTTTCACATCTCAAGGCCAAAGCATACATGACTGCTTTTTCTCTCTCTTTTACTCTAGAGTAAATGCAGGGTTCCTGATTCGAATCAGAAACCTAGCATGGTGAGTAGGGCGGCTTCAACCCTTCTCCCCCTGCTTTTGTCCCAATATGGATTGGGGACCTCATGGGAAGTATAATGCTGGTCCTATGTAGAGTAAACCCATGGAAATGAATGGGACCTAATTTAATTGTGGCTAAGTTAAGTCTCATTCATTTCAATGGGTCTATTCTATGGAGGACTAATATTAGATACTATCCCATGGCTGCAATTTGCTTTAAAAGATCAGTATTTGGACATAGAAAAACATTTTAACTACCCTAAAGGAGGCAGAATGCTGGTTTAAATTATTCTAGACTGTTTCTCTCTCTCTCTCTCTCTCTCTTTTGGTGCTGGAAGGTGGAGGAAGGCAGGGGTTAGAAAGAAGAGTCCCAGTAGAGGGACCAGATGGCCCCGCAGGAATAAATCCTAAAACACACACACACACACACATACACACACACACACAGAGCGCCAGGTCAATCTAAAGTCTTAGCAGTAAGTACTACCATGCCTTATGGCTCTGTTACTTAACTTCATATTAGATGCAGATTCTGGCAATAGCTGAGTTTGGCCTGTGATATATTGCCTGCCTTAGAGAGCCTGTCATTCCAAGTGATATCATAACATAAAGTTTCCTCCAAGCTTAGGCCCATGTTCTAGTAAGCTGATGTCTCTAAAAATGGCTCATTGATTTGAAGACGAAGATGATGATGATGATGATGATGAAGCAGTCATCCTTAAAAGTAGGCATCTGCTTTTACTTAAGACCCACTGGGCCCGTTCAGAAGACACCTTAAACCATGGCTTTAACCACAGTGGTTAAGCCAGAAAGCCAGACCATGTTCAGAAGACACCTTAAACCATGGCTTTAACCACAGCAAATAAAGCTTTTTGCTTTATTCACTATGGTTAAAGCTGTGGTTTAAGTTGTCTTCTGCACACAGCTTGGCTTTCTGGCTTAACCACTGTGGTTAAAGCCATGGTTTAAGGTGTCTTCTTAACGGGGTCACTATCATTTTGGGGCAACACGGTCTGGTTGAGGATGGGCAGCACAGGGATCCACAGTGCTGCATGTGTTCTATCCACCCTTAATTTTCCAACCCGCTATTTTCCAACCTGCTTGTGGGCTCCTCTTTGTCGGTAGCCCGTCAAATATTGTATTTCGGGCCTGTTTGCTTTCTGTGTAGCTCCACCTGCTTTCCGGAGGACAGCGCACCACTTCCTGCATATGATGCGGTTCTGTGCTGTGAAATGGGTGGCGGCAGGGCGATGTTGCTGTCCATCAATGGAGTCATGGGAAATTGTGCCAACTGTATTAACCTGCCTTATCAAATTGGGAGCTTATCTGGAGGTGTTCTGATGTTCAGCAGCCTTCTACAGAGTCGGACTATCGGATCTATCAGACCCCATACTGTTGGAGGAGCCCTTCTCCGCATCCCACCAACACGCGACATACGCTATGGTGGGGCGTGGGAGAGGGCTTTTTCTGTTGTGCCACCCCAGCTGTGGAATGCCCTCCCATGGAGGCCCGACTGGCGCCGGCACTGATTTCATTCCGGCGCCAAGTTAAGACATGGCTTTTTAGCAAAGCCTTTGGGGGCTAGTATTCACCAAGCCTATACATAGTTTGCATTGTTTTAATTGGTTCTACTGTTTTAAAATTTTGTACTGTTTTTAGCTTATGAATGGCTTCATTTGTTTTTAGCTGTGTATATTTGTTGTTTTATATTGGTTGTATGATTTTATCTGTACGCCGCCCTGAGATCTTTATGATGTAGGGCGGGATACAAATGTCATAAATAAATAAATAAATAAATAAATAAATATTGCCCGTTCTGGCTGGCAGCTGCTCTTGCATCGAAAGGTTTCTCCCAGCTTTGTTTCCTGAGATCTTCTCAAAACCATAGTACCTCAGCAGTGCCAGAGCCAGTGCTTTGAGGGCCTTGAGCAAGGCCCCCTCAGTGGGTCCCTCCCTTGATGACTACCTTCTCACTGCCATTGCCACCAGCTGCTGTTGTTTCTCCTCTTTCCTGTGGTTGCTACCACTTGTTTGGTTGGTAGCCAGAGTGAGCCAGGAGGCTGTGGCATCTACTGCTTCTCTTTCTCATCAGCACCATTGTCTGGGCCACAGCGAGAAGCAGTTGAACAAGAAGGTTGCAGCGGGGAAGAGGAAGTCTAGGGATGCTGTGGGGGGCTGACTGGGTCCAGGAGTCCATCCGCCTTCCCTGGACACAGTCAGACAGCCATGGCATGTTTTTGGACCTGCTGTTCAAGCGCCTGCAGAGCCCAACAAGCTCCTTGCACAGCCTTCCTCAACCTGGGGTGCTCCAGATGTGTTGGACTGCATCTCCCAGAATGCCCCAGCTGGCTGGGGCATTCTGGGAGTTGTAGTCCAACACATCTAGAGCGCTCCAGGTTGAGGAAGGCTGTCCTAGCAGCTGTCCGCCCTTGTCCGGAGCCTCCATCGCGCTCAACAAGGGAAGCTCCGGAAATTACATATTTTTGCTGTTGCGTCAATGGAGACTGTAAAGGCCCCATTTATGCAAGAGGGGGGAGGTGCCGGACGAGGGCGGACTGGTTCGCGTCGTCATCGGATGCTGGCTAAGTCTCAAAAGAAGCTCGCGCAGCGCCGCGAATGGGCGGATGGTGGAGGCAGAGGGGTGAGTGTCCGACAAATGTCCCTGCTTGTCAGTGGGCTGCTGCTGGAACATGGGGCCTTGGCTTGTGCCCAACCGTTCCTACTCTTGATGCCAGCTCTGTACCTGGCATCTATATTGACGCTTCCGCAGGAGATCGATTGCTGATAGCTGGGCTGTTCTGGTAGGAATTTAGTGACCCGAAGGTCCTGCCTTAATGCATGCAGTGCAGTTCTCCAATGGTATTTCCTTATTTCCCCAAATAATCGATACGCAGAGGCAGAGTTCACCCTCCGTTATCCACAGCTGCTTCTTGTTCACCAGTACACCTAGGGGTGACCACATTACACCAGTTTTAACATCTCTTCACTGGCTGCCAATTAGTTTCCGGGCGAAGTATAAAGTGTTGGTTATCACCTTTAAAGCCCTATATGGTTTGGGTCCCAGCAACCTGCGGGATCGCCTTCTCCTGTACAATCCGCCCTGCACAAACAGGTCCTCTGGGAAGAATCTACTTCAGTCAGCCAAAACTAGGCTGACAGGTATTACGCAGAGGACCTTCTCTTCTGCTGCTCCCAGACTGTGGAATGGCCTGCCGGAAGAGGTTCGTCAACTTGACAGTCTTTTAGCATTTAAAAAAGCAATAAAGAGTGATCTATCCTGGCAGGCCTATCCAGTGGAATTTTAGAATGTTTTTAGGATGTTTTTAGGATGTTTTAATCATGTATACTATGTTTTTAATCGGTTTTTATGTCCCGCCTTGATCCAAGTGGAGAGGTGGGTAAGAAAATTATTATTATTATTATTATTATTATTATTATTATTATTATTATTAGTCTCTGTATGGGGCTGCAGAGGGAGCAGGAGCAGGAGCAGGTGCAACTTCCCTTTCTCCACACTCCATGGGACAGGGTGGAGAACATTAGGAAGGCAGCAGCCAAAGAATTCTTCTTGTTTGCTTGAGGATTTTTACAATAGTTTTTTCTTTTCCTGGTGGTCTTTTGGTTTTCCAGTTGCAACTTGCTATCCTGGGTTCACACCATGATTGATTGCCTTCTTCAGGTGTTTCCTCTCTTTTTTGCCTCCCTGCGCAATAGGTCACGCCTTTAAAAGTGCCTGAATTGTATCAGCCAAGGTCTGTGGGCAACCCCACCGGATAAGAAACCGTTGCATATCTCGATTAAATGGAAGTTCACAAAAAACAAGCTCAGCGGGTGTTTGTGGCCAACCCCACTGCAGGGCTGCGGTTTTGTTCCTTCTACTCATGTTACTGAGTAGCGTCTGTAACGTCAGCCAGTTGTTTTGCACGTACTTAATGTAGGGTGACCATGTTTTGGAAACCAAAAAGGAGGACAACTTAGTTGGCCGCCAAGGGGGCGTGTCCAGCACCAAGGGGCCGTGCCCACCCGAACATAGAGTTGGTCACATGTCTGATTTTACAGCACACATTTAAGACAAATCTGTTCTACATTATTATTATTATTATTATTTATTTATATAGCACCATCAATGTACATGGTGCTGTACAGAGTACACAGTAAATAGCAAGACCCTGCCGCATAGGCTTACAATCTACGTCTTAATGTTAAAATCACTGAAATAAAGAACAAGTGAGAGATTCAATGTATCTGAAATTAACTTCACTCCTACTTTTGTAGGTTTTGCTGTACTTTGAAGCTTTTGCTATACTCTGTGAAGTGGAAGGGAAGTGGTAGCGAAGCAAAGCCATGATAAGCCAGGTTCCAACATTCGCAGCAACAGGACATCCGCAAAGAAGAGAGCTTCTCTCTCGACTGGCACCTTACTCTTGATCATGAGAGTTTTTCTCTAAAGATGGCCCTTCATCGCCCATGATGTGGAAATTTGAGAAAAAGGCCTCTGGCCCATTCTGTTTTGCCCTGTGGGCTGCTTTGACTGACCTCTCCTTTCCCACATTTTGGTTTGTGGATACCTTGCCTCTGCTGAGCTCCAGGTACCCGACTGCACACCAAATCTGCAACAGGAAAGGTGCCCTTCTTACCTAAAGACTGGAGATCCCCTTAATGCCAAGGGCTGAAACTGCTCAATGTGCAACACCCTAAAGAAGAGGTTTGACAACCTGAGTTTGAAGGATATGGCTCCAGCAGTTTTAAAAAACAATTTTAAAACTTTGAATTTTAAAAAAAATCCTAAAAAAAAATGGATGAACAGATCTGATTCAAACTTGGCATGACTAAATCTCTCCTTAAGAGCTATCATGGTGCCAACTTTCAGCCCTTTATCTTTAAAAATGCCATTTTTTAAAAATAATAATTTTAAAATCTCAAACTTTTTTAAAAAAATCCTAAACTCAATGGATGAGCAGATCTGTTTCAAACTTGGCATAGCTAAAGTCCTTGTTAAGAGCAATCATGGTGCCAGTTTCATCTCTTTATCTTTAAAAATAACATTTTTTAAAAAATAATAATTTTAAATCCTCAAATTTTAAAAAATTCTTAAAAATCAATGGATGAACGGATTTGTTTCAAATTTGGTATGGCTAAAGCTCTCCCTAAAACCTATCATGGTGCCAACTTTCAGCTCTTTATCTTTAAAAGTGATGGTTTTAAAAACAATTTTAAAACCTCAATTTTTAAAAAAATCCTAAAATATCAATGGATGAACAGATCTGTTTCAAATTTGGTGTGGCTAAAGCTCTACCTAAAATCTATCATGGTGTGAAGTTTCATGTCTTTATCTTTAAAAATGACGATTTTAAAAATAATAATTTTAAAACCTCAATTTTTTTAAAAATCCTAAAATATCAATGGATGTACGGATCTGTTTCAAATTTGGTGTGGCTAAAGCCCTACCTAAAACCTACCATCGTGCCAAGTTTCATGTCTTTATCTTTAAAAATGACGGAGTTATAAGCATTTTTGTTAATTCCCATTAGAGCTGCTCTTTGGCTGGGGAAGATTGGAAAAAAATCCAGATTTCTGCTCCCCCTCCCAGATTTGTCAACAAAAAACCGGGCAAATCCGGTCATATGGTCACCCTACTTAATGCACGCAGGGTGCTTGTGTATCCCACGATAGCACTGTGCATGTGTGGAATTTTGTATTGGGCACAGAAATGCAAAATGATGGAAATCTCGGTGAAAGAGGTGAAAGGGGGAGTTGTGGGCTGGGGGAAGAATATGTTCCTATCTGTTTTTCCTACGAAGTTGAACTTGAAAATGTAAAGGCAATGACAAGAAGAAACCAGTTAGAGGGCAGGAATTCCAAGCATGGGTTTTTTTGATAACCTTCTGCCCCAATAACTCCCTTTCCCTCCTCCTGCTAGAAAAACCTGTAGAATTGCATAAAATAAGCAAAGTTGGCATATCATTCTTGCTATTTCTGATGTTTAGGTCCTGAGTGCTGAGGCTTATGGAGCCCAAATGGCACCGCCCATGCGCAAGAGGGAATTATCAGGCTTGAGGGAACTTTGAAGTTTGCAGTAGTACAACAGATCTTCACAGGAAAAAAAGCCCAATGAGGACTGAGCAGCCTCAGTGGATACGCAATTGAAATTGACTCATGACTCATTAGGGAGGGGGGAATGGAAAGCCGGCGGGAGGGGAATGGGGTGGCACAGCTGGAATCTTCAACATTGAAGAGTCCGCACAGCATCATTTTCTGCAGATCCCACTTGTATTTGCTTAACTTGCATGAATGCTTACGAGCTGCAAAATTCAAACTGAAGACACATGCAACCGTTTTAGAGCAGTGTGGCCAAACTAGAAACCCCCTCGCTACATTCAGTGTAAATATACCTTTCCTCTCTGTCGTTGGCTTGGAAAAAAGCCCACTTCTACAAGTTTGAAATGGAATCTGGCTGTGTACAGTGCTGGTTGGCTGACCCTCTGTGATGTCACCAGGAAATCTCTCATACATGCACAGGTTGCCTGAGCTATTGTGCTATTGGGCAAGACTGCCACCTGAGTAAGCATTCAGTGCGCTGATACACATCTCTGTCTTTCAAGCCAGGAGGAAGCTGGGGGCAGTGCCCAATGGTGGGAGATTCAGGACATAAAAGCGCATAGTTAAAGTATGGAATTCACTACCACAAGATGTAGTGATGGCCACCAATTTGGATGGCTTTAAAAGGGGGTTGGATAAATTCCCGGAAGCGAAGGCTATCAATGGCTACTAGCCCTCGTGGTTGTGTGCTACCTCCGGTATGCGAGGCGGTAAGTGTCAGGTATAGGCCTTGTACCTAGTGGTTAGATGTATTAGGAAATGCTTTGGGAATGTCAGATGTTCCCTGCAAGCTTATCTCTGTAAGCAGTTCCCATGGGAGTAGCTGGCTGACTCCTTTGCTTCGGCCTTGAAGTAGCTGGTTCTCTGGGAACTTCAGAGTGTTTTGGAAAAGGTGGTGGATGCTCTTTGAAGCGGGTTGTAACGTCCTGCCCTCTTGGCACGTGGGCATGGTTTACAGGTCAGAGGACCTATCTGTCAAGTGACTTTGAATAGGCCTTAAAGGCTGGTGCAAAGCTGAAAAACTGTGCTAGGTTTCATCTCTCGACACAACGTCTGACTTCCCTCCTGCTTTGGATTCCATCTCCGCTTGGGACTTTGAAAGCGCTCTGCACATGGACGCTTTGCTATTTGGACTTTGGATAGCCAAGAACTGTGCCATGAAAAGTAGTGAGGCTTTTCATAGACTTGGACTTGCATATGCAGTGGATTCTGTGTTCGTGCCCAGACTCAGGTGGCAAGGAGTTCCCAGTCCTTAGCAGAAGGATGGGACTCCTGGGCCTGAGGCTTAACCTTTCCTGAAGTCATGGTAACGGGGTCATCTCAGTAGTGGTAGGCTGAGACTGACAAGTGCATGACGGATCTCTCTGCCCGGCTCTGGTGGCTCAGAGCAACCTTTCCTGGGACTTCGTTTTAGGAGATTGGCCATGGCCATGTCCCTTTGAGGAGCCAGCGTATGCGGCATCTAGAGAAGCTCAAAGCTGTTATTGGTGTCCCTATTCACCCACCCCCCTCTCCGAGTGTTTGCCTTAAGGATCGTTTCAGAAAGAGCCTAAAGCTTCCTAACCATTGTTCAGCTTTAAGTGTGTTTTGGAGACTCTGTAACCATTAAGCTTGTCTACCGTGTGATTTCCTCAATAAAAGAAGTCTCACTGATGTGAGTGTCTCGTGTCAGCTTGCCAGAACGTGTGATTGCCAGAGGGAACAGGCAAGAACACGACAGTAAGCCTGTGTGCACCAGTTGCTGTGGAACATGGGTGGGTGGGTGCTGTTGCACCAGGTCCTGCTTTGTTGGCCCCTGGTGGACAGCTGGTTGGCCACTGTGTGAACAGAGTGCTGGACCCTCGGTCTGATCCAGCATGGCACTTCTTATATTTTTATGTCATTCTGTCAGCGCAAATGATGTTGCCCTAGCAGAAACTCGTTTCTGATCAATGCCCAAGAAAAAAACCCAATTAATGTTATGTTGCGCAAGCGGTTCTGCTTTATCTTTGTGCCACCCAGTGTACAACCCGTTGCACATTCCGCTTGTGCAGACTGGTTGCTCGAGTCTAACGGGAGGCTGTTTTCTCCACGGAACGATTCAACGCAGCTCCGTTAGCCTTGGCTAAGTTTCCGGAATGGCACCGTTAAATACTGCCCTGGGCTTCCGCCTCAGCTGGAGAATTCGGATATTACTTCTGTTTTTTTGGGGACAGGAGTCCTGTGAATATCCTGCAGCCAGGAGGTTTATTAGTCTTATTTTTAAATGCAGAACAGCCAGAGCCCCCAGTGAAGTGGCTGTTGTGTGCTTTTTTAGGGTTCGTGTGACTTTTATTTTGTTTCAGCATTCTGATGTAAGCCTTGGAGTTCCCACCTGCCGAGGCCCTTCATGAGGGGCACTCGCCACATGGTATGTTGCTCTTGTCACATGTATCCACCATTTGTTGCTCAGTGGCAGCATCTAAAATGATTTCCTCCTTTTGTTTGTGCTTGAAAGTGCTGGTGCCAATTTTACATTTTGACAAGTCAGCGTTGAGGTTTCCTCAATAGAGGCCCCTTGTATCATCCTGTTTTCCTAAAATGTTTGGGACATTCATGCAAAATGAATGTTAATTTTGTCCTTGCTTACTCAGCGCACTGTGTGCACTGTGTTAAAAGGAAAAGGAAATCAGATGGTGCTATATAAATAAATAATAATAATAATTGTGTCCCAAAGAAAATTATTAAATTGTGTAGATCAGTTATGCAAATCCCAAACATTGTCATGCATTTGAACAAGAGACTTGCCTTTTGGATCGAGCCAAAGGACTACCAGGATGGCCACAGCTAAGGCTAGTCCAGAACTAACACAGCCCATGCAAATAACTATTTTACTACATGTTCTGCCCCACATTACACTATTCATCCTGTAACCCAGAAGTCCAGAACTTCGGGCCCTGGGGCTATCTGTGGCCTGCCCAGCAGCCAAATCCAAGGTTCCCCAAATGTCCTTGTTCCTTTCCTCTGGCCCCACCTTCTTTGCCTCAACCACTGATCATCTGGTGGTCTTTTGTATCTGGTCAAGAGTGCAGGGCTCCTGCAGCTTTAACTGTTGTGATGAAGAGGGAATTTCACCATGTGCTGCAGGCATACAAAGGCTACCTGCTGAAATTCCCTTTTCTATACAGCTGTCAAAGAATCAGGAGCCTTGTCCTCCTTTTCATATTGTCATTCTATCAAAAATGGAATCCGGCCTTTGGGCTAAAAGAGATTCTGTACCCCTGCTGTACCTATTCATATACCGCCCGATAGCCAAAGGATAAAACCATGAGGAACATAATAAAACAACCAACAATCTAAAAACCCAAATACAAAATACAATATAAAAAGCACAACCAGGATAAAACCACACAGCAGAAATTGATACATGATTAAAATACAGAATTAAAACAGCAAAATTTAAAATTTAAGTTAAATTAGGTGTTAAAATACTGAGAAAATAAAAAGGTATTCAGCTGGCGACGAAAAGAATACAGTATTATGAGCAGTACCTGCTGTGTTATAAAATACTGCATGTCGCTTTGCAGGATGATACAGGCAACCAAACTATCCTAGGCTGATAGAGCCAGGGGCAGCACTCATATCCCCATGCAGCTGCCAGGGCCCACAAACCCCAGCAGAATCAGCTGACAGTGATACGTGTCCTGGGCTGCCATTTTACTAGGGTGACCATATGAAAAGGAAGACAGGGCTCCTGTACCTTTAACAGTTGTATTGAAAAGGAAATTTCAGCAGGTGTCATTGGTATGCATGCAGCCCCTTGTGAAATTCCCTCTTCATCACAACAGTTAAAGCTGCAGGTGCTGTACCCTGCCCTCTTTTAAATCTGGTCACTCTAGTATAGCTCCTGCAGCTTTAACTGTTGTGATGAAGAGGGAATTTCACCAGGTTCCCCGTATATACAAATGACACCTGCTGAAATTCCCTTTTCTATGCAACTGCTAAAGATACAGGAGCCTTGTCCTCTTTTTCATATGGTCACCCTAATTTTACATTCCCTGCAATGCTCTGAGGCACCAGATAAAGCATCACTGCATGTACATGTGTTGGTCAGCTTCAAGTGACCGAGGCTTCCTGACGTGTCCTCAGTGGTTCAGTTCAGACTAGTTCTAAACCGTAGTTTTAAATAGGGTGACCATATGGAAAGGAGGACAGGGCTTCCCTCTTCATTGCAAGAGTTAAAGCTGCAGGAGCTCTGCTAGAGTGACCAGGTATAAAAGAGGGCAGGGCTCCTGCAGCTTTAACTGTTGTGATGAAGAGGGAATTTCACCAGGGGCTGCATGCATACCAATGACACCTGCTGAAATTTCCTTTTCTACACAGCTGTTAAAGATACAGAAGCCCTGTCCTCCTTCCCATATGATCACCCTACTATTACATATTCATAGTCTGCTCAGGCTTATACGCTCCCCACTCCGTTCCCCTCTTCTGTCCTGGCTGCATGGGGGAGATTAGAAGCATCCACTTCATATTTTAAACTAATCAGATTTTGTCATTGCAAGAGATACTCAAGAATTTTGTTTGCTCTCTAATTTCAAGTTACCTGTCCTGATTTTTACTTCCTGGAGACTAATGCAAGGATCAAAACAGAATTATCCTTCATTTTTCATACTCTATGAATTTTGTGATACAGTTCTCGGCTCAGAATTGCACCAAAATGCCTATGAAATGTGTATTTTAGGTTAAAATATAGACCAGAAAACCCCCATATGTCTAGGGAGAAAGCGCACGTTTTTTGTTTTTTAAAAAAATATTGCAGATATATGAGGAAATGGAACAGATCTATGAATGAAGACATGCAAAAGTGATCTGTCCAACCCTAGTCTGAATTAGAGAAATTCTGTTTATTTTTTTTACTTTGGTTTACTGCAGGGGTGGGCAACACACAGTCTGCAGGCCACATGTCCCCCCTGCTGCCCCCTGCTGTGGTGGCTGCTGTGTCAGTGAAATTCATGGCTGCAAGAGCTTGTCTCCAAGCTAATTTTAGACAGTGTAGCATTCTGTAGCACTGTGCTGCTAAAAACTGGTAAGTAATTCATCAGTTTATTTTTGTTGCCACTGCTGGTGTCCTATAGAAATCCTCAATGTAGCAGTGGCGGTACCACAGCCTGTGGGGGAGATTGGGGGTCAAAAATGCCCCCTGGGCTTCCTACAGCTGTCCACCCCTAATTTACTGAAACAAGCCAGGATCAAACCATAGTTTATGATCCTGGCTTATTCACTAACCATAGTTTAAACTAACCAGTGTTGTCCCATATCCCACCAGTTTGGAAGTAATAAGGAATTCTAATTAGTTATAACAGGAAGTGGATGCTTTCATCTTCTTGCTCCCATGCCAGAGAAGGAGAGGTTAGGAACATACAAGCTAGAGACGCATACAGGCTTGTACGCATTATGTCTGAACCAAGCCATAGTGTAATAGAGGTGTGTGTGAGGTGAGTGCAAGTGATATGCAGTTGGCACGCTTTCTTGAAAGTGTATTCTGATTGCACATGCTACAATATCGGTGCTGATGTCACACATGATGCTTTTCATGTAGTTAGCACACTTTTTAAAAATAAATAAATAAAATAAATCTATGCTGAAATGCTATTGATGATAGAGAGCTCTTTGTGTTTGGAGCATCCTGAAGAAAATGGAAAGCCAAAGCAAACGCTCCCATTACACCCAGAGATATTTACAGAAAAGCTCAGTGTATGAGCATTCAGGGCCTCTGCTTGGCAGACGATTCTTGGATGTGAATTAAAAAGGAGAAGTTTCTTATGGCTGCTGAGTTTGGAAGTTGAAACGTGAGAGATTAAGCACCTTTTCCAAGGTCACAGAGGAAATCTGAGCTTGCGCAGGAAACGTTAACCTTGGGCTGCTTCATGTTCGTTAGCCTTGCGTCATGAGAGCGGGACCGCCTTTCTTTACCCCTTTCCTGGGTCAAAAGGATCGGGCTCTTTTATCACAGAGCAATGCTCTAAACTTAGATTTTGCATTTGTTTTGGCATACCAGATAACAAGTTCTCATTGTTTGTTTCTAACTCTCCAGTAAGCAACTTAAGACACTGCACTGGTTTTAAGGTCTTCAGGAGATGCCCTTCTCTTATGTCCTGCTGATATCTAAGTCTTGTTTTTCAGTGGCATGGGGAAGGCTATTATAGGGTGACCATATGAAAAGGAGGACAGGGCTCCTGTATCTTTAACAATTGCATAGAAAAGGGAATTTCGGCAGGTGTCATTTGTCTATATGGAGAACCTGGTGAAATTCCCTCTTCATCACAGCAGTTAAAGCTGCAGGAGCTATCTTAGAGTGACCAGATTTAAAAGAGGGCAGGGCACCTTATCATCATCATCATATGGTGACCATATGAAAAGAGTTGTATTGAAAAGGAAATTTCAGCAGGTGTAATTCGTATATATGGGGAATCTGGGGAAATTTCCTCTTTATCACAACAGTTAAAGCTGCAGGAGCTCTGCCCTCTTTTAAATCTGGTCACTCTAGTATAGCTCCTGCACCTTTAACTGTTGTGATGAAGACAGAATTTCATCAGGTTCTCCATATATTCAAATGACACCTGCTGAAATTCCCTTTTCTAAGCAACTGTTAAAGATACAGGAGCCCTGTCCTCCTTTTCATATGGTCACCCTATCATCATCATCATCATCATCATCATCATTTCTTTTCTTGCTCGCAGCGGTATTTCTAGATGGACATGTCGGGCTTTGCCAAGTCATGCTGTTTTTTTTACTGATTTCCTAACAATTGAGCATATTTTGACTGCTTTTTGGATGTTGGTGTAGATGTATTTTGGTAGGCCCAGTTTTTGAAGGTTTTCTGTATAGTTTTTTGATGTGATGCTGGTGATTGATGTGACTAATGGAATAATTGTGACCTTTCCTATTATTATTATTATTATTATTAGTAGTACTTTTTTTCCTCTTCCAAGGAACTGAAGGCAGCTTACATTATCAGCCTCTTCTCCATTTCAGCTCACAACAACCCTCTGAAATTGGCTAGGCTGAAAGCCAGTGACCGGCCCAAAGTCACCCACTACATCACACTTCTCAGTAGCTGCACCTAGGCTTTGGAACGCCATCCCCATGGAGGCCCATCTAGCCTCCTCTCAGTTTGCATTTTATCAGGTAGAGAAGGCCTTCTTATTTAGATAGGCCTTTGGCCTACTGAGGTGATTCAGTCTTCGCTGTATTTGTTCTTTGGATTTATTTGTTCAATTACTCCTTTGAATTTTAACTTCATTGCTTTTCTCTGCTCTTGTTTTTTTTTTTTTAAATGTATGTTTTAATTGTGATTTTATTTAGTTTATACTGTCTTTGTCTATTATTATTGTTAACTACCTTGGATACCTGGTGCAGAAAGACAGAGCATAAATGTAAAACCATAAAATAAGAGCTGAAGTGGGAAATGGATTTCCCCTCCGTTTTTTCTTTTCTTGGCAAATGCTGCCTTTGTCAGGAAACTCTCTTCTTTTGCATACCTCTATCAGCTGGTTATGGGGAAGCGCTTCACAGGTGCTGCACATCTGATACCCTTTTTGGTGAAAAAACGTGGAATGATGGTGACTGACCAAACCCACAACAAAACACTTTTTAGCTTCTACATTTCTGCTCCTATCAGTGATTGAGAAGTGGAATAATGCTCATTTAATGTTGCAGTATTGTGGGTTGGATTCAGGGAAGTGACGCTTTTGTAAAAGGGTGATTTGTGCACCAGGCTAAAGAGACTCTGCATTCTTTTCTGATAAATTTTGGCCGAGCACTAGACCTCCCCACAGATTTTTCTGCGGGTGGCTGACAAGCAGCCAGCTAGAGTTTAGGGCACATGGGAAATGAAAGACTTCATGAAATGGTTTGGGTTGTGGGATGAAGACAGACAGGAAACAGCTGTCAAATTGCAGCCCTGAGACTCTCTTTTGTATAAGAAAATCTGGGACGCTGCAGAAATATTTACCATGTAAGCCTAACTGTTATTCGGCTGTCTAAAATGTGTAACAAAGAAGTGTGAGTTTGCAGCTTTTGTTTCTGTGGTGTCCATTTTACTTAGGGCCAACTACAAAGTTCGTGTTGGAAGGATTGATTTAGATGTGAAGGTAGGGTGACCATATGGGAAGGAGGACTGGGCTCCTGTATCTTTAACAGTTGCATAGAAAAGAGAATTTCAGCAGGTGTCATATAGAGAACCTGGTGAAATTCCCTCTTCATCACAACAGTGAAAGCTGCAGGAGCTATACTAGAGTGACCAGATTTAAAAGAGGGCAGGGCACCTGCAGCTTTAACTGGTGTGATGAAGAGGGAATTTTGCCAAGTGCTGCATGCATACAAATGACACCTGCTGAAATTCCCTTTTCTATGCAACAGTTAAAGATACAGGATCCTTGTCCTCCTTTTCATATGGTCACCCTAGTTTAAAAGATGTCACATTTTCTGCCTCCAGAGCTGCACGAGGGAGGGTTTTCAATGGGTGGGTGCCACTACTGAGAAGGCCTTCTGTCAAGGTATTGCCTGGCGACATTTCAGTAGTTTCGGAATGACCAGCTAGGCTCCTCTGATGATTTTAAGGGTTGCCTGGCTATGTGTGGGGGAAGGTGGTCTGCTAGTTAGTCCAACGCAGGGGCCAAGATAACAAGACTCGGAGTAGCTGGAAGCCAATGTGTTAGATCAACACATTGATCTAACAACAAATGTGTGATCAGAACCAGGCAGTGGTTAAGTTCTACAGAAGAATTAAGGACCAGGAGCAGACGCAAGTAGAGTGACTATATGGAAAGGAGGAAAGTGCTCCTGTATCTTTAACTGTTGTATTGAAGAGGGAATTTCATCAGGTATCATATGTATGCATGAAGCACCTGGTGAAATTCCCTCTTCATCACAGCAGTTAAAAGCTGCTGGAGTCCTTCCTTCCTTTGTATCTGGTCAAGAGGGCAGGGCTCCTGCAGCTTTCACTGTTGTGATGAAGACAGAATTTCACCCAGTGCTTCATGCATACAAATGACACCTGCTGAAATTCTCCTTTCTATTAAACCGTTAAAGATACAGGAGCCCTCTCCTCCTTTCCATATTGTCATCCTAGACACAGGCTGTGTTGCTAGGACTGAGGAGCAAGGTTTGAAGCCAGGGATTTGTAAGGCCTGTTGGACAGGGATTGGCCTTTTTGGGGTCAAGTGACTTGAGCGCTCAGGTAGGCTGGTACTTCTGCCTAGATGGCTCTTACCAGCACAAAGCTCAGTCTGCCTGATTGGTATAGGCACAGAACTCTGGTGCTGAAGGAGATAAGGAAGTCCCAGTTCAATATAAGACACCCCAGTGCCTTATACTGACTTTACATGGGCTATGATTGTGTCATGATTACATGTTGGGTTTTCCCCACAGCAAATGTCACATGCAAAACCTCCCCCCCCCTTTTTTTTTTGGTGTCCTCTGATTTTGGAATAGTTTCACTGTAACATAATCAATATATCTTTTGTTTTATTTATTTATGAGACCTGTATATCACCTAATATAATCAAATCTCTGAGTGGTTTACCTATATCTGTTCTATATCTGTTTTATGCTTCACTTTTCACTCTTCTCTCCCTGCAGGCTGCTGACCTAGTAATCAACCCGTCTACCACTTTCAAAGAAAAGCCAGACCCCAACGGCTTGGTGTTTGGAACTGTTTTCACAGACAACATGCTATTCATAGAATGGTCGTTAGCTTCTGGTTGGGAATCACCTCTTATTAAGCCCTTGGAGAACCTTTCTCTACATCCTGCTATTTCAGCTTTTCACTATGCCGTAGAAGTGAGTACAGCACAGGATGAAGTAGGGTACTTCATGTTTGTATTTTTTTAAAAAAATAATAATAATCATGACATGTTTTTACTTTTGTTTCAGTGGTTTAATGCAAGGTGCCCAAATCTACGTGGTGGTGGTGGTGGTGGTGGTGGTAGTTGTAGAGGAATGAAGAGTGAATGGGTCCCCAGACTTCACATTATCGAGAGACGTGTGGTTGTTGCTGAACTTTATCTCCCTGGCTATATGTAGTTAAGGGGAGAAATGCCAATGTGATGACATCAAATCAGCAGTTTATAATAGGTTGACTATATGAAAAGGAAGACAGGGCTACTGTGTCTTTAACAGTTGTGCTGAAAAAGGTATTTCAGCAGGTGTCATTTGCAGCACCTGGTGAAATTCCCTCTTCGTCACAACAGTTAGAGCTGCAGGAGCCCTGCCTAGCATGACCAAATACAAAAGAGGGCAGGGTTCCTGCAGCTTTAACTGTTGTGATGAAGAGGGAATTTCACCAGGTGCTGCATGCATACAAATGACACCTGCAGAAATTCCCCTTTTCAATATAACTGTTAAGTAGTAGTAGTAGTAGTTGTTGTTATTCTGCCTTTTCTCCAGTACTGGGACTAAAGCTGGTTAAAGATACAGGAGCCCTGTCCTCCTTTTCATATGGTCAGCCTGGTTTATAGAATGCATTTTACTGGGGAGAAAAATACAGTAGCACCCACACATCACCCCAAAATGTGTAGTATTAGTCTACAATCTTGCCTTGGGAACCTAGGTTCTGCTGGGCTACTCAATAGGTTTCCAGATAATCACATTTACTCTGCGGCTTGTCAACATGGCAGTAGGCTAATTTGTGATACACCAATGGCACCATCTCTTTATTTACGATGGCTGTCTTAAGACCTTTGCGGTTTACTGCTACTACTGTCATCACTTAACATTTGCTTAGTGGCCAAGAATGGGAGGTTGGAGGTATTGGGTATATCAGGTTTCCAGATGTCCCTTGTTGGCATGGTAGGCCTCTAGTCCTTCACAACTGATATGGAAGATCAATCATGGCAAGAATAACCAACCAGATAAGAAGGCTCCTGGAGTCAATATGGCATTGGATCAAACCCACAATTCTAGAGTTAACCCTGTATCATCCCTAATATGCAGTGATTTTGCATACATTTGGCGGGAAACCCCACCCTGTGTAATCACATGACTTACTAGTGTTTCCCATCACCCCTGCCTGCTTCTTATATATTTTTATTTATTTATTTATTACATTTTTATACCGCCCAATAGCCGACGCTCTCTGGGCGATTCACAAAAATTAAAACCATAATAAAACAACCAACAGGTTAAAACACAAATACAAAATACAGTAGTTAAAAAAACTACGAGAATTATTCTGGAGGTAAAATCAAAATGTTGAACACAACAGGTTAAAACACAAATACAAAATACAGTAGTTAAAAAAAACTACGAGAATTATTCTGGAGGTAAAATCAAAATATTGAACACTCCCCCCCCCCATGGCAAATTACACCCAAACATCTGAATACATCCCTACCCATGTTTTATGATATACTGTAAGGCCAGGTCACACACCTGTACACATATTATTTGATTACTCGAAACGGGATGACTTGAAGATGAAGCTGTCCACCAACTCTAGTGAAAGCGTTGCAGTTGAGATCGTATCAAAGTGCCACTTGTCATGTTTGGCCCATGATGGCTCATTTGCCCATACAGTCATCATTTGGTGCTCCGGGGACCAACTGATGAAGGTGCGTTGTGAAGACTATGCCAGTTGCCACCCTGCCAACTTCCCAATGGTTCAGTTCAGTGCCCATGGCTCTTGATTTTTCAGTGCCTGTAGACAAGACAGCTCCTCTGTCAGTGAGAATCTACCTTCTCATTGCCATAGTCACCAGCTGCTATTTCTCCTCATCCTCTTCCTAGAATAATAGACTCACAGAATAGTAGAGTTGGAACAGGCCTATAAGGCCATTGAGTCCAACCCCCTGCTCAATGCAGGAATCCACCTTAAAGCGTTCCTGACGGATGGTTGTCCAGCTGCCTCTTGAAGGCCTCCAGTGTGGGAGAGCCCACAACCTCCCTAGGTAATTAGTTCCATTGTTGTACTGTTCTAGCCGTCAGGAAGTTTTTCCTGATGTCCAGCTGTAATCTGGCTTCCTATAACTTGAGCCCATTATTCTGTGTCCTGCACTTCCTCATCATGGCTACCACCGCTTGCTTGCTTGACAGGCAGAGAGCCATTGTGGAAGCAGGCAGTGGCATCTTCTGCTTCTCTTCCTCCTCACCGCCATTGTCTGGGCCCAAGTGAGAAGCAGATGAACAGTGGTGGTGAAGGAGAGGGGCATCTCCAGGGTGTTCTTGCCAGTGAAGATGCTGGGGTGTGGCCCCATGACAGGTGCCCAACCAGGCCTACCCTTGCCGCCAGCCCTGATTCTGCTGTACTATGAACTCTTCCTTGGTGGCATAGCACGGATGAAGGTTTGAAACCAAAAATGACTTCCTACCTGGAGGACAATGAATTGGTAACCGCCAGAAGCCAGCGTGGTTGACAGTCGAGGCGTTTAGTGCCAAACTTTGCCGTTTCGGTGTCCATAAGAACAACATATGTTATACTTCCATTTGTGTCAGAGCCTCAGTTAAGGGCACGTTTTTGCTGCCAAGGAGCATGTGGAGAAAATGGGTGTTACATGTGGATTTTCTTTTTTAATCCTACTGCAAATTTTAAAAAGGTAAATTCATTTTGGCGTCACGGTACTCCCCGAGCTTTTCGGAGAGTGAGGTGGGAAAGAGAATCTGGCCCCTAACCCTTTCCCCACCAACCCTTTAAGCCCCCTGAGAAGACTCTGCTTGGGATCATTCTACTTTCTTGTCCCCTTTGTTTTTTAATCATTTTTCTAAAAACCTCTTGCCTCCCAAATGCCAGTCTTGTGATTTTTCCGCCCCATGTCTTTCTGGCTGAGGAGATGTAGATGCATTACAGCAGTCTTTCCCCACCTGATGCCCTCCAGGTGTACTGGATGGCAACTCCCATATTCCCCAGCCATTGATCACACTGGCTGGGGATTCTGGGAGTTGCAGTCCGACACTTCTGGGCGGTACCATGTTGGGAAAGGGTGCATTCTGGGCTCCCTGTTTTTAGGCAGAGCAAAGAACCACGCTGAGTCCTGGACGTTGGTCTCTCTCAAAGTAGCATTGTTGCTGTAACACCCAGTATCTGAACTCTTCATTGCTAATAATGAATATGTTCTTCTTCTTTTTATATATATATATCCCCCCCACATTGATTTTCTTTTTCTTTCCTTTTTTTTTTAAACCCTTTTTTGCATCACATTTCCTCTAGCCAAGAGGACTGACAGAGGCGAAACTGCTCCAAATGCTTTGGCTCAATGAATACACAGTGGGTATAACATCAGACGACACTTTTGCCATTCCCTATTCCACCCTCTTTCCATTTTCTGTGGTCTGTGTCTCCTTTGAAAACCCTGGTTCTGCCGGCTATCTACGTGGCCTAGCTTGTGTGTTGCAAACACGTGGCAGAAGCCTGATTGTCATTCGTTTTGTTTGTTTGTGCGGATCCATCCATAACAGCCCTACGTCAGCCTTACCAATAAAACGCGTAAAAACAAGCTGCTGTCCTATGCATGGTCACATGAATAAACATGGTAGGGTGGCCATTTGTCTTCTTTTACAGAGAGCGGTCCTCTATTTGAAGGCCTGCTCAGTCCCATTCCAATTTAAAGAACTGCTGTAGCCCATCAGCGCTTTGCACCTGGACAACAAACTGATCAGGTGGGCACTCATCTGGTCACAGTCTATTTATAATAACTATTTCTAAATTTGCATCTATGCATATAAGTTAGCACATGCAAATTTCATGCCAATGGATGTTATCTTTTGTCCTTTGGTGGTGCATTTCCTCTTTTGGGGCAATTCGTAAGTGGCCACCCTACTACATGCATGAGCTGTAAAAGAAGGAAAGTTATGACAGCTTGATCCTGTACGTGTGTCTACTCATACATAAATCCCATTGAATTCAATGGGGCTTACTCTCAGGAAAGTGGGTGTAGGATTACAGCCTGGGAGCTTTTCTGGCTCTTTGGCTAGGGCAGATCTACACTACTGCTTATAACAGTTTATAATGGTTATGACAACTGTTCAGGCCCAGGACACATTACATATACTGTTTTCAAAACGTTTTTAAAGTGTTATATCCTGCTTGGTGTAGATCGGGCCTAGGCAACCAGGCCCATAGCTGGTCTCAAACTGGCCTTAACGGGTTTGGCTCATCATAACTTTTTAAAGGCTGCCTCCTCCTGTATATTTATTTATTTATTTATTTATTTATTACATTTTTATACCGCCCAATAGCCGAAGCTCTCTGGGCGGTTCACAAAAATTAAAACCATAATAAAACAACCAACAGGTTAAAAGCACAAATACAAAATACAGTATAAAAAGCACAACCAGGATAAAACCACGCAGCAAAATGGATATAAGATTAAAATACAGAGTTAAAACAGTAAAATTTAAATTTAAGTTAAAATTAAGTGTTAAAATACTGAGAGGATAAAAAGGTCTTCAGCTGGCGATGAAAGGAGTACAGTGTAGGCAACTTTGAGATGTACCAAAATATCATGAAAAGGGAACCCTTTTCATGATATTTTATTCATTCATCCAATACTTAAAAAAAGAATCTTTAGTCCTGATGGCTGTATGCTACCTCCAGTATGAACTGCTGAGAGATTTTGCTATATTCACTGGTATATAAATGCCATGAATAAATAAATAAAAACGAATATCAGAGGCAGTATGTCCATGTACACCAGTTGCTGGGGAATATGGGTGAGAGGGTGCTGTTGCACCTGTGTCCTGATTTGTGGGTTTCTCATGGGCAGCTGATTGGCCACTGTGTGAAGAGAATAATGGCCTAGATGGACCCTTGGTCTGATCCAGCAGGGCTCTTCTTGCGTTTTTATGGCTGAAGTGAGATTTGAACCTGGGACTTCTAGCTCACACTCTTCACCCTTGCGCCACTCCACCTCCCATTCCCAGCTCTGTTTCTCTTTGCAGTGGGAAAATCCCTCCCACTAGTAATTGCAAGCAGCTGTTTTCAGTGCGGCCAGCGTGCCCGGAACTCCCCGCTGCTTTCCCCTTCGCTACTGAAAAGGCTGAGTTGGGCGGTGCAAGTTTTGAGAGACGCTTTCCACCCTTCCAGGAGCAGCTGGAAGAGGCCAGAGTAAGGCCTTTTTGTTCTTGGACAATGATTTCGTTCTTGGTTCCCCTCCAAACTCTGAGGCATATTTTAGTAACAGCTAGTAATAAGAATAAGGAACAGTCTGAGATGATGATGTATCTTCCATCAACTATGCAGCTGGGATAAGAAATAACTCTTCAGCTTCACCGAACTGTGTAAGAACCCCGGGGGAGCCATTTAAACCAGGGACACCAAGATGGTCCTAGTAGCAACTTCCTTTCCAATTGAAAGTTCAGCTTTTCTGTCTGTAGTAGGGTGATCTGGTGCAAAAGCAGGCAGGGCTCCTGAACTGTTGCAATGAAAAGGGAATTTCACCAGGTGCTGCATGTATACAAATGACACCTGCTGAAATTCCCTGTTCAATACAACTCTTAAAGATACAGGAGCCCTGTCCTCCTTTCCATACGGTCACCCTAGTCTGTAGCAGAGCTGTTGAACTTCTTTCTGCCTGAGGGGCAAATTCCATATTGGAGAAGCTGTTAGGGCCGTGGTGTCTGGGGCAAAAGGCAAAAGGAGCAGTGCCAAAATACCAGCATATAGTGTAAAGTTCTTTCTGCTGGTAACTAACCTTTAAGAGAGGCATTTTAACTTTTTGGAATGTATGTGGGGCAGGAGGAGAACATGCAAAAGCTGGTCAAGGGAAAGGGGTGGGGCCAGTGGAAGGGGGTGGGGCCTTTGGAGCAATCCCAGAGGGCCATATTGTCATGACCAGGCCTGTTCCCCTTGATGCGGGGAAGGAGTTTCAGGCTATAAATCAGAAACGTATTCGGAAGCTGAAGAAACCGGACTAGAAACGTCCCACCTTACACAGGCAATGGAGGAGGTGATTCTCCCAGGGAGGAATCTTCACAGGACCTTATCAGTGAGAACATTAACAACACACAGTCTGTGGGAACTCAGGAACCCTCCAACGGGGAAGGGACTTCAGAGCTGACCGATCCCAGAGTACAGCGAAGGTTCAAATGGGCGGAGCTAGAGGTAGGTGAGAGGCGGTCAGCTCAGCTAGTCTCTCGCCAAAGTCCTCTTCAAAGCCTCCTTGAAGTGATAGGGACTCAGGGAAAAGACCACCGCCTTTGTTGAAAGGACAGTTGTCTTGCTTAGTTTAGCCAAGTGTTAGCCTAGAGGAAGGTTCCTAGGTTTAAATTCTCTTGAGGTGCAAACAGATGTTTATTTACTGAATAAAGCTTTGTGGATTACTTGGCAGACCTCTTTATTGTCTCACACTCCAGCGAGAGAGCTTGGAACCGCAACACATTTTGGTACCACAGGAGAGCAAGTTCTGCATGCTTGTCTGTAGACTGGGGAGAACGGCATACAGCCTCCGAAGGCTGCGTGTGGTGCTGCTCACAGGCCCTTGTTAAAACCTTGAGGATTCCAACTTTGGTTTACAAATCAAGTAGGTTTCTAGTCCCCATGAATGCAAAGATAGTTTGCAGCTGTGGTGGCCAAAAAAAGGAAGAAAATGTCAAAGATCTGTTGGGATTTTGATACTGAGATACTTAAGGAATTCTGGGAATTTAATAAGCAAAGGTGGCAATTCCACCCTTACTAGGGAGTAAATCCCATTGAACACAGGGCGACTTGGTTCTAAATGATCATGCATAGGATTGCACTGAACATCTACCAGTCATGGTTAGAAAGAGAGTTTCTGTTCAATATATGCTGCTTCATTCTTTTATCGCAATAGTCTACAGGTGTTCACGGAGTGGTAGAGCCCTTGCTTTGCATTCTGAAGTTCCCAGGTTCAATCTCTGGCTTCTCCAGGTAGGGTGACGGTGGAATCCTGCCTGAACCGCTGGAGACAATATGTCAGTGTTGACAATATTGGGCTCGACAGACCAAGGGTCTGACTCATTGTAAAGTACCTTCCTAGGTTCCTAATGTGTGAAGAGGGGGAGTGGGGGGGGCATGTGTCACGTATGTTAGCCCCACCCCAACATCCTCATCCTTAGAAAGGGAGTTCCAGACCTTCGTGCCTTCTGTGCGAAGATCTAAAGGTGGCATCTACACATGGTCGGCTGAATGCATTTTGCCTCTGCTAGGAATTGGCAAACTAGCCCGTTCGAGATGATCGGGAATCTTTGGGCATCACCTTGCCGCTTGCCGTGTGCCCGATTCCGGTTTGAGATCGCTGCTCACTCTGCCCGAGTGGGACACGTGCACAAATCAAGTGGCGATCAAATGGACGGTCGGCAGGCGTTCCCCCTAATTGGCACAACTTTCTTCCAGAGACAAAAGTAGGGCTGATTCAGTCCATAGTGGAAATTTGTGAAAATTAGGAAATTTGCACAAATCGAACCGGGAGTTGGGAATGAGACAAATGCGAGCACGTGTTCGACCATATTTTCGTTGGAGACGAACTCACGTTCAGAGCTTCAGACGGGGCACACTCACTCATGATCAAGAACCATGATAAATGTTGGCTTCCTGATAGCTTGGGGGCTTCTGTGTGAGTTCAATCAAAACAGGCATAGAAATTATTTATTTATTTATTTTATTGCATTTCTATACTGCCCAATAGCCGAAGCTCTCTGGGCGGATTACAGAAGTCCCCTTCTAATCTGTCTCAAGCCTAGTCAGGCATGGGTGGGGCTTGCAGACGCGGTCCCAGTGCCCGCTTGACGTGTTCATTTTGAACACCTGAATGGGGCTAGGGACATACCAAAAACAAAGTAGAGCTTGTTTGGACAGAATAATATGTGAGCAAAAGCTCAAACTCCTTTCTGCCATTGCATGCTGCCTTTTGAATCTTCCTCTTTCGTGGCCAGCTATAGTTTGCCATTACATCTGAACCAAAGAAAAAATGGGTTAGCTCAATCGACATTTTCCTACAGATTAGAATTGGAAATCCTAGTGAGAAGGGGGTACAAGAGCTCCAGGATTGATGATGATGATGATGATGTTGATATCCTGCCTTTTGTCCAATGCTGGGCCTCAAGGCGGCATTACAAAATTTAAAACATATACATTTAAAAACTATAAATAGAAGTATACAGAGTTAAAAATATATTAAATATATTCCAATATTAAAACAGTTAAACATTTAAAATGACAGTTTTAATTGTTCAAATGATGACAAGCCTAGTTTGGTATTACCATTGAACTGGTGACCCATAGCATCAAAAATGGAACACGTGACCCCTAATTTACAGCTCGACTCATTTTAAATTTGCAGTTACGGGTTTAAAATGTACAGATTAACCATCTTAAGGTCTAGTAACATGCAGTGTGTGAAGCCAGAAACTTCCCAGTGTTGAGAGTCCATTCGTGTGTGGCATCTGTTTGCGTTCTTCCCAGAGTTTGTTGCATCTGTTCATGCATTGCCTTCACGTGGTGTTCAAAGCTGGGAACTCAGCCAGCATTAGGAAGCGCAGTTGCGTGTGTCACATGCCACCCAAATGGGGATGATGCACAGTGCGCTAAGTGGGGAGGCCTGGTCAGTGCCAGCCAACTCTCATACAATCAAAGAATCATAGAATAGTAGAGTTGGAAGAGGCCTATAAGGCCATCGAGTTCAACCCCCTGCTCATTGCAGGAATCTACCTTAAAGCATACCTGACAGATGGTTGTCCAGCTGCCTCCTGAATGCCTCTAGTATGGGAGAGCCCACCACCTCCCTAGGTTATTGGTTCCATTGTCATACTGCTCTAACAGTCAGAAAGTTTTTCCTGATATCCAGCTGGAATCTGGCTTCCTGTAACTTGAGTCCATTATTCCGTGTCTTGCACTCTGGGATGATCGAGGAGAGATCCTGGCCCTCCTCTGTGTGACAACCTTTCAAGTATTTGAAGAGTGCTACCATGTCTCCCCTCAATCTTCTCTTATCCAGGCTAAACATGCCCTCGTTCTCCAAGCTGAGAGAGGCACCATCTTAATATGGAGAAAGACAAAATGGGTAGGGTGATTATGTCAGTGGATGGAGAGCCCAGTGGGAGGCAATTTTGTCCCCCGCCCCCTAAACAGGTTACGTACCCAGGGTCTAGCTGATCCACCAATTAAATCTCACAGCCCTAAAGGGTCAAACAGAATGTCTGTATCAGGAAGTCCCGCCCCCTGAGAAATCGAACACATCATCAGACCCCCTTAATAAACTGTTAGGATTATATAGACGGATGGTTCTTTTGTAAAATTAGGCACGGGGAGAGTTGAATGCAATAATCCTTTTTTTTTAACCATGAGTGTAATAATGCAGGAGTTATTTAGCTGTCGTTTAATGCTTAATGTTTTGAACATGTACAACTATCAATCATCTTATTTTGAATTAGTGTGCATTTATTTTTAGAGCATTTTGAAAGGACGTGTATTTGTTTTAACGTTTGATTTAGTGTTTTATTTGGTCATCACTGGTAACGCCATTCGCAATTGTCATGTTCTTTTTTCCCCTTTAGCTTTTTGAAGGCATGAAGGCATACCGAGGAGTAGATGGGAAAATCCGCTTATTCCGACCAAGACTCAACATGGATAGGATGTTGCGGTCAGCTGTGCGTGCAACTTTGCCAGTGCGTAATGCAAACATTTTCTTTTTCTGTCTTCCCCTTCGGCTTAGGGTAGTATTTTTATCCTAGTCAGTGAAGCCTTTCACAGACGGATGGCAGCTGGTAATGCTAGTTAAATACCAGGAATGCTTCTCCTCCATGTTTACAACACTCCTTCCAGGGAACTTTCTCAGGGGTAGAATCAGTGAGAAGTCATCTTACTGTTGGATCAGCCTGTGGTTTAAAGAGGCTGCAAGACCGTGACTTACACAGAGCTCTCTTATCGTGCAAAATCAGAGCACAACGTGCGGAACAATCTCCTAATAGGACCATTATGGGGTAGACGGTAACACACCGCTGGTAGTGCGTATCGGATACGGAACATGGATTTCCCCTTTTGTCTAAAATCTGGGACGGTGAAGGTTGACTGAATGCCCAACAAGTGCTTAGTCTGGACTGGTCTTGCAGACACCCACCTTTGTACCAATTGGTTCAGGGTTGACCTCATGGGCTGGGTCAAGTGTGCAACGCAGCTGTTAAGGGGTGGCAAAAACATTTGTTCATATTTTCATTAGGGTGACCATATGGAAAGGAGGACAGGGCTCCTTGGGTATCTTTAACAGTTGCATAGAAAAGTATAGCTAGAGTGGCCAGATACAAAAGAGGGCAGGGCTCCTGCAGCTTTAACTGTGGTGACAAAGTGGGGATTTCAGCAGGTGCTGCATGCATATGAAGGACACCTGCTGAAATTCCTTTTTGTACACAACTGTTAAAGATACAGGAGCCAAACGATCACCCTGATTTTCATATAGATGTTCCTGCATTGCTTTCTCATGCACATTTCGAAAGGCATCTTCCAGATAGATGGGATCTTGCTCAGGAAGCACATTTGTTCCTCAGCACCCCGCTCTGAACGGATGCCCTCATGAGTTGCTGCATGGCCTCATTCCCATGCAGACATGACGGTGGGCCGTAAGGGCGGAAATGGATAGATTATAAGACAGGGCGAAGAAACAGAGTTGGGGCCTCCAAGGTGGTGCCCTCTCTTGGTGTCCACTAGGCTCCCTGCCCCCTCTTGATTTTTATTTTATTCTTTTCCATTTTTAAAAATAAATAAACTGGGAGACTGACATGCTGCAAAATGAGGCTCCATCCTCCGGGGCCATCTTTATTTCCCAGAATGCCTCTGGTCCCGATGTGATTGGTGGGAGATTCAGGACAAATAAAAGGAAGAACTTCTTCATACAGCGCTTAGTTAAACTATGGTATTCAGTACCACAGGATGGTACTGGACGGCTTTAAAAGGGGATTGGATAGATTCCTGGAGGAGGGGAAGGCTATCAATGACCACTAGCCCTGATAGTTATGTGCTACCTCCAGTATCCGAGGTAGTAAGTATACACTAGTTGCTGGGGAACATGGGTGGGAGGGTGCTGTTGTGCCATGTCCTGTTTGTGGGCTCCTGGTTGATAGCTGGTTGGCCACTGTATGAACAGAGAGCTGGACTAGAAGGACCTTTGGTCTGATCCAGCATGGCATGTCTTATGTTCTTATGTGGCACTTTCAGCCCAGTGAATTTTCTCTGAGCCTCATCTGTTTTCTTTCAGTGAAATAGGTGCTGAAGCAAACCGTGAGTTCAAAACAATAGTTTTGTGTTTTGGAGCTCTGGCTTGTACTTAAAGTGCTTGGGCGAGTTACTTTTCTGGGGCGAGTTACTTGACTGGCGTCAGCTACCATGACAACCATTTGTGTTAGTGGTTGCAAATGGGACATACTCAAATAATTTGCGAAATGGAAGGAAATTCTTGTACATCCTTATTCTCATCACAGCCAGCCGGGCAAATGGTTACTCACAGGCTTATTATAGTATTTCTCCCGGGTTTCTTGTACAACCACAACAGTAGGTGTTAACTATTTATTTATTATTTATTAAAACATTTATATCCCGCCCTAGATCACAAAGATCTCACAGATAAAATCATACATATAAAATAGAACAATAAATATACAATTCTAAAACAAATGATACCATTAATACGTTAAAAACCAGTATGAAATTTTAAAACAGTAAAAGCTAATTAAAACAAGACAGTGTGCAGGCTGGTGGATTTAGCCATCAAAGGTTTTGTTAAAAAGCCATGTCTTAACCTGGCACTGAAATGAAGCCAGTGCCGGTGCCAGTCGGGCCTCCAGGGGGAGAGTATTACATAGCCAGGGTGCCACAACAGAGAAAGCCCTCTCCCACGCCCCACCATAGCGTATAACTCACATTGGTGGGGGACAGAGAAGGGCTTCTCCGACAGTTCTCAGGTCTTGGGCAGGCAGATATGAATAATCTGGTGATAACTATAAAAAGTATCATGTGTAACTGGAAGCAATATACACCACACACACACACGTGTGTACACGTGTGTGTAATCTCTATTGTTATGCAGCAAAAGAAAAATATGGGATTGGAAAGGTATTCTGTTCCCATCCTTTTTCTTTGTGTTGAAATAATGCATACCTGGAATACAAGATTCTGGCTTCCTGTTCTTTCTGCACATTAAGCTCAAACGCAGGCAGGCAGACACATCCTGCTACAGGGCTGAATTACGTAACTGCCGTGAAATACTCTGTCTCTGGACAGCAACTGATTTTCAACTGAGCAAAGACTAAAGGGCCGGCAATGAAGGCTCTGCCTATATTGACACGTTCAAACATGAGAACCAAATTGCTGTCAAAGGGCTCTTGAATCCTTTCTCACTCAGTGTGAACTGCAGCAGACTGCGCAGGAATTCTCTCCTTTATGTATCTTAGCTTGCACACCCATTATTATTATTTTTAATTTTGGCTTGTGCACTTGTCATAGGGGGCTTTGTAGGTCATCCCGTCCAACTCCTTGGTGCAGGAAATCCCAAGTTAGAACAACCCCCAAGAGAGAGCTGTCAAACAGTTCCTCCTAATGTGCAACCAAAATTTACCCTCCTGTAACTCGAGTCCTTTTGATCTAGTCCTGTCCCCTTGGGCAGGAGCGAATGAATCTGTTCTGTCTTCTATGTGACAGCCCTTCTGGGATGTGTAGAGTGCCGCCATGTCATCTTTCCTCAGGCTAAACATACCAAGTTCCTTCAATCTTCCTTTGTAGGGTTCGTTTTCCATTCCCCTGACTGTCTCCATTGCCTTCCTCTGAACCCGTTCCAGGATCTGAACAGCACAATTTATTTAAGTGTTTTCGAGGCCTCCTTTTAGGGCACAAAACCTCACATGGTAGCTTAAGATGTCTATCAAATACGCTAGCGGCACAATCCTACACATGTCTACTCAGACAAAAGTCCAGTTGCGTTCAATGGGTCTCATTTGCATGTAGGTGAGTATAGGATTGCAGCCTAAAATACCAATAAAACGCAGGTGGGAAAAGTGCTCTAAAGCAAATCATTTAAAGCGCAGGAGACGACATTGAGAGAACCTTTGGTGCTATCCATGCTGGAGAATGGGTTTCAAGAGCCCTTTGCCAGGAGCTCTTGTCTGTGTCTTGGAAACTGTCTGAAGTGCATAATGAGGACATAAGACATAAGAAGAGCCAGGGCCGGTGCTACCATAGAGGCCACTCAGGCGGCTGCCTAGACCGCCAAGGTAAGAGGGGCGCCGTGCAGCGCAGCATTCACATGCGTTGTTGGCTGTGAGCTGGCTGGGCCAGCCTGAGGATTCAACTGGGCCTGGGTGGGCAAGATGGCGTCCCACGCCCGCCCAGCTGAAGCGAAGCCAGGGACGCTGGGGTGGGGTGGGGGCTCCACATTCGGACTTCCACCTGGAAGCCGCCCTCCCAGAGCCGCTCAAGCCGCCCTCCCAGAGCCGGGAGGCCGCAGCCAAAAGAAGAAAAAGCACGTGGCGAGCTCGACCCTGGCTCAAGCTAGCCTCTGCCTTACTCCCGAGGAAAGGGCACTGGGCCGCCTCGCCTCTCTCCTCAAACAGGCTGCGACGTCCAGGCAGGCGAGCAAGCAGGACTCCCTCTCCCTTCCCCCAAAAAAGCTAGGGACTTGTGGACTCCTCGCAAGGCAAACTCTCCTGCTTCCCGTTCCTGCACGCGTGGATCAATGGGACTTGCATCTGAGAAAGCGTTGCACAGGCAGGCACCAGTGTTGACCAATCCGCCTATGCCTCCTTACTCAGAAGCCTTATTTCCCCGAGTAAACGTGTGGAGGGGATCAGGACGCCAGGATGCGTAGCGGGTTGCGTTCGCATGGAAGTAAGTCCCAGTGAATTCCAGACGGCTTGGTCCCAAATCAAAGTAAGCCAGTCCCGGCTCTCCACTCGGTGTACACGTTCGGACTTCCATGCAATTTGGGGGTGGGGGTGGTGCAAGTAGCTCGCCTTGCCTAGGGCGCAAAATAGTCTGGTACCGGCCCTGAGAAGAGCCATGCTGGATCAGACCAAGGGTCTTTCTAGTCCAGCACTCTGTTTATACAGTGGCCAACCTGCTAGCAGAACATGGTGCAACAGCACCCTCCCACCCATGTTCCCCAGCAACTGGTGTACATAGGCTTACTGCCTCTACCACTGAAGGTAGCACATAACTATCAGGACTAGTAGCTGTTTGATAGCCTTCTCCTCCGGGAATTTGTCTAACCCCCTTTTTAAAGGCATCCAAATTAGTGGCCATCGCTACGTCTTGCAGTACTAAATTCCATAGTTTAACTATGCACTGTGTGAAGAAGTCCTTCCTTTTATTTGTCCTGAATCTCCCACCAATCAGCTTCATGGGATGACCCCATTGGGTTCTAGTATTATGAGAGGGGGAAAAATGTCTCCCTATCCACATTTTCCATACCACGCATAATTTTGTCCACCTCTCTCATGTCTCCCCTTAGCCTCCTTTTTTCCAAGCTAAACAATCCCAGCTTTTGTAACCTTCCCTTGTAGGGGAGGTGCTCCAGCCCCTTGATAATTTTAGTTGCATTTTCTGCACTTTTTCCAGCCCTACAACATCTTTTTTTGTGTGTATTAAGTATTCTCAGTGCGGTCGCACCATAGATTTGTATAAAGGCAGTATGATACCCTCAGCTTTATTCTCCATCACTTCTCTAATTATGCCCAACGTTGAGTTTGCCTTCTTTACAGCAGCCGCACACTGGGTTGTCACTTCCATTGAGATCTCCACCACAACCCCATGACCTTTTTCTTGGTTGGTCACTGCTAGGTCAGATCCCATCCGATTATACTTGAAGTTGGGGTGTGTTTTTTTACACTTGCTTACATTCAACTGTGTTGGCCATTTGGATGCCCATTCTCCCAGTTTGCAGAGATCTTCCATACTTGCCATAATAATTTCAGCATTGGGAGCTCTTCTAGGGCCTGGATGGGAAGCCTTCAAGCGTCAGATTTGGCCCCTACTTAACTAGGGTGACCATACGGAATGGAGGGCTCCTGTATCTATAACAATTGTATAGAAAAGGGAATTGCATCAGGTGCCATTTGTATGCATGCAGCACTGGGTGAAATTCCCTCTTCACAGCACTTAAAGCTGCACTAGCTATACTAGAGTGACCAGATACAAAGAAGGGCAGAGCTCCTGTACCTTTAACTGTTGTGATGAAGAAAGAATTTCAACAGGTGCTGCATGCATAGAAATGGCACCCGCTGAAATTCCCCTTTTCTACACAACCATTAAAGTCACAGGGGCCCTGCCCTCCTTTCCATATGGTCACCCTACTCAGTTACTTATCACCTCCTTTTGTACATCTCTGGGAGGAGAAAACCTATACTTAATGAGAGGACATCTTTTCCTTCCCTTGTTTTTCTCATCTGCAAGACTTTAAAATGTCCACCACAAATCCTTCTGTATTCGTGCTTTTGAAACGCATTTCACAACTGCAGTGTAATCGGTCAAGCCAGATCGTTCCTCGGATGATTGAAATCACAAGACATTTTGGCATCGTAGCTTTTGTTGCACACGAATGGCCGCGAGCTCAACGTCCCGGAGCATCACGGCCCCTGACTTAATAGCCTAATTAAATGTTCCCATTGGAGCGTGTTCCCATAAAAGTTGTGTCTAAACACCGTCTTCCTCTCCTCTTGGTTCCAGGGGTTTGACAAAGAAGAGCTTTTGGAGTGTATCCGGAAACTGGTGGACGTTGAAAAGGAGTGGGTGCCGTATTCCACCTCTGCTAGCTTGTACATTCGACCTACTTTAATTGGGACAGAGGTGGGGGAAAAATAACAATCATTTTGTTGTTGTTGTTGCTTTTGTTTTTGTTTGTTTTCTGTGCTGGGCACGATTCTAACTCGGGCCTGGTCTAAAAGTGGAATGGGGGAGCAAAATCTTGAGGTGGCAGAATGGATAGGACCACTTTAAGCCGTGGATGGCATTTCAGGAGTTTCACCCTTTGTTAGGATATTCTGTGTGTAGAAAAGAAAATAAGTTCTATCCAGCCTGTTCTGCTTGTTTTATACTTGCGTTTAGGATTTTTTTTTATTGCAAAGGAGCATTCAAACATAGCTCCACATCCATCCTGAAATACTCCAGTCCATCATAGAATCATAGAATAGTAGAGTTGGAAGGGGCCTATAAGGCCATCGAGTCTGCCTCAGAACTATGCCACCCCATTCTGATGCATTGATAGGCCAGGCCTCATTTTCTCCAACTGAAAAGGTTTGGCATTGTAGAATTGTTATTTAGGGTGACCATATGAAAAGGAGGACAGGGCTCCTGTATCTTTCTTTTAAAGAGAATTTCAGCAGGTGCCATTTGTATGCATGCAGAACCGTTGTGAAATTCCTTCTTCATCACAACAAGCTGCAGGTGCTCTGCCCTCTTTTGTATCTGGTCATTCTAGTATAGAGAGCAGGGCTCCTGCAGCTTTAACTGTTGTGATGAAGAGGGGATTTCACCAGGTGCTGCATGCCTACCAATGACACCTGCTGGAATTCCTTTTTCTATGCAACTGTTAAAGATACAGGAGCCCTCTCCTCCTTTCCATACGGTCACCCTGTTAAAGTTAAAGCTCTGGC